>NC_069382.1:186587356-186893427 GCF_027475565.1 Acinonyx jubatus
CTTAATTCTGCTCTGTTGACCTCTATGTCTGTTTTTATATCAGTATCATATTCTTTACATTACTATAGCTTGTAATAAAATTTGAAATCAGGAATTATGATGCTTCTAGCTTTGTTCTTCTCTCTCTGGATTGCTTTGGATATTTGAGGTCTTTTACGGTTCCATAAGAGTTTTAGGATGTTTTTAAATTTCTGTGAAAAATGCCATCAGGAATTGGCATGGTGCTGGGGTGAGGTGGTTCTGGGGACTGTGGTGAAGTTGGGTGCTCACATCACTCCCCTGTGATTGGGTAGGTGTCTCTCTCTGTACTGGGATGCTTGGGCTTGAAAGAGGGTGGATTATGGGAATAATTTGAATCTATCTTTCTTACCCTCTTAAGTGTGTCTTGTCTTATTTCTGTGCTTTACTTGTATGCTGTAATCTTTCCCCTAGAATTTTTTTCTGGATAGTTCTTTTTTTTTAATTTTTAAATGAATGTTTATTCATTTTTGAGAGAGAGAGAACAGAGAGCATGAGTGGGTGAGAGGCAGAGAGAGAGGGAGACACAGAACTTGAAGCAGGCTCCAGACTCTGAGCTGTCAGCACAGAGCCTGATGTGGGACTCGAACCCACAAACCTTGAGATCATGACCTGAGCTAAAGTCAGATGCTTGACCCACTAAGCAACCCAGGAGCCCCTAGATAGTTCTTTAAACTGATGTTGAGGGGGTGGGTGTGACAGATGAGGGCTAAAACTCCTATGCTACCATTTTGCTAATGTCACTCTTTAGCCAACTCTTAAGGAAGAAAATATGCAAAATGTTATCAAGACTTATAAGCCTATTGCTATTAGTGATATTATTGATATGAGGAATGTAAAGTTAAAGGGTCAAGATATGCAACATACATATTAAGACAATAAATACAGTAGTGCTTTCTGAAGAGTCAAGGAAAATGAAGTTTGATGAATGTGAAATTTTTCCACATCTTAATATTTAAATACTTTAAGATAGATTTAAGACTGAGACTTTGTGTTTTACAATGGGTAAAGGCAATGTAGAACACCCATTATATAGCTATCTTTTTTCCAACTTATGGATGGAAAACAGAGTCATTGAGATCATTACATTTTCTCGGGGAATGCAAAATCATCAGTGTCTGCTTCAGTGTTGATCGCCAGCAAGTATAAGCATATTTGGGGTACTTGAAAAATGCATTTGTTTCACCAATTACAAATAGAATACTTAAGGGGAAAGTGTCTTTTCGAAATTATGCAACACATCCAAGATTTATTATCCTTCAAGACCATATATGAAGGAAAAAGACCCTATATGAGTGTATTTTTATATTTTTAATGATTAATGAGCTGTGACAAAGTAGTTTGAAGGAGGAGACAAAGTAGAGGTAGAGAAATGATCAAAAATTTATGAGTAAAGAATAAATGTTCTGTTCAATAAGTATAGACTGGAATGGAAATTACAGAAGCGTATTCTAATTTTTGCTAACCATTGAGAAACTACTATACAAGAATATTTTCCATTTCTTACTTTAATTCCCCATTTGTAAATTCACCAAAATGTGACCTGGAGAAAAGCATCAGAACACAAATTAGGGCACTAGGTCTCAGCTCATCCACCAACCAGCCCTGGGAGACTAATCAAGCCCCTAAGCCTCCCTAAGCTTCCGTTCCTTCATTCCTTTTAATTCAATGACTATTTCTTGAGAGTGTAAGGATGAGAATCTCAGATAACACAGAACACTTGCTGTCAAAAAATTTCTAGACTATTTAAGGGACAGGTGAAGCAATTGTACAGCTACCCATAATGAGACTTTGAACAAACGGCCCATCATCTGCTACCATTGGTAAAAGTTTCCCTCATTATAATAATTCATGATGTGGACCCTCACATGCACCAAAGCAAGAACTCAGCTGGCAAACAGAATTGCTTTGAATCACTCCCATTGCCTCAGGAAAAATACATCACCTCTCCAATTCTCAGTCACCTGATCTATAAAATAGGCAGGAAGGTAACTATCTTAAGAACTAAAACAAACAAAAATCTGCATATAAAGTACACAGAACATTGGCACAAGAGATAGCAAATTTATTCTCTAAATACTGTACAGATTTGCTTGATGAAACTTATCAATCCAAAATAATGATTGAATCATCCAGTAAATTCTTGGTTCTGCTGATGACCCATCATGTGACATCAGGCATATTATTGTTTTCACAATAAGATGGTAATGTCATTTACCTTGCAGGATTGATAAGAGAGTTAAATGAGATAACACTTATTACTAACCACAATATCTAACCCATGGTAACTGTTCAAGAAAGGTATTTTATTATTATAAATATTAAATTAATTTTGTTCCTCTTTTCCTTCTGTCATTCTTTTTTGAAAAATAACAGAAAACAATAAATGGTAGTTATTACTATTAATATTAGTAGTCTATTTATCAGCAGCACGGATTGTGGAAACTTCTTAAGGAAGGGACATGGGCAACTTAACAGTAGTACTCATGATTAAGTAAGGTCATGAAAATGGTTATTATAACCTGTTGTAATCTAAACCTGAGAGCTGTTTGATTAGTTGACTTGTCCCTTTATTACTGATGTACAATTTCTCACCCAACTGATGAGGATATTCAATCAGGAAAAGTATTCCTTTCCACGGAAAATGACCCCCTAGGATGGACAGAGTGTAGGTAACTAAATGAGAGACCTATAAATGGCAATGGGGGGTGGGAAAGAGTCTGAAGATTTTGAAAAGCAGTAAGTAAAAAAAAAAGTGACAGTTTGTGCTGGGTGGAGGAAAAGTAATACTGTCGTACAGTGAGGAAATAGAAAGTATTTCTGGGAAGTAAAGCTCCACTGATGATAGTAGGCAGCTGTGTGGAGCCTCGGAGACTATGAAGAGTGTCAAGACCATCAACATGAATAAATTGGAGGTCAGGGGATCATGCTGCTCATCAGTCAGTGTCACTGGTGATGAATGTTTCCAGGGGAAAGGTCAGTGGATGAGAGGTGACTGGAGTATTTGAGGGAACAGTGCTCCTCTGTTAAATAGGAGGCTCTTGGAATACTGACATGTGATCATTAAACCTGTCATGTCAGTAGGCAAGGGCCAAAATGAAATCAGAGGGAAGACTGCAAGAGTTTTAATAGG
This sequence comes from Acinonyx jubatus, assembly GCF_027475565.1. NCBI lineage: Eukaryota > Metazoa > Chordata > Mammalia > Carnivora > Felidae > Acinonyx > Acinonyx jubatus. Next base: position 186,590,508 of record NC_069382.1, read on the forward strand.
CTGAAAAAAATGGATCAAAATTATTAAATGTCTTTCTATTGAGCTATTTTATTTTTTGAGCTATTATTTTTAGATAATTCATGAGAAAATGCCAATTACTGTATTAGAACACACTCCTTTCTTCAAAAACAAGTGCTCTATATCTAAACAATTGCAAAATAAGCCAACTTTTTGTTTTTCTGTACAATTTGTTTACATATCTCTGATGAATGTACGCTCGTAGAGCTGTCATCGGTGGATGTAATCTCAGGTCAAGAGCCCTGGGGACCAAACACAGTGCCAGAATTAAGTAAGGTTCATCTTTAAGCAGGTGCATATTGTTTGTGTGAACTGGAATGACTTAATGTATACAGTCGGTGTAGATTTATTAACTCATTTTTAGATCAAGTGCAAATACATGTATCAGGACAGGTGTGAGGATAAGCAGAATGAACTGGATGCACCCAGACCAGTTCTCAGAATTGTTATCCATATGTGTCAGTCCCTACTCCTTAATTTTTCTGAGGCATAGTTTCTAATCCTGAAAAATGGGGAGGGTGAACCCTATCTCAGATCTGCTATTATAATTAAATAAAGTAATGTGCAAAAAATATTTGGTAAATTGAGAGACACATGTTAGGTTATCACTAAATGACAGTGTTTATGTGTGTTTATGTGTATAGGTCACAAAATTTGGCCTTATACCATCTTAAATCCGAATACTGACTTCATGTGTAAAATTATTTCAGCAAATATCTGTTGAGTCTCAGGTACCATTTACGTGCCAGAGATGCAGCAGAGAGCCAAACTGCCAAAGTCCCAACCTCATAAAACTTACATTCTAGTGGGAGGGAAACAGAAGATAAAGAATACAAACTGGATGTGCAGGACGACACTAATACATCAAGGTAGGCAATATGCACAGTGCCATCAGGACAAAGATGGAAAGGACTATAAATTTAGAAATATATGGTCGGTGGTGATTTCAGAGGGAATGGCTGTTGTCCCTCACGAAGATGAGTGAGGGAGCCATGTGGGCAACAAGAGTAGAGCATTTTAGGCAGAGGAAGGAATCTGTGTAAAGTGTTGTGAGTCAGAACATGCGAGGAGAACAGTGTGGCTGAAGCAGGAAGAGCAAGAGTGACTGTAGTGGGGAAAAGCCCAGAGATGTAGCCATGACTGGATTCCATGGGGCTTTGGAGGCCATTTGAGGGGCTTTGCTCTGAGCTCCGAGGGAGATGAGAACCACTGAAAGTTACAAACACAGAAATGACAGGAATTAACCGAATATTCCGGTTGCTCTTTTAAATATGTCTCCAATAATCTCTATTTGAAATTGCCACAATACCCAGTGGAGAAGTTGCTATTCTTGTTGCCATGATTCAGGCAAGGAAATGGAGGAGCAGAGAGATGAGGTCATTGACCAGTGCCACAGGGCTAGTGATAGCTGAGTTGGGTTTCCAGTCCGGGCATGTTCAGTGAACAACCTGGGCTTTTTCCATTTTCAGTTGTGTCGGTTCTATTCCTTGTCATGTCTAATCTACACCTTTGTTGGGTAATAATACTTTTATGTTCATTTCTTCTGTTTTGTAGTCTATTTTCAACTCATCTTCTCAGTTTAGCATGTCGTTGTGAAGCATGTATGTATGTATTTTAGATTAGAATCTTAACAAGTTCTAATCTTTTTAATAAACAAGTTGTAATCTTTAATACAACACTCCTTAAGAAGGCACACTTTTCCTTGGATTGTCTGTTCTTTTATTTCTTCTAGACTGTGTTTTGTTTTTTTTAATGTCATTTCCCTTTACTTTCCTCTTTTCTTGCCGTCCCTCCCTCTATTCCTCTTTTCTTTTCATCCTCCTAATTTCCTTCCTTTTTTCCTACCCTCCTTCCTTCTTCCCTCCCTCCCTCTCTCCTTCACTCCCTCCCTTCCTTCCTTCCTAATTTCCCAACTTTCTTTCTAACTTTTTAACTTGCTGTCTCTTTTTATTTTCTGAAGTAAGTTAGGTATTTCTTATATATATTATGTAATTTATCCTACTATATTGTTGCTCATATCTGTCTTTCCTTTTTTTTTATTCATCCTAACACAGAGTCCTTCTAATTTGTGGTGGCTCACTTTCCCAAAATATAGCCTCCAGCAACAAGTGCTTGGAAGCTTATTAGAAATGCACCACCTCAGGCTCTGCCCCAAGATCTGTATTTTTGCTGGATCTGTAGGTGATCTGCAGACACATTAACATCTTACAAGCACTTTCCCTGCATAATAGGAGATATGGCATAGGACTTATTATCCTTACTCACTGTCCACTGGTCTCTTAGGTAGAATATGCTTTTCAGATTCACATCTTCAGGAAAGTTTAATTGCAAATATAATCCTATAGCCATCATCAAGAAAAAAATTGAACTGATGTCACTAAGATAACAGAATAGAAGTCCCCAGCCTGAGACCCCACAAAGATAGTAATTACCCAGCTATTCATAAATAAAAATAGTTTTGGGAGAGTTCAGGAGTCTGCAACACAGGGGAACAAAACACTGGGGAATAACCACACAAAATGGGAAGGAAGAATGCCATGATCTTATACAGAGAAAATGCTAAAGACTCCACCACATAACGTTTAGACCACATAGAGGAATTCAGTAGTTTCAGGGCACAAAATCAAGAAAAAAATCAGATGCATTTTTATAAATTAACAGTGAACAATCTTGAAAAGAAACAAAGAAACAATTCCATTTACAATAGCATCAAAAACAGTGGAATACTTAGAAAGTAAAAGACTTATACACTGGACACTATAAGACATTAATGAAAGAAATTAAAGAAGAAACAAATAAATGGGGAAAAGGTATATAGAGTTTAAACATTAAGAAGTTAGGAAAGATATTCAATGTACATGAATCAAAAGAATTAATAAGGTTAAAATGTTTAACATATCCAAAGCCATCTGTAGATTCAATGCAATCCCTACAAAAATTCGAATGGCATTTTTCAAGAAATAGAAAATGTTATTCTAAAATTTGTATGGAACTTCAAAAGAGCCTGAAGAGCCAAAACAATCCTGAGACAGAAGTACAAAGCTTCACACTTCCTGCACTTATATTACAAAGCTACATTAATCAGAACAGTGCATAGTGTCATAAAAACAAACACATTGACCAATGGAACAGAATTGAGAACCTAGTAATAAGCCCATGCATATATTGTTAGCTAATATTTGGCAAGGGAGGCTTGAATACTCAGTAGGGAAAAGATAATCTATAATAAGTAGTATTGAGGAACCTGGCTATTCACATGAAAAAGAATGAAATTGGACCCTTATCTTACACACTCAGAAAAGTTAACTTGAAATAGACTGAGTACTTAAACATAAGACCTGAAACCATAAAACTCATCTAAGAAAACATAGGACAAAGTTCCATGATATCAGTCTTAGTAATAATTTTTGCATATGACACCAAAAACATAAGCCTCAAAAGCTAAAATAAACAAATGGGATTACACCTTAATAAACACAGCAAAAGAAGCAATCAACAAAATGTCAAGGCAACTTATGGACTGTGAGAAAACATTTGCAAATTATATATTTAATATTTAAAATATGTGAGATACTTGTGTTACATGGCCAAAAAGTAAATAATTGAATTAAAACAATGGGTAAAATACCTGAACAGACATTTTTCCAAAGACATACAAATGGCCAATAAGTATAGGTAAAGGCACTCAACATCACTAATCTCTGGGAATGCAAGTCAAAACCACAGAGAGATATCAACTCGCATCTCTTGGAAAAGACAGATGACAAAAATGTTGGTAAGTCTGTGCTCTGATGGTGGGAATGTGAATTAGTATTGTCACTACGGAAAACAGTATATAAATTCCCCCCAAAACGTAAAAGTACAAGTGCAATGTAATTCAGCAATCCCACATCTGGATACTTATCCAAGGAAAATGAGAACAGGTTATCAAAAAGGTATCTGTTCCCACTATGTTCACTGAAGCATTATTCACAATACGCAAGACATGGAAACAACCTGAATGTCCACCAATAATGAAAGGATACAGAGAAGGTAGTGTATATGAATAATGGAATATTATCAGCCATTTAAAAACAAAAGAAGAAGGGGCACCTGGGTGGCTCAGTCAGTTAAGCATCAGACTTTGGCTCAGGTCATGATCTCACAGTTGGTGAGTTTGAGCCCCACGTCTGGCTCTGTGCTGACAGCTCGGAGCCTGGAGCCTGCTTCAGATTCTGTCTCCCTCTCTTTCTGTCCCTCCTCCCACTCATGCTCTGTCTCTTTCTCAAAAATAAGCAAACATTTTTTTTTAATTTATAAAAAATAATTAAAGGAAATTCTGACATTTGTAACAACATGGATAAAACTTAAGGGCATTATGCTAAGTGAAATCAAACAGAGAAAGACAAATACTGTGTGATTTCACTTGTATGGGGAATCTAAAAAAGCCAATTTCATACAAGCAGAGAGAATGGTCATTACCAGCAATTGGGAGGTGGGAGAGATGTTAGCCAAACTGTAAAAACACCAGGTTAAAGAAGGAATCAGTTCTAAGGATCTAACACACAGCATGGTGACTATGGTTAACAATACTGTATTTATGCTTGGAAGAGGCTATAAGAGTTCATCTTAAAGGTTCTCACTATTTGGGGCACCTGGGTAGCTCAGTCGATTAAGCATCTGACTTGATAAAGTTATGATCTCACAGTTTTGTGAGTTAGAGCCCTGCATCCGACTCTATGTTGACTCCCCACAGCCTGTTTGGGATTCTCCCTTCTCCCTCTTTCTCTTCCCCTCCCTTGCTCATGCTGTCTCTATCTCTCCTAAATAAATAAATAAATAAATAAATAAATAAACAAAATAAATAAAAATAGGGGTGCCTGGGTGGCTCGGTCAGTTAAGCATCTGACTTCAGCTCAGGTCACGATTTCACGGTTCGTGGGTTCAAGCCCCACGTCGGGCTCTGTGCTGACAGCTCAGAGCCTGGAGCCTGCTTCAGATTCTGCCCCTCCCCTTCTCTCTCTGCCCCTCCCCTGTTCATGCTCTGGCTCTCTTTCTCTCTCTCTCAAAAATAAACATTAAAAATTTTAAAAATAAATAAAAATAAAAATAAACGTTCTCACCATAACAACAATGAAATCGTAATTATGGGAAGTGAAAGATGTGTTGAATAACTTTATTGTCCCAAACATCTCTCAATATACACGTGTATCAAGTTGTCCCAGTGGGCACCTTAAACATATATCACACCATGTAATATGTCAATACAGCTGAAAAGGAAGAAGAAATTTATCTAAAAGTCTTGCTAAATAAAAGTGGAGCCATTTTCTACCCCCATTCTCTCGTTCTTTACACATGTAAACATGAATTTTATAAGCTGCAATCTACAGCTTTCACTACTTTCAGGAATCTTTCAGTTTTTGCTTCACTAATTATTTTTTCTGTAAATGTACATTTCAAGGATGCAATGAACCACTGTTGTCTCCTTCCTGATCAAGAGTCAGACGCTTAACTGACTGAGCCACCCAGGGGCCCCCCTTTTTTTTAAATATTTTTTAAAATAGAAGTCACTAAATATTCTCCTGAGAAGAGGTACTGATAGAAAGGAAGAATGCTGTACTCATTCTTTCTCAGAAAGTCTATCCAGTTCTTCAGTGTCTGAGACAAGGGCAGAAAAGGGAGGAGAAATAACATGTCTCCTTCCCCCCTTCAGCCCAGTGGGTTTACTCCATTTCTGATGGCAAAATATGCACTGGAAACCAGCTGTGCTTCTTAGGTCATTGCTATAATTAGAAAATCTTTCCAGATTCTGGCAAAATCCAACACTGAGGATTAGTTTTCAGTGTTCTCATAAGACTCAGAAGTGAAAATACCTGCCCAAATTGCTAAGTGATAGAGACAAGAACCAAGATGTTCACACACACACACACACACACACACACACACACACATCCTTCTAATGCTTTTCTACTAACATGCTCTAACATTTTTTTTTTAATTTTTAATGTTTATTTATATTTGAGAGAGAGAGACAGAGCATGAGCAGAGGAGTGGTAGAGAGGGAGCCACAGAATCTGAAGCAGTCTCCGGGCTCTGAGCTGTCAGCACAGAGTCTGCCACAGGCTCAGACTCAAGGGGCGTGAGATCATGACCTGAGCTGAAGTTGAACACTTAGCCAACTGAGCCAGCCGATCCACCCAAGCACCTCTACATTTTTTAAGCAAAATCTGAGGAATACTAGCACAGGTACTCTCCAATGGCATTAGTATCACTCCATTTCACATTTCACTGCATTTTTTTTTTTTTTTTTTTTTTTTTTTTGCAGCTAATGTGGTCCTATATCTTCTAATTACATTTCCAGGTCTCAGCCACCACAAACATCCACAGATCAACATCTTTTCCTAAACCATGGCCTCCTTGTGGTTACATCTGGGGCCCTCTTCCTTCAGCCTCAACTGTTTGCATCCTGCTGTGAGAGACTGAGCCCCTGGGTGCTAAACAGCCACATGCCCAGAAAAAAGACCAGCACCTATCTCTGCTCCTGAAGCCTTTAATTGGTCTGTTCATGTGGTTTATTCATATCAAAACAGAGAATAAGTTTGTTCATATCAGGACAGAGAATAAGGGGAATAAGAACCTCTCTTTCCAAAATAGTTGCATGTTTCACTTTTACCTCATGCCCTGGGAGTCCTAGACTTACAGAGTGTAAAGCAACATCCACCTTATAAACTCGGAGATGTTTGGTTTAATCTAAATTAGTTTAATTGCATTTGTTTTGTGTAAACTTTTAAAACCACAATAATATTATTCATAGATTTGAGTCCAATTGCTCTGTGTTTTCTAGGCCACTATTACCTGCTTTTTGCCATCCAGTATTTTACTGTGAGTCCTGCAAGTGTTATAGATTTTGAAACGTTCAAGGACTGGAAATAGCAAATGGGAACTTGGGGGGCATTATATCAACCAAATCATTATTTTACTTGGAAAATTTAACTTAGTCAAACCAAATAGTAATATAAGATGAAACCCATGTGTATTCAACTGCCAAAAAGTCTGTTTATTTTAAATGGCTTTTATTTCCTCTAATAACACTCCTGGAATATCACTTATAGCATATTCACTTTTTTAATTGTAGTATTTTTAGTTTTGGATATCCTGAAGATATATGTGTGTGTGTGTGTGTATATATATATATATACACACACACACACACATACATACACACACACATACGTATATAAAACTAATTAGTCCTCAGTGCCTATTGATTAAATTCACTTACATTTCATAGTTCTGGAGAAAGGAAAAACATATTAGTGGAAAGTTATTCCAGAATACTACACATAAAAAAATGAATAAAAATGAAAGAAAACAGTTTAAAATAACCAAATGCTCAATATAGACTCTTATTGCCAATCAATTTTGACATATTCTAGTATTAATCATCCTGTTTAAAACTATACCCACAGATATTTTTCTCCCTTTAGCAATTGCCTTTTATTGCCCCATTAATTTAACATGGTGAATATGTTAATATTGTTGACTTATCCTAGGCTTGTCCATAGTGTCTAAACTATCTTTGTAAAGGATCTTGTATGCAAAATTTATTTCTAAGAACTGTTTATAAATTTTGAAGTGCTTTGGGTCAATTCAATAAGCATAATGTCAGTAATTACTCCAGCAATAATTATGCAGTAGGAATTATATGCCAGGCATGTCTGAGACTCAAAAGAGTCAGAAATGAAATGGCAGTCAATTTGAGCTCATTGACAATGGAATGAGATAAGAATTTTGATGATATTGAGGTGGTAAGGCATAAATATTGCTACTATGCATAAAGCCCTGTGATACAAAGAAGCTTATTTGTTTGTTTGTTTGTTTGGCATGTTTGTTTGTTTATTTACTTATTTATTTATACCTATGTGTAGCTTACAATCCCATAGGATACATTAAGTTTGTACCTTAGTTGAAGAAGACTAGATTTTTCCCCTAATAGATCCTATCTTCCAGCCAGAGGGGAAGGAAGCCATATTACTAGCACCTGGCTAATCAATGGATATCTTTTTTGTTGTTTTTGCCTCAGTGTTGTCAGTATTTTTGAAGGAATTCTGGAAGAAAAGACTGGTAAACTGTTTAAAGGGAGAAAAACCTGATTGATTAGTTTGTTGGCTGTATCTTTGTCAGAGATATAATTATCTTATTGCACTCTGGTGTGGTTACCCATAGGCTAAATTTAATCTCATGTTGAGGAGCTCTTTCTTTGAAGGCGTTTGGTATTTCTGGTATCAGTGTCATCAGCAAAAGATTTAGAGGCTGCATGCATTATCTATGGCTGTTGTACCAAATTACCACAAACTTAGAGGCCTAAAAAGATAGAAACACATTGTCTTATGGTTCTAAAGCTGAGCTGTCTCAAATGGGTCTCACTGGGTGAAAATCAAGGTGTCATCAAGGCTGCTTTCCTTCCAAAGATTTTGAGGGATAATCTGGTCTTTACCTCCTTCAACTTCTAGAGACCAGCTGTATTCTTAGCTGATGTCCATTTCCTCCAATTTCAAAGTCAGAAGGTCAGCATTTCCAAATCCCTTACTGACTCTGATGTCTTCTTCTGCCTCCCTCTTCTATTTTGAAGGACCATCTTGTAATTACATTGAGCCTACCTAGATAATACAGAATAATCTCTTTAAGTCAGCTGATTAGTGAAACTAATCACATTTATATCCTTAATTCTCCACTGCCATATAACCTAACATATTCAGAGGTTCTGGAGATTAGAACATGAACATCTTTGGGAAGCCCTAATTCTGCCTACTATAAACGTTTGACCAAAAAACTCTGAGTCCCCTATTCTTGGCTATGAATTTCAACTGGTTTTGGTGGACTCTCAGATACGTGTATACAATCACCTTTCCTATGTCTAGGAGCCAAGTAAAAGGGTCACTTCCTGGATTATGAAGCAAAGAGGAGTTAGACTGATATTTATTTTTCATTCCTGAATGCTTAGCAAAGTTATCTACCTCCTTCCTCATGGTGCTGGTCATGTTGCAGGCAGTAAGAGAACAGTTGTGAATCCAAATTTGAGCATGAGAAAAATAGTACCACACTGAAGCCAAAATGGGATTGATTTTTTAAGGAAAAATGTTCATTCTTGGGAACAACCTTCGAGACTACAGGGTACTGACATGCATCTACACTTGCCATCATTCATTGCTTGCTAGTATTGGAGACATTTGGCTGCATTTTGTAATATGGCAGCTTTCTTTACATGAAGTAGTCCAAAAATTAATCAAATGTGATATAAAAAGTAACTTAGTATAGAAAACCCCATAAAGTAATAAATTCAAAGCACTATGAAGTGAGAGTAATGAAACTTTGGGGCAAGAAAGAGACCCTGTGTGGAAATTTCTAGTGTTTATCCATTCAGCTACACTCATGGATATCCTCACTTGATGTACTAACTTGCTGTCATGATCAACTGGCCATTGTTTCCAAATCCTCACTCCCCTCCATATATTAGAATTGTATATCCATGTCCTTTGTTATAGGACTATGTATTGTTTCCTGGTGTGAACAAAGTGTGTGTTGGTGCTTTGTTGATATTGGACTTGGCCATTTTACCAATTAGTTGAATGTGGATGGAAATGACAGTATGTGTGCTATGTACCTATACCTTAAGAGGTACTGCATGTTTCTCCTTTTTATCCTGGGCTCCTGCATTTTTTACGATATAGGTAATGCTCCAGATAGCATCTGGTCCAAGAAGAATGAATGACACATGAAACAGACCTATGCTCTACCCACAGCCTGCAATCCTGTGCAAGCATGTAGTCATGTAAGCAAGAAAAATACAGGGTTCATTAGTCACTAAGATTTTTAAGTTGGTTGTTTTACCGTATTATGGAAGACGGTATCTGATTACCACAATATCCAAAATTGCACTAAACAAAAATTTCTCTTGATTGTATCATCATGTTTTCAGTAATGCAAATCAAAATGAATCATCCTTGATTCTACTATTTTTCTCAACTTCCAAATAAAATTAGTCAACTAGGTCCTATAAATTATCCCTATAATTTTTTTTTCCATATTTGTCCCTTACTTACTAATCATCTGCCACTGCTATCGTTCAGGTCAGCATCATTTCCCTGCTTGATAATAGCAACAGCCTCCTAGCTAGACTGCCTTCATCTCAAGCATTCCAATCCATTCTTCACAATGATCAAGAGTCAGAAAGTGCCAGACCCCTGAATAGAATTTTTAAGTGTCTCTCTATTCCCTATACAATGAAGGTCAAACTCATTGTTGTGAAATGTGCAGTCCTTCATCATCAGACTTCTGCTTTTCTGATTACCATGTCATTCTTCCACATTATCCTATGCCCAACCCCAGTCGTCAAGTCCCTCAACATGTGATTTATCAGTCTCGTTTTTGTCTTTGTTCAAAAACAAAATTTCCTTTTTTAGAAATGTGCTTACTTGATGCATTCATAATCATCAATTAAGTATGCTCTAAGATAGAACAAGTCTTTTATTTTTTTTTGTAAAATATTTCCTGACTCTCTTTGTCCAGACAAAATCAGATGTTGCACTCTTGACTCATATAGTCCATTGCACAGGTTATGACTATAGTACTTATTATACTAGAACTGACAGAATATCTAGAGCCACTGTGATGTACATGGTCCTAGTGACTTGAACAGGATCTGGTAGATTACCCTATGTACTCATTCCCTCATTCATAAAAAAAAATACAAACGAGAACTATGTATAATAGGTGATGCTTTAGGCATCGTGGATAAAACTGAATGAAATCAACAAAGGACTCCTACCACCTCCATTACCATATAGTGTGCAAGCACAATATTAAACACGTTACATTATTAGATGATTTCATTTTCTCAATCACTGAAAATTATGTAGTGTCCTTATTTTACATGTAAAGAAAGAGCCTGAAGCTTAGAGAATCTAAGAAGCAGAAGTGGTGTGATTCCTCATTCAATTTAATTATTCTTTGTCCAATTTTTCTTTCTCACCTAATACAGGCCAGTAATGGAGCTCTGTGAATGCGGAAGTGGTTATAAAGACACGGTTCAATTATTCTTTGTTGTAAAACAACTGTAGGACATGGTGATGTAAAACTGTTATTTTACCTTTGTTCTCAGTTTTGTGAGAAAGGAATTCAGATGGTTGATCTCTCATCCACATAGTGACAATTATACCCAGAAGATCCACTTCAAATGACTTCTTTACTCAAGCTTGTTGCCTTAGTTCACCTTGATGTCTCTCTTCTCTTCTTTTGCTTCCCTTCTCTTTCCTTCTCTTCTCTCTCTCTCTCTCCCTTTCTCTTCTTCTGACATATCTCAAACTCCAGGCCTCTAACCACTGCTTGGACTTTCTGAGAACATGATAATTTCTGGATAATAGCACATAAAATTGATTTCTTTCTGTCATGAATATCTCAGCTTCAATGTCAAGACCTCAGAGAGGTCTTTCATAACGACCGATCTAGGATAAGTCAGTCACTATCAATTATTTCACTCAGTAGTAATTCCTTGCAGAGTATTTATCAATATCTTACATATTATTTATTAATTAATTGATTCCCCATAATTTCCACTTGTTTATTCATTATTTAGCTAGTAAATATCTATGGAGAACCCACAAAATATTAACCACTGTTGTAGAAGTTTAGCAAATATCAGAAGGAAAAACAGAGTATTAAGACCCTTGATGGCATGGTGTATACCCTCTAGAATGTGTATTCCATAAGGAGAGCGGTCTAGTCTGTCTTACTCATAATTGTATATCCAGAACCTAGAAACATGTCTTACATGTAATAGATGCCCAATAAACATTTCTGACTCACCAAATGAACAAAATTACAAGCTCAGATCAAAGGCAGAGGAGAAATCTTGGGATGATATGAGAAACACAGCATTATTTTTTGAAACTCATTATTATTTGAAGATCATAGGAGACCTCCTTGTGGAAGTGATATTGAAGTTCAGAGTTGGAGGATGAGTTGAAGTAGTGACAACAGCATTGTCAGTAGAGATGGGTTTTTCACCAGAGGGATCTGCCTCTTAGTGATAGAAGTTAGACTTGAGATTCAGAAGAAAAGGGAGAATAATAAGAAATATATAATTTGCTCTTTGGAGCTTTCACAATTAAAGCTTAGATCTATATTAATTTTTATATTAAAATAATTGTAACTTTATTTTGAACTCCTAGCTGTTGAAACCATACCTTATAATTACATAGGAAGAAGGTCTTCACGATCACCACAGTGCATTGACTTTTCAATGAAGGCTTTTTAAATTGTTGCTCCCAAATGCTAAACCTGTTTTTGAATTAAATTGAATCGTTATTTTCAAGGGACAATTCATAATCTTCTTTTAATCATAGATTCAAGATGTATTGGAATTTTACTTAGGATCTTCAACAACTCTTTAACATTACCTGAAGAATGTGTGTTTCAAATCCCTTTTTACCTCCAAGCCTCTTTTCTCAATTACCATCTATCCACAGGCTCTTTATATGATTCTCATAAGTCCTTCATGGTCTCAATAATTCTGAGACTCCAATTTCTTCCCTGACCTTGGGAAGTCTTCTGTTTTAAAGATACGACAACCACTTTGACTCTCTTTTTTCAGGATCAGAGAGAAAAGCACTATTTCAAGATTTTATCCACATTTAGTTTTGCCTTCTATAACATGTCACTGCGATTACTTTTAGTTTCAGAAATAAGTTCATGTATAAATTATGAAACCACCAAGAAATACAGAACATTCATAAATTTGATAAGTACTCAAACACTTGGATACGTTCATGAAAATGTAAATATTTAATAGTATGACAAAAAATCAGAAATTAAAGCCAGAATTTTAAACACAATAAAACTATATGCTATTATGTGTAATCTCAGATCTCTACTCTTTGAAGAGCATTAGGTAAAGTCACAAGCCGATATTTCTGACGTGTTGTTTCATAACAAGAGTCTTATATTAAGATAGCACTGAACTCTTACTGTCCCTGTATTCTCATGGAGGATGGATAATTTGGTAAATTATGAAAAAGAAACTGGGTGGTCAGAACTCAACCCCCTAACCATTCGGTTTTAGAGTATGGTCTCCAATAAGCTTATATTTTGGTCCAGTTTTGTCCATAATGGTAAATTTACTGGTAAAAGTTCCTCCTTGGTGTATGTGTGTGTGTGGGGGGGGGGGGGTCCTACCTATGACAAGGTAAGCCCTGATTCTGAGGAAAAGTCTTTTGTTACCATACAATGAGCCATTTTTTTTCCAGCAGCTCCACCAATTACGTGAATGATGTTTTTATCTCCATATGATGAAATCCTTTTCATATATGTTAACTTGTTCAGAAGTTGGATGGGAAATAGGAATATAATTTAATGAGATCCTTCAAATATCAGTGCTGTAGGACTATTGCAGGAAGCCTATGGGTGCATATGTTACTAAAGTTCCATAGAACTGAGCTCCATGTTCTTGTTTTGGGGTTAAAAATGTTTGTGCTCTTGGGGAAATCATTTACACGCCATTGGCCTCTGTTTTTAGTCACTAAACTGAGGGGGGATAAGCTTAGTTCATATATTTCAAACCCTACATTTTCCACAATCCCAGGAGGAAAAGTGGAGGAAAGCCAGGTAGGGAAGTCATTTTGGAGTCCCCACATCTGCTTTAATAAGGGCAGCCCTACTCTAGCAAATATTGAGCCTCCCAATAGGATTTTACAGCTAAATATTTGAAAACCATTCCACAAGGTGATTTCTATTATATCTTCCATTTCTAACACAGTGTGGCTCCGAGTAAAATTCATAGGCAGTGACTTAGTATAATAGGAATTATTCAGGCTTGGGAGCAAAGATGGACCTAAATTTGGATCTTGACTGTAACATACACAGTGACAGTGGGCAAGATACACAACAGAATTCTTGGATGCATGGATAGCTAGCAAGATAGAGATATGCCCTTCTTGTTTACATTAAATGGAGTAGCATGTGGGCAATCCCTGAGATCAAGGAGAGTTTTCAATAAGTGCTAACTCATTCCTATTCTCTCCTTTCCATTTTCCAAAGGAAAGCCTGTTCAATAATAACATCAAATATTTATACAGTATTTTAACCATTTTTACACATGCATTGTCTCATTTGACTCACATGGTTCTCCAGTGCAAGTCTACATTAATTTCCTCCTTTTTAAAGTGAGGAAACCAGCTTAGTGGTCTGCTCAAGTTCATTTAGCTAATAAATGGCAGCCTTGAGGTTTGAACCTGGGCTCTGCAATGCTGAATCCGTGCTAGCTCCCCTGGACTAATAAGGCAGCTCTGAATGAGTCATACATATTCAGTTTCATCTATCATCATCACTTCTTCTGGTTCAACTCATCCATGTGACTCCTGTAAAATGAAATTGGCAATTGTTTATGGCACCGGCGGTGGGTTGCTATGTCAGCTCATCTACTGAGGCAGCCATTGTGAAATAACGTGTGCGGTGACCCCTCAGTGTGAAGTCTAGCACCTATGTCATACTTGTCATTGTTCAGCACTAATATCTGTCCCGCTACTCCTTAAGTACACTTTCCAAGTACTCACTTCAAGGTGTTTTCTCTCAAAGCAGTTCAACTTCCAGGTTTGGGAAAAATGCAGACTGATAAGCATGGCTTTCCATGTGTAAGCACAATACTTCATTTTTATTCCAGGTGAAATATTATTGAGAATAAAAACATTCCAAATGATTTGCATGAATCAGCCGTTAGTATCTGTTAAAGGATGCTGTCTGCATAATTACTGTTGATTTTTTAATAATTAACCAAATTCCATAGAACATCTAACCCAATTCTGCCATTTCCTGTAATTTCTGCCTATGGGACAGTAACTGTTTTTTAGGTGAAAAACAGAATAAGCAATGGGGCCCTGCTTACTGTAATGATATTTTTATTGCAAGTTTGCTGGGAATATAGTTCTTACAGTCTCTTTGAACTTACCCCCAGTAACATTAATTTCCCTCACCCTTCTTACTCTCTATTCTTTCTCGGACCACTCCTACAAAAACAACAAAGAGATAAAAATGATAAAAACAAGGTAAACAACAGCAGCACATACTCACAAACCTAGCTGGCAAATGAAGGAGGGTGAAATATGACCTATTACATTTTATACTGTGCTTTTCATTGACGCCTCTCTTCCTTGCATACCCCACATCTGGTCCTAAGTCAAATCCTGTCATCTTAATCTTAAAAAGATATCCAGAATTTGATCCCGTTCCACCATCTCCTATTCACTGACCATATCCACTGTCATTGATTATTCCAATGGCCTTCTAACTGACTTTTCTACATTTTCTGTCAACAGAGTCTCGTGGCAATACAACAGACGAGGTGATTTTTATTTAATGGAAACCAGATACCATCCTTTTGCTCTGAAGCCTGCAATGACTGCCTGTCTCCCTCAGTCAAATAGCCAAAATCTTTGCAATGCCCTAAGAATTCTTGTGAATTTTGGCCCCTTGTTACTCTTTTTGCTACTCTCCCGGTGTTTCTTCTCTTCTAAACACACTGATTTCCTTGTTCCACAAACACATACCTGGCCTCAGACACCTCCTGCCTAAGGTCTTTGCACATTCATTGTCTTTACTTGGAAAACCCATCTCTGAGATCTCAGTGGGACTCTATCCCTCCTCTCCCACAGGGCTTTAATCAAATGTTACCATTCCAGTGAGGCTTTCTATAACCCCTCTAAGATTTCTCTTGATGTTCCTTATCCCTTTTTCTTGTTTTATTTTTGTTCTGAGTCCTCACTACCACCAACATACTACATATTTTGTCCATGAATCCTGTATAATTTCTGCCTCTCGCCTCTAGAAGATAAATTCCACAAAAACAGGATTGTATCTTATATTGTTCACTAGTTTATCCCTAACACCTAAGCCAGTGCCTGGTGCTTGGTAGGTAAATATCAGCTATTTGTTGAATGAGCAGCTTTTCCCACCATTCACTTTACAGATTGAGCCCTGATCAGTACAAAGAGGCCAGGTCTCTCTGTAATGCATACCCTTCAGTATCTAGAGTTTGATCACATGACTTCTGAAAATATCAGCTGTGTGACTTTGCACACACCATTCAGCTTTACACGCCATTCAGCTTTTTAGTAAAATGAAAACATTCATATGGAAGTCATCTAGTGACTGTCCAATTTAAATGAGACACTGTGTAGGATAATTATTTTAAAATTTTGATATGAATATTTATGTTGTTATCATTGTATAAAGTTTTATTGCATTAGCTATTCATGATAATTTTCTATTTTTTTAATTTTTTCATGTTTTTGTTTATTTTTTTGAGAGAGAGCACTCAAGCAGGGGAAGGGCAGAGAGAGTGGGAGACACAGAATCTGAAGCAGGCTCCAGGATCTGAGCTGTCAGCACAGAGCCCAAGGTGGAGCTCGAACCCACAAACATTAAGACCATGACCTGAGCCAAAGTTGGATGCTTAACTGACTGAGTTACCCCGGCATCCCTATGATAATTTTCTGATACAGTGGTAAGGATGATCCCCAAAAGCATGGAAAGACTTTTGATATGGGTCAGGTTTTTTTTTTGGTTTTGGCTTTTTAGGAGTTACTTTTTACTAATCTTATTGATTTTAATAAACCTTTTTTTCTTCCATTACTCCTCCTACCCACCTCTTACTGCACTCAGTAACAATTTACTTACAGGTTTCAGTCAAAAAAGTTACTTCCTCCGTAATATCTTCCCTGTCTTCCACACAGATTAAATTGGATTTATATTTTATGTGTTTATATAGGATATAAAACTTTATCATTCTAAATTTCATAAATGCAAAAAAATCATTCAGTGTATATCTTCTCTAAGTACCACAAGGAAATGAACTAGATGTTTTGCTCCCATTCTATTTCCAGCATGAGGCACAATATATAACATAGTAGGTTTGTTTGGCTAAGCAATAATGCATTTTTAGAAAAATTTCAATGTCAGTGATATATCTCAACTTTGAATCCTTATAATACATTTCACCTCTCCATAAGGGCATTATTTTTTCCTCTTAGTAGACTTTTTGTTTATATGGCTTATCTCCTTGATTCTTATTGTCTAGATGCTTATCACCTTCATGTTATTCCCCATATATTTAGCAAGAATCTACTAAAATAATATTTTGAGTATATTATGTATGATAGACAATTCTAATTTGTTTAATTTTTTTATATTTTTGTTTCATGTTGCATGTGGTAATTCATATGGTATACCTACCCTGATCTATGTGTAGTTTCTCTAATATTAATCTCCATTTTATAGAAGAGGAATCTAAGCTACAGGAAAGTCAGATATCTTGCCACAGAAGTAGGAAATGCAGGGCCAGAATTTTAAGTAAAATGGTGAATTTCCAGAACTTATATTCTACCAGAAACATAGAGAAATAAGTTAGAAAGTTCCCCAGATGCTGAAGAAATAAGTATTTAGTGGTATGGAAAAATATAACTTCATTGATAATTTTGATATAGTTGTTACTAATGATTAGACTGCCCACTGAATATAATGAAAGTCTTGACACTCAGTAAATTCTATAAAAAAAAACTTTTTTAAAAATAAATAATGCTTTGGTTTTAGTACCTAGGTTATCAGAACTATATATACTCTCTCCACCACACACACACACACACACATCACACATTCACAGATGTTTGTGTGGGTTTTTCACCCTATTGACTAAAACTCACATATGTGTATGTGGGTTTATGAAAAAGAAAAATACAGAGGTGTCTGGGTGGCTCAGTCAGTTAAGCATCAACTTCAGTTCGCGGATCATGAGTTCGAGCCCACATTGGGCTCTGTGCTGACAGCTCAGAGCCTGGAGCCTGCTTTGGATTATGTGTTTCCTTCTCCCTGCCCCTCCCTGGCCCGGGCTCTGTCTCTCTCTCCTTCAAAAGTAAATAAACCTTAAAAAATTTAAAGAAAAAAAAAGAAAAGAAAAAGAAAAATGCAGCCCCAGGGTCACTTTGAAACAGAATGACATAGTTTGTGAGGTACAGTAAAATAAAACAAAATATAATAAAATAAATGTGCTATGTTCCACTTTGAGAAGCCACCTAAAGAGGAAAAGTATTGTATCTTTCTTCAGCTGTAAGAGATTCGGTGTGTGTATCGACTGTCCTGCCAGCTACATCCTGGCTCCTCTATTCTTGCCCTCCATGTTTGACAGCAGAATGGAAGTTTATAATGAATCTGTCTGCATGAGAATTGCAGTGCTCTTTGCTACTGTTATTGCAGCCAAGGTCTAGACTTCCTGGCTGTGAGCTGGCTTCTTCAGTTTGATTGTCCAAAGAATGCCAACACACATCCACAGAGAAGGTAGAATGGCCAGATACAGAGAGGATGACAAAGCTTTATTAGTTTTGCTTCTCTCAGAAGAAAAAGGGAATGGTTCAGCAGCTTCTCAGGAAGAAAGTGCCTGTGAAGGAAATCAAAACCAATCCAGATAAACTTATAGATATTTAGGAAAAATAAATTTGGAATTGTTTTTAGAAAAAGATAAAGATTTAAAAGAGAAGGCTCAAATGGGGCGCCTGGGTGGCTCAGTCGGTTAAGTGTCTGACCTCACGGTTCGTGGGTTCGAGCCCCGCGTCAGGCTCTGTGCTGACAGCTCAAAGCCTGGGGCCTGCTTCAGATTCTGTGTCTTCCTCTCTCTCTCTGCCCCTCCCATGTTCACACTATGTCAGTCTCTCTCAAAAAAAAATAAACATTAAAAAAAATTTTTTAGAAAAATAACAGAGAAGGCTCGAAGATGTTTTGTCCCCCACATACATTCAGCATATCTGATGAAGAATAAAGAAGTATTTGATGTGGACAAGTTATCTACACCTGAATATGGCTTGTGTCTTGGTCTTGCTGTGGCACCACAGGTAAGATTTCTTCACAAAATGCAGGAAAAAAAACCACCAAAGAATTGTTAGTTAGGATAACAAAGTAGTTGTGCCAACAACTTCCTCCCTCACCAGTGATGAAGTGGAAATTTTCTCACTTCATTGAGAAAATGTCCATCTTTCAGAAAGGGGGTAAAGGACTAGAAGGGTCAGAGTACAGACTGGCTAATGGTATTAGGGACAAAGAGGAAGAATCTAAAGTAGATGAGGAAGAAATGGAAGAGCAACTGGGAAAAGCAAAAGGTTGTCAACCTTCATCCGTTGCTAACATTGATGAGACAGAGAAGATCAAGGAAGGTCCTATGCAGTTCCCGGACAGAGATGAGGAGGAGAAAGAGATATGATGCTGATTTCTTCAAGGTGAAATGGCACAATGTTTGGGTTGGACCTTAAAGAGCATGAAGCAGCACAGAAGAAAGCAGCTTCTAAATCCAGTGTCAAGGAAAGAGTGGCCAAGTTTGCAGAAGCAAGTTGTAATGACGAGAAAATTATATATTTATATATACATAAATGATTATATAAAGTTAAAGATTATAAAAAGTTACACAAATGTATTTGTTTATTCAATGTACATTCACTTACATTATTTCCTGGGGAACTTACATGTGTAAATTACTTAGTTCACAATAGCTTCTTAACTCTGTATGTAGTGTCTGCCATGCATCTCAAGAGAGTTGTTAAATTTCTATAGTCAAAAACGCAAATGCAGCATGAAGAGTCTGTATTTCATAGAAATATGGAGCTGGAAAGAACTTTAAAATATAGGTGGTCTCTTCTCAGCTCAGAGAATGGAGGCACAGAAAGGTTAAGGGACCTCGCCAGCATGACACAGAGCATTGATTCCCAGAGGAGTGCTCGGACCATGTTACTTCTCCATTAATTCTCCTGTGAATCATTTTACAGCCTGAAGACTCCCTGTGCAATAAAAGTTTATTAGCCATGTGTCAGGAACTTTGCTAGGTGCTGGAGTTACAGTGATTTATGAGACATAGCCTGTGCCCTAAAGGACATCACAGTCTAATGGTAAAGGTAGGCACAAAACATGCTACAGAATCTAATAAGTGAAATGCATACAGAAGAGAAACACATAGCCCAGCATAGAGGGGTCACAGCAGAGATATTAGAGTGACCTCCAATCTGAGTCTTAAATGATAAGTGGGAGTAGAATTTTTCCAGGCAGGATGTGGAGACAGGGGTAGGAAAAGGTCCATGCATAGGAAAGGATTAGCTAGGAGATACACATAAGAAAAAGCAGTGTGCTATGTTCGAAAGAGGGTGAGGTATAGACAAAATATAAGCATTTCATTGCTGCTGGAGTATGAAAGGTGAAGAGGAAGTTAGCAGGCAGTAAGTCTGCATGAGTAGGTCCAAACCTTGAAATGCCTAGGAGGCCATATTTAGAAAATGTGGAGCGATTGGAGAATTTTCAATAGGAGGGTCATGTTGGGTTTGTATTTATGGGACCTTGGTCCCGGCATGCTCTAAGGAGTCAAGGAAAGCAGAGAGATTAGCTAGGAAGTTGGTACACTAATTCAGTTTTGAGATTTCAGAGACATAAATTAGGGCAGAGAAATTGAGATGCGGGCAGAGGAGACAGATGTAGAGAGATATAGATAGATAGGAATTGTGAAGGGTTTCTTACATAATGAGAGTTTCTAGAAGAGCAAGTTTTGATCTTCAAACTGACTCCAAAGGAGAGAGAAAGTAGGCTTTCTTATAGCTCACCAAGATGTAGGGTAGAAGGGGACAGTGGGGCAAGAGCAGGAAAGCTGTTCACAACCAAACGTTAAACATGGAGCCACACCCTTGATTTACAAATGGATTCCCTTGCCTTCAATGGCCAAGCATTCCATGATAAATAATAAATAAGATAAAAGTCTAGAAATAGCAGAGCTAAGGTGTTTATGGTCTTTAAGCTTAAACTATTCACACATAGATTCCAGTGACCAGGAGTCGCAAAACCAGGAAATCAAGGTGGCAAAGCGGCAAGCCATCTAGGACTCAAGAAAGATTTCCATTTCAGAGGGGCAGTGGAGCACTCAACCCAGAAACTAAACCACGAAGGTACAAATCCAGCCAAAGGAAGAAACATAAGAAGGTAAGATCCGAATGCCAAACCTGCTGCTGATCAGAGGTTCACAAGTCCTCAGGAATTTGGCCAGACTAAGCCTGCAGGTGAAGGTTATTATCGACTGCATCTGGGAGATGCCAGAGTCGTGTCACATTTTCAAGAGCTTGCAGCCTAGTTAGTCGAGAGGGAAAGAATTCCTGTGAGTCATACACAGCACACCTTACCTGTAGAAGACAACCAAGGCCATGATCAGAATGAAGACCAGGATGATCAAAGTTCAAATTTTAAGACCTCATGCCAAGTTTATAAACCTACATGTTCTATTCTTTTGGTTAATCCAAAGAGGAAAGAGGAGAGATTTTTCAGTTCTTTAGGACAAGCAGCCTGTCTAAGAAGGCTTGAGAAGAAGATAAAGATTCTTACTGGGTTTTGTGACTGACTACCTGGATGCAGTTGAAATTTTGCTATTCAAAGAGAGCTGAGACAATCACACAAGTAGAATTTAGTCTTCTGTTAAATTCTTTACTTCTTTTTTTTTCAGAAGTCACAACCTGATCCATTAAGCTCCTGCTTTCATTCAGTGGTTCTCTCTCTAAGCTGACATCCCATAACACAGGGACATTTTCCAAATATATTTATGCCATCAGTTGAAAAGAATTCCCACCATTAACACACTGTCAAAGACATCATCACCGAAACTGCTAAGTGTTTATACAGAGTCATGGAATCTCAGCAGTTTATTTGAGAGCCTATTGTGCACATTTGTGCCTCAAATATCTCAGCCTTAAGTGGGTCCTTATTAACAGTAGATCTAATAACGTTACTATATTCTGGAGGGAAAAATGAAGGCTGATTAGGCTGGCTTTTCAGTAATGGAGAACCAGTGTCATAATAGAAGGCAGAGGAGTTTGAAAACATGACAAAATTTTCTGAAAGCTGGATGATATATAAAACATTTGATTTATCATCTCTGTACAGCCAAGAGTAGGAACTTCTAAATAGGGTGTTTTGAAACTCTCCTTTTTTAGCACAGTGGTTAAAATCATAGGCATTGGAGCCAGAAAGCTTGGGTTCAAATCCTGGTTCTGACACTTTCCTGATCTGTCACTCATCCATAAAAACAATAGGAATTAATAACTGGACTTACCTCACAGGGTGGTGGGGAAGAAATCAACATTCACAAGATGCTTAGAGCAGAGCTCAGATTATAACAGCACTGTACAAACAACATTAGATGAGCATGGGGTATTATTTTTCTTGGGAGTTGATCCTGATAGGTCATTCCCTCACCTTTCTGTCTGAGGACTGATAATTAGAGTGTCAGACATTTCACTGTTTACTCATGTGCTCAAATCATGGCAAAAGCTATACTGTGAGCACAATAAATCCTCTCAATTGTTGCCACATTACTGTAGTTTTAATTCTTCAGTTAATTCTCCAAATTGGCTCAAATTCTCTATCATCCTTGTCATTTTCACCTAATTCCATAATTAATTCTTGATGGGATTTGGTTCCCAATGCTATTTGCGTTCTAAAACAGTCAGGGATTGGAAAGCAGCAGGGTAATTGCCTTGACAGCGTTTTGCTTGGTTTTGTGAACCTTGTTTTGGATATATTCTAGAAAGAAGGATCCAAGATTTGTGGAATTCAAAATCTCATCTTGGCAGCAATAGCATTTGACTTTGCACAGA
The DNA here is from genome assembly GCF_027475565.1 of Acinonyx jubatus. Classification (NCBI taxonomy): domain Eukaryota; kingdom Metazoa; phylum Chordata; class Mammalia; order Carnivora; family Felidae; genus Acinonyx; species Acinonyx jubatus. Next base: position 186,613,220 of record NC_069382.1, read on the forward strand.
TTGTTAAAGAGGTGAGGTACTTTGCTCAGCAGGTGAGAAAATTATTTCTGTTAGCCATTATGACTGTCATGATTTGGGGAAGCAATTCAGAAAACCACTTTTATAATACTGAAAGGTTTCCTTGACTTTCACTAAAAGAATGGGGGAGCATTAGCAAAATTAATTTAGTCAAAGCAAAGCGATAACCAATGTAATCATCATTTTGCAGATGCATTATTCATTCAGTAATTAATTCAACAATTATTTATTGGGTGTTTTCTATGTGTCTCTTACTGTTTTGGTGTCACAATAAAATGGTGAATAAAACCTGGGCCTGGCATCCATATGCCATAGTCTAATAAATTTTAGAAATGTGGTTTTGAATATTAATTCTAAGTATCTACAAGTATAATTGAGAAAGCATTTTTCTTGCTATTACCTCTAATCAGTCCCAATATTCTTGTGTACACAATAAAACAAATGTACTCGGATTACATTTTAAACTCAGAAGTTTAGAAATAAAGATGATTCTGGGAGAAACTTCCTCAACCACTGGATATATCCCTGTGGTTAATTGTTCAGTCTCAGTGCCATGTGTAAGAGGGATCATTATTTCACTCAGTGGTTCATAACTGTTCTAGACTGTAAGATCTTACAGGGACCATTTTTATTGGTCTTCATATTCCCAGTGCCTAGAAGAACATCTGGAATAATGGTTCTTAGTTCTGGCATTTTTCATTCTTTCATCTTTTATATAGCCATATTAATATGGTTGTCTGGACTTACTGTGGGCCTACAAATGAAGAATCTTCCAAGGTATGGACATGTCTATTTTAAAATAGCCAAGAGAGGTTTCAGATGCTCAGTTAGGCTTGAGGGTTGGGTCCCACCAGTATAGAACTATTAACTGAATGAATGAGTGAGTGAGTGAACGAATGAAAAATGTCATCACAAATGTGTACAGAAATCATGTTACATATTTCGTTGATATGTATGCCCAAATTTTAAACTTTCCTGCAACAGAATTGAAAGTGATTTAAATAAACAACTGTCCGTGCCAGTCTTCCATTCGCAATTATCCAATTTGTCAATACCATATATGTCTTACTTCCATTAACTTCTGTATTTCCAAAGGAGAGCTGTACCCATTAGAGACTAGAGAGCTTTCGCTAGGCTGACTCACAAATTAGAGGGAAGGTTCACAAGATGTGAATTAGTTGATTTTTCAGGCAAGCAGGGTGAGTAAGGAGAAAAGTCATTCAAATACCTGGGACCTGAAGGTCAAAATCTTCCTAGAAGTCAGAGATGCTAAGAGTGAATAGCAGCTGGTGTTCAGCAAGCAGCCCACAAGTTGCAAAGGAAAGTAATGACTCAAGGCAAGTACTTGCACTAATATTTTGTCCCAGAGTCCTCTTTTCAGTATCTATTAACTTTCCACAGGAAAGTTAACACTTAAATATAGGATCTTAAGGGCAAGCTAGTAACGTTATGAATTCTGTTAGATTTACACAAATCTTAAATGAAGTCATGATTCCTTTGCACACTTTGCACATTTAGGATATGCCTAGAATGTGTTTTTTTTTAAATGCTAGTAATACTGAGAAAACATATGGATAAGAATAAGCTTTGCCAACAATTTTAAGCTCTGAATAATTGCAATGCAAGAAGTGATTAATTACTAAGTGTTTTAATACTAATTCAATTAACTCCATTCATTTTCCTCACCACACTGTCTTTAATTAGCTGATTTGCCATTAAAAACAGCACATTTGTGACAAGAATTGTACAGGAAAAGAAAAGGAACATGCTGTCATTTGAATTCAAATGCTAATTTACAACCAGAGCCTAGGGAAAGAAATACATTTTGTTTACAAAAAAATCAAAAAGGAAGAAAGACAAACAAAAAACTCACTGCTAGGCAATAGTAAACATATATTCATCTAACTATAAATATCTTCTATAATATAAAGCTTTTCGAATGAATTGTCAGTTAGGAACATTTCAGGAATTGGTTCTACAATTCAATCAAATTTAATATAATTTTAATGTTTTTCAAAAGCATTTTTTCTTCCAATGTTTTTACTGCAGAATACAAACATGTTAATCTAATTGCTTGTGACACCACTAATTCCCAAGATTGGATCATTTGATTTTCAGGATAGGTGAGAATCAGATTTCTAGCAGAAAGAACCATCATTATATTGGAACTTAATTGAATACTTGACCTCAACCTGATCTGCAAAGTTATTAATGGGCTAGCATTTATGTAAATTGATATTGCTTTATCATCTTCTTCTTACCATTTATGTAAAGGGCATTGTGCATAGAATGCCTGGAAGGATGAGTTACATTAAATAATAACAAGGAATATTTTATTCATTTATAGCTTACCTTTCTGGATTACAGATCGTTTAGTATCATAGCAAGTATGCTTTCTCTATTATAACATTCTCAATGCAGCAGCATGTTCATTAAATACCATTGTTAAAGCATATGACATTGTTTTGTAATCTCTGTAGGTAGATGCCATTTTGGTGGTGTAAATGTGAGTTGTTATGTGGTAAAAGAAAAACGACACAGAAGCCAGTATTTATTCAGAAAGGTGGAAATGGCAGACATCATTTTCCAATCTGATTTTAATCAAGAAATTAAAATAGTATCTAGTTGTATTTGAAAAGTACTATATCAACAAGATAACACCTGTTGGTCTGTCACTTTGGCTTGCAATTGTGGTATTAAAATGTTTTCGTTAAGAATTTATATTTTCATAAAGGACAAAACATAATAGTAAAACACCAATTGACACCAGTTTATTTCAATTAACATAAGCAATATCAACAATATTTAACTTCAAAAACAGATATAAAAACACGTTCACTTAAAAATTGCTAGTCTTTGAAAACATTCCTCACAGAAAAACTGTTATCAGCTCTTATAATTCTACTTGTTTTCTAGGGGCAAGATTAAAGGCTATAGCACCAAGATACTTCAGAAGAAGGTGTCTCGTGAAGATTTAATCACTATTCCACCTGGTTCCCTATATGTGCTGAAAAATGATACTTAGTCTATGGCCTAGCAAAGATGAAGTTTGGAGATGAGTGATAAATTTTATTTTATCACTTGATTTTATCACCTGTCCCACTTCTTTTCTAAATTTTTTTAATGCTTATCTATTTTTGAGAGAGAGAAAGAGCATGAGCGGGGGAGGGGCTGAGAGAGAGAGAGACATACTACCTGAAGCAGGCCCCAGGCTCTGAACTGTCAGCACAGAGCTTGACACAGGCTAGAACTCACAAGCTGTGAGATCATGACCTGAGCCAAAGTCGGACCCTTAACTGACTGAGCCACCCAGGTGCCCCTCCTCTCCCACTTTTTGTAGCCCCTTTTTTCTCCTTCCTTCTTTTCTGATTTCAACATGCCACATGTCGTTATAGTCCTTGCTTTCCAAGGCACCAACCACTGTAGCTTGCAAGGCCTGATGTAATCCATTTCCCACCATGGGAATAGAGTTGAATTTGCCAGGATCTGCTTTGGGCCTAGAGTGAGTATTGAGACAAGATAGGGTAATGTGTCAATGACAGTTGGGGTGGGCGTGCTGGCAATGCCAGCAACAGTTTTATACGAGAAATCACTCACTCCTAACCCCCATGATAATTCATTGAACCTGAATCCAGCACTGTTGAATTTAGATCCTACATAGTGGTCAAAGGACCATCTGTGGGAAAGTTAAAACAACAATGACACTCCATTTGGCATTATGAGAATTACATTTGCCTCATGGATCTCTGTAATATATAGCATAGTGGGTTACAGGGAAAACTTTGGAACCAGACATATCTGAATCTGACTACCAGCTTCAATGCTTATTAACTATGTAAACTTGGGCAAAAACACAAAGCGATTAAACCTCCGGTTTCTCATGGAAGCATAATAGTACTTTCAGAGAGGACTGTAGAATAGATTCCATTAAATAATGACTATTCGGCACTTAAGACATCATCATGCCCATGGTAAATGTTCAGTAAATGTTAGCTATATTGTTATTATTATTATTATTATTATTATTATTATTATAGTCATCAATGATGGTGAGCAATAACAGTGTTCATCAAGCAGCCTCCCACATCTCCAGCTTCCACTGCAACTTGTTGGGACCATGTGATTACTACTAGCAAATGAAATGTGAGGGACAATGGTGTGCATCACCTCCAGACTGAGGCAATTAAGAGGTAGTGTGCTTCCTTCACCTCTCTCTCATTCCCTGCTACTGTGACCTTGGAGACTACATATTCCAGATAATATAGCTACAAGGTAGAATAGTTCCAGCAATTTAGATTGAACTTTATATGAGTGGGAAATAAATCACAGACATAGACATGCTAGGGCTATTTTATTTTATTTTGTTTTAATTTACCATAACATAGCCTAGACCAAACTATCAAATACAGGTATTTTGAGATAAAGATGATAAATCTAATTGCTCCCATTTTATAGTAGGAGATACTAAGGCTCAAAGATTTAAAACAATTTCCCTAAGCTTCCAAAGATAATTAGTGATGTTACCAGGATTCGCTTTCAAATCTTTCCATCCTGTGGAATGTTTACTATAATCTAGAGAACTTGGATTATGATCACCATAATAAAAGAACATTTATGATGAAGATCTGAATCTATGCAAAGCCTCTCTCAGTCAGCCAGCATAGCATTAACAATCTCTAGACTTACCCTCACCAAAGTAGGTGCTTATAGAATAAGAATAGCACTGTATATTAAACTCTAGTATTCATTGTAAGAAAGGTATTTTTATTATAGTAGGTGTCACTTGATGGTAGGTTAATTATTAAAATATCATCTGCTTCACTGGAAAAAAGAAATCCTTGGATTGATTTTCCAGGCATCTAGTGTTTCACAGGCTCAGCTTGTCACCTTGAAATTTCAGAGATGTTGAGCATAGATCACTCTTTTCCCTCTAGAAATACAATTCAGTAATTCAGGGCAAATAAACTAAAATTTGCTTATCTTATTCCTAGGAGAATTGTGGCTTTTGGAATCCTCACTCTTTCTTTGGCCTCAAATGGATTTAATCGTCATTATAAAACTAATAAATTAAACTGAGTGCCAAAATTGTTACTGAGTTGACTGATATCATTGATGTGTCATCGCTATTCCCCACCCCCACCCACCAAACTCCCTTCCTAATTTGCCAGGTGGAACAAACACGATCAGGCTTACATCTTGCCTATTATTTCAAGGAAATTACTTGCATTCTGAATACTTTCCACTGTTAATAGGTTTTCTTTTTTTTAGACAAATTGGTATTCATTATGTTTCCTTTGAAAAAAAATGCATTCAAGTTTCTTAAAGTTCCAAAAAAACACCTTTAGCTGGTTTTATTTTCTTTCTCAATATGTACTCAGGGCCATTTCTAACAGAGTTCATACAAAAGCATTTGCTTTTTTGTGCCAATTCTAAAGAGCAATAATGTTTTTCAAGAGAAAACTTTGCTTTTAACAATTTCAGCTGAGTTTTTAACAGTTTTTGAGTAAATGAATTATACAATGCACACTGGATATTTCAACAGACCTAGGATCTAGTTTTAGTTCCTGCAGTAACTAGCTATTTGAAAATAGAAAACTCGCTTACTCGTATTGAGCTTTAATTTAAAATCCAGTAGTGTGGGAAGACAAAGCTCTCTAAGGTCACTTCCATCTCTACCTCTGCACACCGATGTATATACATGGTGCTTTCAATGTAATCTCACCTGGATTTGTGCAATATATTCCTAGCTAATCCTCTGTAGTTAATCTTTTATCCACCACCCACCAAACAGTTCTCTTCCCTGTAGTCACTCATTTTTCAATAGCTTCATAAAGTTACAATTTCCATATGATAAAAGTTCTCCACTGTAATTGTGTAATTCAACAATTGTTAGTAAATTCATAGAGTATTTCGCAATCACCACAATTTAGAATATTTCTATAAACCCCCAATCTCTCTTGTACCTGTGTATGTTTAGTCCTGACTCTCACTAACAATGTGAGACAATGGCTGATCTACTATGCGTCATTACAAATTTGCATTTTCTGGGCATTTCACCAAATTCAGTTATACGATATGCAGTCTTTTGTGTTTGGCTTCTTCCACTTCGCATAATAGTTTAAGTTTCTACCATATTATAGTATGTATCAGTAGTTCATTCCTTTTTATTGATAAATAGCATTACTTTATAGGGATACTACCACATATTGTCTATCCATATACCAGATGGTGGAAATTTGGATTGTTTCCAAATTTTGGCTATTATGAATAATGTTGCTATGAACATTTGTGTACATATTGTTTTGGGAGCATAGGTTTTCTTTTCTTCGGGGAAGATTATTAGGTGTGGAATAGCTGGATCTTATGGAAATGGTAACTACTTAAGAAATTGCCAACTGGTTTTACAAAGGGTTGTATCATTTTACATTCTAAGCAGCAATGTGCAAAAGATTCAGTTCTTCCGCATCCTGTTCAAATCTTGGTATTGTCTCTCTTTTTGGTGATAGTCATTGTAGTTGGTGTGTGGCGGTACTTCACTGTGGTTTCAATTTGTGTCTCTCTAATAGCTGGTATTGTTGAGCATTTTCATGTGCTTACTAGCTTTCAATAGTGAAGTCTTTAGTGAAATGTCCATTCAAAATTTTGCCTATTTCAATTGGGTGGATGGTCTACTTATGATTAAATTGAGAGAGTTCTTTACATATTGTGGATACAAACCTTTTACAGTTATATGACTTATAGATATTTTCTTTTAGTTTGTGCATTTTCTTACTGGTATATTTGAGGCACAAAAGTTTTTAGTTTTGAAGAAGTCCAATTTGTAGAATTTTTCTCTTACCATGGTCATATCTTAGGATTCACTAAGCAACCTAAGGTCACAAAGATTATCCTACATTTTCTTTTAGAATTTTTATAGTTTTAGCTCTTACATTCAGGTATCCAATCAATTTTGAGTTAATGTTTCGCATATGGTGTGAGTTAAGGATCTAAGTTTCTCTTCTCCTTTTTCTCCTTCTCTCTTCCCCTCCTCCTCCTTTCCTTCCTCCTCCTCCTTCTTTTTGCATAGAGATTTGCAATTGTCTCAGCATCATTTGGACTCACAATTGTGTTTCATTATTCTCTATACCTATCTTTGTGCCAGTATACTACCTTGATTACTGTGCTTTTATATAGTATGCCTTGAGATCAGATAGTGTACATTCTCCAACTTTCTTCTCTTTCAGAAGAGTTATGACTGCTCTTAGTTCTCTGAATTTCCATATAAAGTTTAGTTATCAATTTCCATTTGAAGAGACTACTGGGATTTTTAAAGAAAATGCATGGAATTTATAGATCAATCTGAAAAGAATCATCTTTTAACAAATATTGAGCCTTCCAGTCCAGGAAATGAAATGCCTTTTCATTTATTTTAAATCATCTTTAATTTCTCTCAGTGATGTGTTGTAGTTTTCAGTGCATCTTGCATTTTATCTTCTATTATAACTAAGAGTTTTATTATCTTTGATGCTATTATAACAAGAACTGTTTTGCTTATCGACTTCAAGTTTTTCAGGGCTAGTGTATAGCAAGAAATTTGTAGGAACCATCCTTATCCCCATGGATTCTTTAGGATTTTTTTTCAGAGCATCAATATCATATAAACATTTTACTTCTCCTTTTCCAATATGAATCTCTCTGTCTCTGTCCCTCTCACTCTCTGTTATTGCCTTATCACACTGATTAGAACCTTAATTAGCAATGTTCAGTAACATTGACAAACCAGACATCTTCCCTTTATTCCAAATATTAGAAAAAACATATTGTCTTTCAACAATAATTTTGATGTTACCTGTGAAGATGCCCTGTAGCAAGTTCTGTTCCAATTTTGAGGGGAGTTTTTATCATAAATGAGTGTTGCAATTTTTAAAATGTTCTTTCTGCAACTATTGAGATAATCATGTTGATTTTTGTCCTTTATTCTACTAATAAGGTATATAATATACATGGATTTTTGGTTATTCAACCAACCTTGCGTTCCTGGAATAAGCTTCACTTGGCTGTGGCATCTAATCCTTCCGTAGATTGCTGGACTTGGTGTGATAACTCTTGATATGGAATTTTTGTGCATATATTCATAATGAATATTAGTATGTAGTATTCTTTTCTTGTGAACTTTTAGTTATCAGGGTAACACCTGAGTCACAGTTTTGAGTTAGGTAGCGTGCCCTTCTTCTGTAAGAGTTCTTGAAAGATTGTCATTTATTCTTTAAATATCTGAATAGAATTTTCCAGTGCAACCATCTGGGCCCGGGCTTTTCTTTGAGGGAGATTTTTAATTAGTTATTCAATCTGTTGTTGAATCCCACTAACAGATTTTTAGTTTCAGTTACTGCACTTTTCCTTTCTTAAATTTTAATTTAGTTCTTAATTTTAATTTATAATTCTTTTTTTTTTACCATATCTATTTTTGATTTATTGTTGTCATGCTTTCCTTTAAATCCTGAAATATGCTTTTCTTTAGTTCTTTGAACACATTTATATTTGCCTTTAGGTCTTTGTCTGCCAAGTGCAACATCTGAGATCCCCTCAGTGACAGTTTGTATTGACTGTTTTTTTCTGGTCCAGGCCACACATCTTTGTTTCTTTGCATATCTCAACATTTTTTGTTGGAAACTGGACATTTTAGATAAGGTAGTTGTAACAACTCTGTTTTTTTGTGGGGTTTTTTCCACCACAAAGATTGTTGGTGGTTTTTGTTTGTGATTTCATTTCATTTCTTTTCTTATCTTCATTTAATAGTTTCTTGGACTAAATCTATGAAATCTGTCTCCTCTTCAGTTTGTAGTTATTGATATCTTTGCTCAGTTCATTTTTATTATTCTTGGTTTTTCTTTTAATTTATTTTTTAAAATACACCCAGTGTTAGTATACTTTAGTCATCAACTAATAATTGGACAGAAGTTATGCTCACCCACCTCAAGTCGGTAAGATTTTGGTGTGCTGCATATGAGATATATCTGCATATGTGGAAAAGTTCATTAAAATTCAGATCATTATCACAACTACTCTAGATTTTACTTTCCACTGAGCCCTTTTTAGTTTTCTATGTGCATGTGAGCATCTTCAGATTTGGTCAGAAGTGTGGTTGGTAGGTCTTTTCTTTCTCAGACTCAGTCAAGCCTCAAGCATGTTCCTATACACTTGGTTCAACGATTACCACATTGGGCCAATAGAACCCTTGGTTTTCCCTGTGATTAAGAGTGGGCATCACCACCACTATGAACTGAAATAGTGCCTTTCGATGGCAGCAGAAGCTATTGTTCCTCATGTCTTGCCATGCTTTGGTAGAGCTTTCATATCTACTGTCTTGTGGGGGTGTGGATGGGTAGGAAACAGCCTTGAGCCAGAATATCACAGAGTCCCACTCTTCTGGTGAGAAGTTCAGAAGTTTTTTTTTTTTTTTTGGTTTTTTTGTTTTTTGTTTTTTTAAACAAAATACTTCTCATACTATTTTATGCCTTTGGTTTTATTAATTTCCAAATCACTGAAAAGATTTATTTTTTGCTTTATTTCTGTGTGTGTGTGTGTGTTATTTTTGCAAAATATGGGGCAGGATTTGCCTACCTTTCTACCCAATTGTAGTCTGAAGCCACTTATTTTTGTTTTATATATATATTTTCTATATATTTATATTTATATATTCCTGTTTCTCTGCTTAAAACACATTAGTGGCCTCCCCTTTTCCTTAAGATAATATCTTTCACAATCTTAATATTTAGTACCCCATCTATTGCATCTCTATGGCAATATTTCACTCCATGCGTCCCCTTCTCCCTATGGTCTACCACACCGGCTTTATTTGATGCTCTGTGTCCCCTCCTGCCATATTGCCTTCATAGTTGGTGTTTCCTGCCTGGAGCACCTTCTCCCCCTTTCCCCCACTCCAAAGCTAACTCTTTTCCCTCAGATTTTACCTCAGTCATCATTTTATTATCTTTCCAGCTAGATTAATTGTCCTATTAAAAATTCTTAAGCAGCAAATAATTCTAAACCTTAGTATTTACCGCATTATTTTCTCTTTATTTATTGCAGGCTGAGAAATAATCTGTTTTGCTTTCCATCATATTCTCAGTGCCTGACAGGATGCCTGGCATTCATTAAAATAAACAGCTGAAGGATCATTTTCTTAAACATTTGTTAAATATGGGGTCTGATTATCCTGAGCTGGTAAATAAAGTTTGACATATAATTTCTTTACATCCACTATGAACCAGACACCTTGGCAGGCATGTAGAATACAAACATGAATTAGATGCATTAACATCACTTTTGCACATATTAATTCGAGTGGGCATTTTCTGCTTTAACTTTATTCCAGTAAAAATACTATCCCTTGAACTAGGCCAGGTAATACTTCTCTCCACAATTGAACGTGACATAGGCAAAGCAGTTTATGCAAAGTATCATTGGACACAATGAATTAATGTTTTGAAGTTAAATTTTAATGTTTCACTGATTTCTGTATTTAACGTATAAAATTGTTTCTCTTTCCAGGTTGTAAAAGAGATAGAAGTATGAGAAAATTATACTAGTTTTATAAAGTAAATATTTAAATAACATTATGCTAAAGGTAATGCAATCAATGACAGAAGTCCACAGGTAAAATTTTCTCATAAAATTGTACTTTACCTGACTTATATATGAGCAACATAGAAACAGCTGATTTTATAATGTTTTTGCTGTCAGAAGAAAAAGAAGTAGAGAAGCAGAAGGTAGAAGAGAAAGGGGAGAAAGAAATGGGAGAGAATGAAGAAAAAGAATTGTTGTATGCGTAGATACTATGGAAAAGTATCCTATTGTTCCCGCCTGCTCATCACTGTGTCATTTTCTGTGTCTTACCGGAAGCAGTATGTTCCTCTGCCATTGGCAGCCCTGGCCACGTGATCTGCTGTAACCAAGGACTATAACCAGAAGTGATGTATATCCAGAGCATGTTTTGCCAGTTCTTTTGTCTTTCTCCTTTGCCACAAGAATCGCACGTTCTGGAAAGGGGCCTTTCCATTAGCCTGAATCCTAAAATGAGAAAATGTGCGGAGCAGAGCCCCCATGTAAGCCACAGCCATTATTTGAAATGGGGAAATAAACCACTGTTGTTGAAATCCTCAACGAGTTTGAGGTTATGGCAGTCATACCTAGGAGATGAGGACCAAAACAAGTATTGTAAATTGTTGAGAGCTTTTTGAGGGAAAAAATAGAGAATTCTGGATTTCTGCTTTTTAAATGCCATTTTATTGCAGTGAAAATAAGCCATGTTAACCTGATACACATTTCCAAATGTTTGTGCACACAGAAACTACATGAGAATAGTGAAGCAAGTTAAAATAACAGCCACTCCAAAGAATCAATTATTGTTTTCCCCAAGAGCCATTGAAGGAAGTTAGTTTCCCAAAGTCGCTTTGATAAAAGTGATACTCCACAGGCATTACCCCGGGCTTGGATATGAGCTTCCTGCACTATAGTTTCCAAATGTGGAGGGTAACAGTGTTTGAACTTCAAAAGATAGAAGGAAAAGACACTGATCCTGGGGACTCACAGAAGACTAGATACCCAAAAACTGTTAAATGGGGGGTCTTAGTATTGTTTTTGTTTAAACAACTTACTACAGATTTAAGAGCAAGACACCTTCTCAGGTAACTCTCAACTTACTTTATTTTACTCATTTCACACATCGTGATTTTATTTTTTTTTCACATATTGTGATTTTATTTTAATTTATTTTACTAAAATTTTAACTTGATTTTATTTTCTTACTTGTAGTAACTAAAGGGCATGGTCTGAGAAGTCCATTTTCATCAGTTCCTGTTCCCAAAGGAGGAATGTAGAGAAGGCACACAGGGCTTGACGCGTTTCAAAGCTTTTTTTAAAGGACATTTATTGGAAAATGGTGATCCAAACCATGGAAGCCAGGTTGAATGTTGTTACTGACCACTGCAGAGGCAGAAATTTCATAAGGGATTCAGGAAGAAGCCAAAACCTTAAGTGACCATTTAGGCACTTTTTTCATGTGAGGATATACAGGTCTTTCCTTGACAGGAAATTACCTGCAAGCGAAGCATTTTCATGGTGCACAATTTCTACGTGCATCTCAGACAGCCTTTCCCGTGTCATTTTCTTTCTTCTTACTCTGTCATTATAGAATATAGACTTCCTAGGGACAGACATTGCCTTTGTCATTCATTCATTTATTCAACATTGTGGTTTTGTTTTGTCTTGTTTCTCATTTATTTTTTCTTTTTAAAAATTCAGTTCTGTGCTTGCGGTCTAACAGAGACATGTTTGGTAAATACAACGTTATAATAAAATCTGGAGAGGGCTCTGATAGGAGTACATGAGTAGGATGGAGGAGGTGTGCTTGCTTCAGCCAGTGTGCGGAGTAAGGGGTTAAAAAGTGAGGCCCTCTTAGAAAACAATTGGAGCTGGTAGGTGAAGGAAGGAAAAAGAAAGTTCCCTGTTCCCGGGAAAGGGACACGAGAGGACCAGGGGCAAGACTGGAAACTGCAAGTCACTCCACTGAACTGGAAACTAGCACTTTGAACTTGCTTTATTTTCGTATGATTCAAATCTTCCACTCATCAAACCATTTTGGAATTTCCATTGAGGTGCCCTTCTTCGTGCTCTCATTTCTAATTCATTTACTAGAACTGACTTGCTTGGGTTCGGAGAATTGGTGGTGAGATACACACACAGATGAACACTTTTTTTTTTTTTTTTACTGTCATTGGTTAAGTATTTTGTCTTGTTATAAAGTAGTCCCAAGAGTAGCTAATGTTCAATGTGTATGTTTCCTGAAGATAGACTACACTGGCAATTTTTAGCTTTTCCTGGAAACAACTCCTTTATTTAAATAACTTTCTCCACTCCCTGCACCAATACCTTAGTTTAACTTAGCTCTCTACCTCCTGACTTATTTTTATTCACCCCCTGGCTTGTTTTTCTAGCTCTGGTCTCTCCATCAACTTATTCAAAGTCAACTTGATCACGTCACTTCCTGGCTCAAAGAATCTTTCTTTATTCCCTCTGTGTCTGGCAACTTCTCCTGGATTCTAGTCCTCCTTAAGCAACCTTTTACTTTCCTGTTTTCTCTGTTTCCCATTCCTCTCCCCAAAGCCAGACTCTTCTCTCCAATCTGTCCTCTTGGCTTCCTTCATCCATTTTTCTTTCCCATCCCTTTTTCAGGCAAGCTTTACTCATCTTTCAAAGCTCTATTCAATTCATTCATCTTCTTTAAAGTTTCCTTGTCAACACAGAGAGCACCACTTCAAGCTGAAGACTTGTTCTCTGATTTTTTCCTGTGCTTTCAGTCAATTCCATGAGACTTATTGCTAAAAGAGATTGCTGTTTTGTGTAAATCAATTCTGTCCTTTAAATGTTGGTATTGTCTTCTCAACTAGATTGTAACATCCTTAGGGATGGGAACTGTAGCCCATAGTGTTCTGTGTTCCACACCAGCCTCCCTGTCTACTAAGCACAGAGGAAACTCAGCAGATGCAGATTGTAGCAGAAGCACTTTTCTTATTTCCATTCTTCACTTAATTAAAGACTTCAAATTTGTATGTTAAGTAACTGATAAATCATCTTTTAAAGTTGCCTCTTACCTGCTTGCTTTACAATATGCATACAAACACAAAACAAACACGTTTAAAATTTAAGGTGTATGATGTATCTCAATTTCAAGAACTTGAATTATTTATGTTGGTCCGTTTATTTATTTATTTATTTATGATTTTTTACCTTTATTTACTTTTGAGAGAGAGAAAGCACGGCCAGAGGAAGGGCAGAGAGAGAGAAAGAAAGAGAATCCCAAGCAGGCTCTGCACCATCGGCATGCAGCTCTGTGTGGGACTCCATCCTACAGACCACAAGATCATGACCTGAGCTGAAGAGTCAGACACTCAACTGACTGAGCCACCCAGGCACTCCTATTTCTTTCTTTCTTTTTAAATGCTTATTTGTTTATTTTGAGAGAGAGAAAGCACATGTGGGAGTGTGAACTGGGGAGGGGTGGGGGGGTGAAAGAGAGAGAGGAGGGAGAGAGAGAGAGAGAGAGAGAGAGAGAGAGAATCTCAAGCAGGCTCTGCACTGTCAGTACAGAATCAGAGGCATGGCTTAATCCCACAAACCACGAGACTATGACTTGAGCTGAATCAAGATTCAGATGCTCAAACAACTAACTGAACCATCCAGGCACCTCAGTGTTGGTCCTTTTAATACCTATGAATATTCATGTATTTCAGTTTTGTTACCTTCTTATGGCATCGGCAGTGGTATCATGTAAGAAATTTGAAGGATGTCCTTCATAGAAGTGTGCGAGTGTGAGTGTATGTGTGTTTATGTGTGTACTTGAAGTTGCTAAATGCTAAATTGCTAAAATGATGGTCAATGATGGTCACTACTACTAATTACTCCAGTTTGCATTTCCTAAGAGCAAGATGTTATCCTATGTACACACAGCAAATATATTAAATCCGTAAATTAACACTGATAACAATACCACTTTGTAAGCCACAGATCCCATTTTACACTTTGTCCTTATCCAAATAATGACCTTTATAATAAAAACGATCAAAACATCCTTTCATTCCCTTTTTATTCTGATCAAGATCTCATTCAAGATTTTACTTTGAATTTAGTTGCTGTGCCCTGTAATCGCCCTTAATCTAGAAAAATTGTTACTTTATTTGTATATACTGCCCTTAATAGTTTTAACCAATTAGGGCAGATATTCTACAATGCCCTCCACTTTAGGTTTTCCAGCTATTTTCTCATAATAGATTCAGGTTACACATTTTTGGCAGAAACACCATAGAAATGATGTTCCATTCTCATCACAGTATATCAAGAGGCACATGAGGTTTATTTGTCCCATCAATGGTAATATTAAATTTCAACCCTAAGTAGGATACTGTCTGCCAGATTTCTCCACTGTGAAGTGAATTAGTAAATACTTTGTTGCCCCAGGTATTAGAACTGCTAGAATTGCTACACTTTTTTCACTCCAATTGCATGATTGTTAGAAACATCCATGTATCTCCTTCCTTCACACTCCAATGCACAGAAACTCCCAAGATACCTAAAAAAAAAATTTAAGTAGTTTTAAAATGTGATACGTTATCTACCTAAAGAAATTAGTTGCCATATGTTTATCTTATTTTAACTTTTGAACAACATATATGTTCTTTCTTTCTTTAATGTTATGCCTCATGAAACCAATGATCATGTATATTGTTTTTGTTAAGTAGGTTCCATACCCAACGTGGGGCTTGAACTCACGACCCCAAGACCAAGGGTTAGTTGCTCTACCGACTGAGCCAGCCAGGCACCCCTAATGATCATATTTTAAAATTATATATCTTACAGCACCTAAGACAGTGTCTAACTTTTAATAAATGTCTAATTGTATACATTGATTCACTTAAATTGGAATACTTGCAATCTTCAAATGCAAGGACCTTGATTTCCTAATGAAACAGTTAATATCCACCTTACTATTTCCACTGTATATTTGACATTTAAATACATACTACTTGATTAGTATTCCACTTGTGTCAAAGAATGATGCATATTTTCACAATAAGCCCCTTTTCTAACTTGATTTCTCAAGCTTTTCCTACACACTTTCAAGATTTTTCAGCGTCCAGTATCCATTCTAACACATTATACTTTTCCTGTATTATCATAAATTGCCATTTTATTAACAATCTCATTTATTCATTTAGTTAATTGGAATAAATTAGGTTCAAGTCTAAGCTATCACTTACTAGTAACATTATCTTAGGTAGATGGATTTACCTACCTAAGCCTCTACTTCCTCCTCTATAAAGTAAGGTCTATATTGTGGATAACCCAGAGTACAAAGTAGATAGCAGAAAAAAGAAGCAGCTTTATAGTACTTCCTCCAACAGGAAGCTTATGCTTCCATTGTACAATTGCCATTCATATAAGAAACCAATACACCACCAAAACTATTTCAATCTTTGTGTGGAGATGAAATGGCCTATTTTATCATCAGAGATACAAAACCAAGCTTGTAATATGCAAAATAAAAATGTCATCATTTCTGCCTGTAATAATAATGTGTTATAAATACAGCAGCTAAACTAAAAAAAACCACAGCAACAAAAAGAGTTATAAAACTAATAATAAAAATAACAACATGACAAAGGAAGTACAGGCCATGTTTCTTGGAAATGTGAATCAAATATAATGGGGAAATGTATAGAAATAACCAAGAAAGATTTAGAAAGTCAGTAAATGTCAGCAATATAAATATTTTTTAAAAAGATATACGTATAGGTAGAGTGTAGTACCATACATAGGTATTTAGTGGTAAACTAGAGAAAAGTCACATTTAAATACATTTTCTAAAGACTCCACAGTCAAGATAAACTGCCCACATATCCAATTGCAAAACACAAAATGTGTAAGATATTCATAAATTTATAACGAAAATAATTTTGAGCAAATAAAGTGGAAAAAGAGTGATTTTAACAAAATTAAATTGATGTTTTCTGCAAGACTTCTTAAGAACATTCTTTCTTAAGCCCATTACTTTCATTTGAGTGAGACTTGACAATTTTAAGCAATTTTTATAAAGATCTCACACACACACACACACACACACACACACACACACTTTATACCTAATGCAGAAAAACAATGAGAAAAGAAAAAATGGGTCACACAAACCTATATCAGCACAGAAACCTGACAAAGGAAAATATCTTAATCATTTTATGCTAATAGATTTAGCAAATAAATAGCTAGTTTAGATATGAAATAATCATTACAAACACAAGTTCTACAATATTTATAGTTTTCAACGTGCAAACATAGTTAAGGCATAGTAAACTCTTGCATAGAGTTTACTATGCAATATTATGACTTTAGACATTCTGAACTAATGCATTCCATTGGTTTTGTATAGCTCCAGTATTTTTTAAAGCCAGAATGTTTCATAAATTACATAGATTGGAACAGATTGGAAAAACAGACATACATAGGGTAACATCTGTGGCAGACTGAATGTATTACCTGCCTAATTCTCCAACTACTTTTGTGACCATTCTTTCTGCTAGGTAACTTTTATTGATCTCTAGCTCTGACTCTGAGATCAGCCATGTGATTTCTTTTGGCCAATGATATAGCAAATGCGACAAAGCAGAAACTGGAAGAACTATGTGATAGGGATTGTTCACTCTTGCTTTTCTGCTATGGCCAAAAGAATATTCCTGGACTACCCTGCAGATAATAGGACTGAGTCACTGCAATCAAACCAGCCAAGGCCAGCTTAGACCAACCAAAAGTCAGTCAATCCTGGGATATGTGAGTGAGCTCAACCAAGGTCAGAGGTGCCTCACAGCCGATCTCTATCTAACCACAGACACAGGAGCAGGCCCAACAAAGCTCAGCAGGTCTAGATCAACTGAACTCTGCCAACTCATTTGTGTGACACTGAAGGGCTTTGATCATTTTATACATGGTATTTCTTTGGTAATACATAACGAATAGACTGAATAATTCATTATCTGAACCAGGAAACATTGACAAAAGGAAGGAGAGGCTGTGTATTATAGTAAATGGACTCTGTACCACACAAATCTGGAGGAATGTTTGCTTCACTTAAAATCAATCTCTGAGTCTCTTGAAAATTAAAGTCAAGGATACCATATCTCAGTTACAGATTTCCTAGCTAATGGACAATATTAAATAAATGTAGTCCATATACACAGCCTGTTGGCGATCAAGTTTTAAGCATAACACTAATTCATATTCCATACTTACTCATATTACAAAAGGGCTGAGAGAACTATGTCAGATTGTGCAACTGGCCAATAGTAAAAACAAATACATGACTTAAACAATGATAAATGACTCCTGATATGTGGCCCCAGTATGGAAGATAATAGAAAAGGGTTTGTCTTAAGCTAAATCGGACAATACATTCCCTACATAAAAAGAGCAACCACTTTGCTTTTGTTGCTTGTTTCCAGGTACAATATAAGCACAGTGTTGCTGGACATTTTATTTTAATCTTAAAAGTAGTTTTTACAAAAACACTGCTAAGTTGTGGGGTTTTTTAAACGATAAATGTTGCAATTAAAAAACAAAATATCTGTGTAATCCACACACTAAGCATGTATATAAATCAAATTTGTCTCATTGGCTACCATTTTGAGACCTCAGACCTCTTACCAAGAGAAATGGCTAAGTATAATAGTTTCTAGGTACGATTTTCTAAAAAAAAAAAAATATTTCACTTTGGTGTTTGTCGTATGGTACTACATTTAAAACAGTACCTTCTACGGAGATTCTGTCATCTAACTATTCTGATCTTTTGACTGGAATAAGTATCAAATAGTAGAAGTACCAGATATCCAGTCACAAGATATAGATCTTTGTATTACTCATCTACTATGTGACAACATTAGCACAAATATTATGTTTTAAAACAACACGCATTTATTATTTTATAGTTTTTATAAATGAGGAGTCTTGAAACAGCATAGCTATGATTCTACTGGAATCAAGACATTGACCAGGGCACTGGTCTTATGCGAGGCTTGACTGGAGGAGGAACCACTTTCAAGCTCACTCAGATTGTTGGCATAATTTAGTTCCTTGCATGTGTAAGACCAAGGGTTACAGGCTCTTGCTGGCTGTCAGTCAGTGGCTGCCTTAGCTCTAGAACTGTTCCCAATTCCTTGCCACCTGGGAATACTCAAGATGGTCCACTTGATTCTTCAAATCTAGCAAAGGAAAGAGAGTCTCCAGGAAGACAGATGCTGCAATATCATGTACAAAATCATGTACATCTAATCACACACATCCTGTCATCTTTGTTGTGTTCTATTGGTTAGAGACAAGTCACAGGTCATGCCCATACTTAAGGTGAGGGGACAGGACAAGGGCTTGAACACCAATAGGTGAGAATCATGGATGTTTGTCTACCATACTTTGTCATCCTAGAGTTTGTCTACCACAATTCTCCAAACAAGAATGAGGCATATTAAGGTAATATGTTCTTTCTAAAACTCACCAAAACCAGAGTTTCATTTACTTAATAGCAACATAGTTCAGAGAAAGTAATGGCATGGTGATTTGATAGCTGCTTCAACATGTGGTCATTCATACAGATGGCTTTCTGCTTGTTACATTAACTTGTTCAGGTTTCCTACATGAAGCTTTAAGTGATGTGTCTCAAGGATTCTAGACTATTTTAGGACTTATACATATTTTTATTATAAGGAGAATTTTGTTATATTCATAATCTTCATAAATGTCTTTTATAGGCTCTCTTAAAAATGTAGTATTTTATGCAATATTATCTACTGGGGCAACTGAAGACCAAAAAGGCATCTCGTTTTGTCCTGTCTACCAGGTGGTACCAAAACCCCTATTGAGTGACAGGGAACTCTAAGAGCCCAATGTCTAACTCATTGACCAGCTGCCATGATTTTGAAGATTAGATGTAAAATGGGTAAAATGTTTAAATAGCAGTCTACATTTCAGAACATATTGAAATTTCATCCCCTGCTAATTAACCACGGATGGAAGTTACTATTTGGCTTCCATTGAGCAAATGCAGCAAACTGTTGTCTGCTGGAATGAAATACAAATGTAGCCTATTGGTTCCTGTAACTTCTTCCACTGCAAAATTAACCTTCCCTCCTATCTTTCATTTATAAGGTGAAAACTCATTACTTTTAAAAATTCAATGGAAACATACAAGCCTCTTTGGGAATAGCCTGACTCTTAAAAACTAAACCAAAATACGCAGGTAATAAAAGCAAGCCTTGTTGCTATAGAAAAATTGCTCAAATAAGAATTTTGGTGTATTATTGTTTTCCAGCTAACCAATTATGGAGGGTAAAATTGGAACCTAAGTGAATAGCTATTTCATGTTGCTGTAAGTGAACTGCAAGAGTTCTCCATTTCAAAGTCACTTGACATAAAACTTACACATTCCAGACTTCTGAAACTTTCCACCTACTTATATCGCTGCCACTTACACATATCGTTAATCCATCAATAACTCTCAGGGTTACAACAGCCGAATGGAAAAATGGCCAGCGTTCCCCTATTTCATAAATCTCAGGGTGCTTGTGATTCTTGAAAATACTGAACATATTTTTATTTGCTGTTTCAGAATGATTAAAATAATTTAGAAACAGATACTCTTAACTGGTGAGTGATTTAGTCTGGAGTTAGAATTAATATTCCACGTTTTCTCATTTTTGGACAGAGAACTATTTACTAAGAGCATTTCAAGCAAGAGGAATTAATATACTTCTTCTGTTGACTTTCCACCTTAATATTAAAAAGGAGAGCATTTATTAGGGAAAATATGATTTCACATTTACTCTAGATAGTTTTGTATAGTGAAAGTTTCATGGTTCATTTTATCAAGGCTTATTTTTCCCTAGTACATGTTGAGTCGTTTATATCACAAAGACTGGGTTATTAATTTTTTTCAGTAAATCTGTCCCCAAAGAAAAACAAAGCAAGTTCTTATACACTGACAATATGAAAATGTAAATACTTGAAAATCAAAATTAATTTTAATTATATTAGTTATGCTAATTTAGAGTTCTTGAGGGTGTACAACTTGAACAATTAAGAACAAATATTCTGGGACTGAGGAAAATTATAGGGAGAAGCAAAAAACAAAAAATAACCTTGAAGAAAACTTAGAGAAAAAGAACATATTTCTAAAGAAGAGATACAGCAAGAGATCTTGATTTTATTATCATTTTTTTGAAGAAATGAGCAAATAAATCTGAAAAAAAAGCCATTAAAAGAAAAGGGAGAAATGGCAAATCATGGCAATTGAAATAATTTCATTATAATTTGAAAAGAATAACCACTGCAAAGAAAGTAGAGACAAGTAGGACATCTAGAAAAGTCTCAACTATGGGTTGCTATTAAAAAAGTGAAATAAGTATGAAAGAAAACAAATAAATGGAACCTAGGGTGTGGGCTCTTGTTAATAAAGGCCTGTTCCCCAGGGAGCTTTCAATGACCTCTTGCTCCAACTATAACTCTCTGCTAATTAAAAGCTTTTGCTCCCATGCAGTTGTCTCTAAGTTCCTTAACCTTTGCTGCAGCATTGAAATTGGGTGTTCAATTTCATTGTTTGGAGCCCAAGTAGATATAAAAGACCCTTACCTTGCTATACCCATGTATGTTCAACACCTCTCTAGTGTGAAACCCTGGAACAATTCACCTGGCAAACACAAGATCTTGAAATCCTTCTGAAAATAAGTGAAAACTGTCAGGAACAAACTTACTAGTGAGTTATCCAGAGGTTTTGTTCATAAAAGTGCTTCGATAGATGAGGCACTAGAGTTTTTCAATTTATGTATGGGCATTGTCAAATTGGTGTGGCAATAAAAATGCCCATAGTTTCCAAACCATCTGTCATAATGGTTGATATTTGGAAATACCTTCATTTGACACTTTCATTTCCAAGCGTTACTTTCACACACGTATTTTTGTACCATGTTTTGATAATAGACAATATACAGAGCTCATTTGCCATGTCATCTCTATAGGCAACAGGTAGCTGTGTTAAGTATTTCAAATTCTAGCTGAGACTTTTGTATAGGAGAGTTTTGATACATTTACATTATCATCATATTGGATATATTGGTCTTAATTTAATTTTTTCTTATTTATTTTATGCTTCCTTTGTGTCCTACCAATTTTTGTTACTTGCTCTTCAATTTCTTTTCCCCTTTATCCTTTTTATGTTTGCACTCATATTAAAATGGCTAATAGTTACTGAGCCCTTATTATGTGTTGGGCACTAGAGTAAATATTTAGCTCACAATAAATCATCTATTCACAAATCCTGCAAAATAAGTAACTCTTCTTCCCCAATTTACAAATGCAGGACTGATTTGTAACCTACTGTAGTTCAGAAAGTGTAAGGAACAGCAATAGGACTGGAACTCAGGCCTATTGGATCTAGGAGCTTGTGTCTTAAACATTACAATGCAATATGTCTAATCATCAATGCAGAGTGAAGAAAAGGCTAGCAAAGACAGAGAACACACACCTGGAAGACCCAGAAAGAAATGAGGCTGGGGTGGGGGGGAGGGCGGGGAAGTGGGCAGTGAATGCTGTCTTTTCTCTCCTAATTTGAAATACTACTCTATTATGTATATCTTCCACATGGATAGATTTAACTATTTCTCTATTTGTCATTTGGTTTACTTCCCTTCATTGTGTTTCCTTTCATTACACTCGTAGTAATTTTAAACCACTTTATTTTTAATTTCAACCTTTGATCATATTTTTAATTGATATCCCACATTAAATGAATTTTAAAATAGTCACCTATAACCTTTGCTAATATTTATTTTTTGATCTTTAAAAGAAATATCGAATATCCTTAATGTTTGTTTAACTATATGATGCATAAGGATTAACTAAAAAATAAATTGCACTATGAATTTTTACAAAATAATTTGTCTCTGACTAATATATGTGATGTATATACATATATACAAATATTTATGTGTATACATACATATACATGCCATGGATCTATTTCTTGAGTCTACCAATAGTTCTATTAATTTGTCTGTCAAAAATCTGGTACTCCCAGATACCTGGGTGGCTCTTGGTTGAGAATCCCACTCTTGGTCATGATCCCAGGGTTGTGGGATCAAGCCCTGCATCAGGCTCTGCCCTGAGTGTGGAGCCTGCTTAAAACTCTCTATGTTTATCTCTATCATCTCTATCTCTATCTCTCTCTACCTGTCTCCCCGCCCCCCGCCCTTCTCCTCCACTTGTGTTTGCATGCTCTCTCTCTCTCTCTTTCTCTCTCTCTATCTCAAATAAAAAAGATAGGGGCTTCTGGGTGGCTCAGTCAGTTAAGCATGCAGCTCTTGATTTCGGCTCAAGTCATGATCTCATGGTTCATGGGTTCCAGTCCCACATCGGGGCTCTCTCTCCCTCACTCTCTGCCCCTCCCCTTCTCAGCTGTCTCTCAAAATAAATAAATGAACATTTAAAAAACCTAAAAAATAATAATAATCTGATACTCCCATCATACTGACTTTAATTATCTTTATAATACCTTTTAAGAATGGTTAAAAAGTCTGTATTATACTCCATTTTAAAAGTTTTCCCGGATATTCCAGATTATGTACTCTTCTAGATGCACTCTGGAATATTAATTTGGAGAATCACTTTATAAATATTATTACAAATAGCATCTTTAGTGGAACTTTAGGCCCATTACTTTCAGAAACATTAAAACACATATTTGACATATTAACAGAATTGTACAAACTTAAAGATTAATTTAGGAAGAGTGTATGACTAAGATTTACTTTTCTTTAATGAGAAACGTATTGGATTCATAGATGATTACTTGGAATAAATAAGTATGATCATTTCTTCTCATTTGCACTATTGATATTAATTTCATAATATCAGACCTTCTTTATATGCCTCAGGATAAATATAGTCTACTTCTCTTTTAATGTACAAATATATTTGATTTATCGACTTGCTATTTAATATTTGCATTTGTACTTACCTGTGATATTGTCTATTTTTTTTCTTCTATTTGGAAAATTTTTGTCACTGGTGTTACCTAGACTTAAAAATGAATTGAGACAAGTGCTTCCTTCCCTAAAGGAAAAGTGGAAGAACTTAAGAGAAATTATAACAGGGACTCTGACATAGATTAGGGCATCCTGTAAGAGGATGTGATATTTAAAACATGACTTGAAAAATGCATAGAATCTATGCAGACAAGAGATGAAGAGCATGAAAGAAAATCTCCTGGCAAAAAATTCAGCATGTGTAGAAAACTTGAGGAAGCCAAAACTTTGTCAAAGTCAAGAAAATGCTAATAGGCCAGTTCTGTTAGAGGGTAGGAGATGAGGTTCCAGGACCACTCAGATTTGGAGTCAGAAAGGGGAGTGGGATCATAATGTAAAGGAAGCCAAGTAGGAAACGTATCTGAGCAGTGTCACAGACACAGTCTTGAACGCTATTGCGAAGTACATTCATAGGGATATTGTAGATGCATTGGGAATGTTTGGTTTAAACAACAAGAACTTCTACTGGATCACATTCTGTAATTTATTGATCTAGCATCTCAACAAGCGTGTAAAGGAAGATGATATTTCCACCTGTTTTCTCTGCTGTCTGTAGTGTTCATGTCATCTTAAGGCTGGATCCTCTCTTGCCAGTGGAAAACAGAGTTACATGAGTTTATATCCCCTAAAAGAGACTTTTCCTTTTTTTTTCAGATATTTTCCAGAAGTCTCCCACAAACATCTTTTTTATGTTCCATTAACTATACCTGCTTATTTCTGCATGAGCAAGGGA
Organism: Acinonyx jubatus; assembly: GCF_027475565.1. Lineage (NCBI taxonomy): Eukaryota > Metazoa > Chordata > Mammalia > Carnivora > Felidae > Acinonyx > Acinonyx jubatus. The sequence goes on from NC_069382.1 coordinate 186,637,625, forward strand.
AGTGGGAATAACTTTAGACCAATCATGATGATGCTGAGGATGGGATCAGCATCTCCTATGGCATGTGGCTGGGTGGTGAAGAGTTATGTGCCTGGCAGAGCTAAGATTCTGTTAGAAAGCAAGAAGGGAATGAGATGCTTTAAAGGAAACCAGCAATGCACACCACAACATTAATGTAAAATGAAGACTGAAAACTGTGTGTTTGATTCAGCAACCAGGCCATTTGTGATCACAGCAAGTTTCAGCAAACATGGGGCCAGAATGGAAGAGGGAATGAGTAGTGAGGAACTAGAGTGAGAGAGTTAACGACATTTTCAACAGATTTTGCCAAGGATACAATAGTGAGATAGAAGTGGAGGAAAGGAGGCCTAGGAAGGGCAAACAATAGGGCCGGGAAGACAGAGGTGGGATCTAGACCAAATGTGGAAGTTTGGCCACTAGCAGGATTCATGGGTACCTTCCATGGCAAGGTAGTGGTGAGAATATGGATTGAGATGCAGGGCTATTTCAAATCTCTGTAGGAACATGCAACTATTACTATGTGGTGCAAGAATGTTATTTTATGAAGTGCAAGGTAGGGTCATTAACAGAGAATGAAAAAGGCAAAAGAGGTCAGAGTCTGAGGAAAGCAGGGAAAGGATCAAATGGTCAATAGAGAGCAGAAAAAGTTTCTTGCCAGGGAAGGCAGATAAGGAATCCAGATGGTGTTGAATGCACAGTTGGGATTGTGTGCAATGGTTTTTCGTGTTTTGAGCATTTGGTTTTGCTTTCTCTATCTTTTTTTTTCTTCAGGGGTAGGGATATGTTATCAAGAAAGTATGTTGTGTGTGTGTGTGTATGTGTGTGTGTAGTTGTGTGTGTTTTTAATAATTGTACATGTGTGTACCATTGTGTGGTTTCTAAATCCCCGGAAAAATATTTTTCACTTTCTTAGACATGCCAGCCAACGAGGCTAGATATACATTTATTTTCCTAAAAATTTTCTCCTTAAAACATTCGTTTGAAGAGTACAATTTGGACAAAAACACTTTATGTTATTTTGTGGATATTTGCTTTTCCATTAATAACTAAATATGATACTTGATTTTTATATTTTGTTCATTTGTTCTTCATTTTACCTGGTGCAAGATTTCTTTTCATTCCACTTACATTGTTCTTTCTTTAGAAAAGCGTTAATATGCTATCACTACTATATTTCGATTTATTCTTCTGTTCTATCAATCATTAGTAAGACTTTCCTGACATATGTTATTATGGAAGAAGCTGTAAGAGAGTGGAAACAATCACAGTTATTAGACTGTAGTTCAAACCCAGCATTCCTTATACATGACTAAAGTCTATGCCCTAAACCAGTGTTTTTCAGAGTTTGGGTGTGTCAGAATCACTTGGAGCACTTATTAAAATACAATGGCTGGATCCCTTCCACACTTTCTGATTCAGTAGGTTTCAGGTTAGGGCTGAGAATTTACATTTCTAACAAGCTCCCAGGGGTTACTGATACTGCAGATTTGGGGGCCACACTTTTAATGCTTTAAACCATTAAATTGTCTTGCTTCATCAAATTAGAGTAAAGCAATAAAGAGAGGAACTGTGTTGGCAGCATTAAAAACATTTGCACTGAATAAATTCCAAAGGATTTTTAATTCTTCTGCATTTGGGATATGGTTATTTGAGGGAAGCTTTACAGAGGGGGTTATGTTTCAAGCTGAGCCTTGAGGAAGATGCATGGCTTTCTAATGTCACAAACTATTAAACACTGGAGTGGTCTGCCTTTGAAGGCGGAGAGATACTGGTCCATGGCGATGTCGAAGAAGACATGGGATAAACTACTGAGATGGATGTTATTGGTAAAACATAATCAGATATCAGATGTGTTGGACCAGACATCATTCAAGGCCCTTTTCAATGTTGCTGTGCCCTGCTCTGAAGAAACAGGAAGACTTAAGTGTTAAGTAAATGGACTAGAGTCAGACAGGTCGGGATTCAAATCCCAACTCCACAGTTGATTGGCTCTTTGAGGCTGGGAAGAGCATTTAATTGTTCTCAATCGCCTCCTGTTACTTTGCTAAGGCTGCCTAACAAGGTGTCACAACCTGGAAACTTAAACAACAGAAACATCTTACCTCACAGTTCTGGAGGCTGGATGTCTGAGATCAAGGTGCTGGTGGGGCTGTGCTTCCTCAGAGGTAAGGGAAGGATCTGTCCAATGTTTCTAGCCTCTGGTAGTTCCTTGGCTTGCAGTAACCTGCATGATTTTTCCTTGTATGTCTGTCTATGTCCAAATTTCCCCAGTCATATTTGGTAAGGGACCCACTCCACTCTAATATGATCTTATTTTTATTATTTACAGCTGCAATGACCCTATTTCCAATTAAGCTCACATTCTGAGGGAGGCTAAGGCTTCAACACCTGAATGTTGGGGGTATACAATTCAACTTATAACACCCTTCTTACTCTCTTGTAAAAGAGGGTTAAAGTTATCTAACAGGGTTGTTGTGGAAATTAAGTGAAAAAAATGTGTGTAAAGTTTTATCTCACAGTAGCTTTTCAATATATTTTATTATTATTATTATTATTATTATTACTGTAAAAATGTATCCACTCATGTCTAATGTTTTAGAAGTAGTCGTCTTTTTCCTGCCTACCATCTGTATTAAAAGTCACAGCATCATCCATAATTCCTTCTAATATACTAAAGATATAGAATTTTTGAAAGACGTACTGGAAAAAAAAAGATGGCTTACCGTTGTTCATTTGTGATTTATTCTACCTTGCCTATGGAAGGGATTGGATATTTTGAGTCATTTCTATCTAAGCAGAGCACCAATGCCTGTAGGTGGCCCATTCAGAAAGAACATCTTCAGGGCAAAGGGCGACTCTCTCTTTATACTAGACCAGCACTTGGTTCTTTTTCTTCCTCTTTTTTTATGTACTTATTTAATTTTTGCCCTGTTTGCTGCCAAAGATGTCCTGGATGATGAGACCCTGTGCTGGGCATGTGACCGACAGGAAAAAAATCAATGCTGAGAGCAGATTCTAACAGTTGAATGGGCAGCTTGCAGGTGGTAATGACTTTCAGTCACAATTTGTGTGAGGCCCAATGCCATGCTTCAGCGTGCTAGTCCATTACCAATGTTCCCATGCTCTCAGTCCACTACTAATTTAACTCCCAAAGCTCCCTTTCACTCTCTCCTGTTTGCTCTTGTTCTCTTTCTTATTAAATTACACTGACTTTGGTTAGGGCCTGAATAGAAGTTTCGTGCAGCACAAGGCAAAATAATGTTGCTGTTCCAATACCACCTGCATCATAGGCATTTGGATTGAAAAAAGACTTGACATTCCATAGGCAGGAATGCATTTTTATCATATAAATGCAATATTTTGGTCAGCTTTCTAAGGTACCTGGTCTTGTATCCCCTACTCAACGTAAGAATAGGCAGAAGGATATATAGGGAATACTGTGTGTTTATTTCTATGAATTGTATAAAGCACCCCCTCCTTACCTACCACCTTCCATAATGAGAGGGGTAGAATTAATTTGACCTGAAAGAGAAAGAGAAATTACCTACATTAATACAGAGGCACGGGTGCCTGGATGGCTTGGCCGGTTAAGTGCACGACTTCAGCTCAGGTCACGATCTCACGATTTGTGGGTTCAAGCCCCGCGTTGGGCTCTGTGCTCACAGCTCGAAGCCTGGAGCCTGCTTCTGATTCTGTGTCTTCCTCTCTCTCTGGCCCTCCCCTGCTCTCTCTCTGTCTCTCAAACTGAAATAAGTGTAAATTTTTTTTAAATATGGAGGCACATTTTCATATATATGTATGTATATATATATATATATATATATGCACATTTTTATTAGAGTTAGGGGGAAAATTAGGGGGGAAACAATCAGTCCAAGTATTTATCCAGAAAGTAACTACCCTTTATTAAGTATCTATACTGTATAAATGTTAATCTTCCCTCCAAACACTGCAAGTTTACGTATTATTCATATTTCTCAAATTAAAAAACAGAGATTTAATAAATATAAGTGACAACTTATAGTTATATCACCGTTAAGTAGACAATCTGGCATTGCATCTTGAACTCCTAGATGGGTTCCCTAAAGCCTCTGCTCTACAGAGGTTCTGCTCATATAACCTTAAATCTCTACTTTGGTCACATTGTAGATGTGCAGAACATGTGGTGTATTTAGTTGTATCTAATCATAGGGCTTTCCCGGCAGGGCAAAGTTGCCATCAATAAAGACCTAGAGTGCTTTTCTTAGTATCTGCTCCTTTACCTCACCCTTTTGTCTGGACAAACTAGAGAAAGGCAGATCCAGGTGGGATTGCTGGATCCTGTGTTAGTGTGTAACAAGCTAAGAAGGCAAGTATTCATTATAGCTTCCAATTTAGTACTTCCAACAGAGCCCAGAATATCCATATCCAAGTCAATTTTAACCTGTTTCCAGCTCAGCTACCCGGCCTCCTACAGTTGGCTAGAAACATACTTATGCTCATTTAATTTATGTATACATGTACATGTACACACACACACACATATGTATATTTATAATCTCCATAATAACTTGATATTTTTGTCAATCAGACTTTTAATCATATTCTATCCCAAATTTGGGCATTTTGAGGAGCCCAATACTTTAACATCTACATCTTATATTTTATCTGGAAAATTACTATCACATAATTTTTATCGTGATGGTATTTGATTGTGTCCTACCCTCCTCTACTGTTTCTAAATATATGGTCATTGAAATTACAGCACTTCAGCTAAATAATGACCTGGGCAGTGGATAGGAAGTGGATTATCAAAACCCTCCTTTTCCTTATGAAATTTAGCAGTTACATGTTTGTAAAATTTGTCCAATGTAAACTGAATTTACATAAACATTTTTACTCTTAGGATTCAGTGCTTGTCCATCCTCCTGTTGCCACTTGCTTTTACTAGATAGTGTTGAATCAAATGAAGGCCTGTGGATGAGAAGGGGCTATTGGCACCAGTTACATTTTGCTAGTCGACAAAGGACCTGGAGCATCCTGGGAAGACTGAGAGCATTAGGAAACCCAATGAGTGAGGAAATGCTGACTACCTAATTTCTTTCATCAGCCCTTCTAAACAGGGGCTCGATGAGAGAATTACATCCCGAATCTCTAAGTGGCATCTGTATTGCCTAAGGAGTTTCCTTCTCTCCTACACATCTAAGTATGATGCCATCTAAGAAACATCCTTGAGTGAATTGAGACAATAGGCATCAGAATCATTTTCTGAATTGTGCAGGTTAGATGAGGAATCCCAACTGAGGAGGTGAGGAAAGATATAGTGTATGTCTATTAACCTGTCACTCTCAAAAAATATATGGAGACAAGATCATTTGAGCAGCAAACACTGACCTGCAATTTAGGGGCAAGTGGAGAGAATCCATTTCTTCCAATCTAAACTAGGTTTTGTTTTTTCTCATGCTCTCATATAGTTTCTTTGTTTGTTTGTTTGTTTGTTTAAATTCAAGTTAGTTAGCAGACAGTGTAGTATTAGTTTCAGGAGTAGAACCTAGGGATTCATCACTTACATACAACACCCAGTGCTCATCCCAATAAGTGCTCTCCTTAATGCCCATCACACATTTAGCCCGTCCCCCCACCCACCTCCCCTCCAGCAACCTTCAGTTTGTTCTCTGTATTTAAGAGTTTCTTATGGTTTGCCTCCCTCACTCTTTTTATCTTATTTTTCCTTCCCTTTCCCTACGTTCATCTGTTTTGTTTCTTAAATTCCAAATGAGTGAAATTGTCTTTCTCTGACTGACTTATTTCACTTAGCATCATACACTCCAGTTCCATGCATGTTGTCGCAAATGGCAAGATTTCATTCTTTTTGATCACCGGGTAATATTCCATTGTAAATTTATACCACATCTTCTTTACCCATGCATTAGTTGATGGACATTTGAGACTTCTACTCCTAGGAAGGTCACTTAATAGGTTTTCCCATTCTGCATACTGTCTTTTCTCCCATTAAATAAAGAAATGCTCACATAGATGTATTATCATATAAATGTGGCCAATAAAGGTGGTATACTGGGCCCATTGGTCACTATCAGTGATGCTGAGGTTATTGTGATATAAATATATATATATTGAAAGAGAAAAGATAACTTTGGTAGGCAAAGACTTTACAGGTGAAAAATTATCATAAAACAACATAGTAATTTTTTGGAGCTACAGATTGAGATGTACCCAGAACAGATTGCTTTCTCATGATGAGAAAAGGTCAGAATTGTGATAGTTATGGTTATTTCCTTCTTGTATCATAGCAGATTTACAAGTTTTATTAGGGTAAGTGTGATAAATAGCAAAACAATAGGAACAATTGATCCTAGGTTTGGAGAAGAAGACATATCGTTTCAAGTTTCTAAATCATCTTTATTAACCACTTGACCTTAGACAAATCCCTCAATTCCTCTGAGCCTCAGCTTCTAGAACTATAAATTATGAACCCTTGATCTCAAGGATTATGGTAAAAGTCAAGAGATGAGATATAAACCGGTCCTATGTATGTTCTAAAAAACAATAATGAAGTCTACCAAGAATTTCTGAGTAAAGTGAGAGTATTTTAATTTATTTGTATTTTATGATTTACAGACATGTTATGCATTTCTCTACTTGATCTTCACCAAAAGGCCAGGAAGCAATTTTTTTTATCTGTTTCTCAAAATACCACCTCTACAGAAGCTGAGGAACATCATGTGATGTGCCAGAGGTCAGAAAACAAACACATAATTGAGCCTGGACCCCTCTTGTCTGCCTGATTCTAAAGTCCACTTTTTATCATTTCTATGCTATATATTCCATTAGTCTTCTAATTTTATAATGCCTCCATCGATTGAACTTCTGCTAAGCACTGGCATCAGAAAGTAGACTGTGAGGGCCACCAACTAAAATACAGAGTGAAGAACGAAGGCAGAATCTTGGAACCACAATGTTCTGTCAAAGTCATCGGGTGAACTCCTTGCCTTATGTAAAGCTCACCAAACCATTCCAGACACATTGTCAGGGATGGAATTAACTGCTCTAACTCCTCTGCTTAACCGTGCTTGCTACCCCCAGAGTTCCTCCTTACATCATTTGAACTCCCTCCAGCTGCAATTTATGCCCTTCTTCTCTTATTCTTGCCTCATCAGAGAAGGAGAACAGCTGGTCACCATCCTCTCTATAATCACACTTGGGATAATGAAGGCGGTTATGGAGTCACTCTTCAACAATTTCAGTCCAGGTCTTGCTACACAGACCTATTTACTGGAGGAACTGACAAAGATGGCAAGTGGAGGAAAATACATTTAAAACATATTCACACCTAGTAAAATACTGAGTAGGAAAACTGATTTAGGAGCGAATATTGTTCCTCATTATTTTCCCGTGGCTCGTGTTCTGCAATTGTTTAAAATCTGAAGCCCATTCCATAATGGCTAATGATATGATTTTTCATACAATTTGGGTCTGGCTTTATCTGAGTTTGAGATAATTAAGTCAGGAAATCCAAGGTGGAAAAAAAAGTGGGGGGGGGGGGAGTTGGACAGGGGCCAGCAGGATATTTGATCCAAGGCACATGTGTCTGAAATTAAATTTGGGAGTTAGACTGTGCTATCCTTAAATCAAGACAGCGAATGAAGGGGAACCTTCTGTGTGCTAAGAAAAGGGAATATGTAGGCTGCTGCCTTGTGGGAATTGCAGCGAACAGGGATAATTCCCAGAAACTACCCAGATTGACGGAGCGGCTGTTTGGCACACTAGAGTGAGGGAACGAGAATGGAAGGCTCCCTATAATTACCTTGTCCAAGTTCCTGAGAGATCACCTGTGTGCCCAGTGGATTTAGGCAGGTACAGCTGCAGGAGTGTGCAGGAATAAGACATTGCTTAAATGGCGTGATTTTTAAGGAGAGCAAGCCCTCCGGTTAGAAATCATTTGGATGCATATTGTTTCATTCATTCTAGATTTATTTTTTGATACTTTAAAAGAGTTGTTGCATCTCAGCATCCTCACTTGAAACATATTATTCTCCATTAGCAAACAAGTCAGCTAATGTCATCCTGAAAGCATGATTCTGCAAGAATAGGAATGATATGCCAGCTCCATTTGTGACTCCAGACTAGGTGGAAGAATGGTCAGACAATTCATTCATTCACTTATTCATTCACCCAATCAGCCATCAGTAAAATGGGAATAAACACAGTATCCACCTCTGGCTAGGCTTTATAAGATCTTGAGCTTGCCTACTTATATAATCTCATCTCCTCCTACCTCCCCCTTCATTATGTTTCAGGCATACTGATTTTTGCTGTCTCTTGGTCAAGCCAAGCTCATTCCTTGGTGCATCTGGACTGTTTTCCTCTGTGTTCCCTCCCCCTAGATCTTTCCATGGCTGTATCTTCATGAACATTCAAATATCACCTTGCTTTTCTTCCCTGACCATGGATCTAAACATGTTATGTTGACACTTTCATTCCTTTATTATTATTTTCTATCTTGTTGCTCCATTTTTATTTTATTTTTTCATGGAATTTGTTTTTTAACTTTTGCAATACAAGTACCTATAACAGTGTTTGGCACATCTATGGACTCATTAAATATTAGTTTACCTCAGGTATTTATGTGTTTATTATTTTCCCCTTCCCACTAGAGTGTACTTTTCATGAAGACAGAACTCTTTTATTTTTTCATGTTCACTGCAGCTTACCCAACATTAGAGCAGTGCTTGGAAGAAAGTAACACCTCAATAATTATTTGCTAAATCTTGTTTGTGGTAGGCATTCACATGTGAACAATGTAAATGCAGTGTAGAACAGTAGATGGTGTGATTTCTCTTTTGTTTTTTCTTTTGTTTAAGTGTCTTTTATTCTCATGCATCTAAGATGGGGAGCCTCAAGCTCACAGAGATGGAAATAGATTTATCATTCTACATTCATGTTGAGGAGTAGCTGACTGTACAAGTCAGCCCTGACTACTGCAGCCCAGGTAACCCTCTTTCTTCTTGAACTATTTCACCACCACTAGTATAAACAAGACGTGGTTCACTGGAGGTAGTAGAGGCTATACTTGAAGTCAGTGCTAGAGAAGCGGTTATAAATATGCAAAAGGTTCTGAAACGTTGGAGGAGGAGTCAGAGGAGGATGCAGGTGAAGTACGTGAAGTCAGAGTCAAAGGAATGTTAGTAGCAATGTTGTCGGTGACATATAATAAAAATCCGCCAAGACCTGCAGCTATAGGAAGCAAGTAAATTCAAAAGGAGAGATCAAATTGATTTTGGCAGATAAAGGCTTCTGGAATATAATCCCTCTTAAAGATCCAGAAGTTCCTTTACCAGCCCTTCTTTGTCTATCTAAAAGGAGCCAGATGTTTCTGACATGTAGACTCTATTATCTAATTAGATGTGGTTGCTTATTTTACAAAAGTTAGTCTTCTGAATATTAAGCAACTACAAAATCAGAGTCAAACATAGTTAAATAAAATAAAAATTATATGTACTATATATATATAATGCATATATATATAATTATATATGTATATAAAACACTGTGTCATCTTTAATATTATTATAAGTTATTATTATACAGAAAAATATTTCTTTAATGTCAGTGTCCACCATTAGACTGCAAAAATGTCAGGGACATATTTTAATCACTATTTATTCCTTGACTAACTAAAGTTAATTCGGCAAATATTTATTGAGTGTTTTGTATGACAGTTTACCATGATAATTCTTGGGTAAACACAGTCTCTGTTCCACAGAGTTTGTGTTTTTGTTGAAGGAGGTAAAATGAAATAATACAGGATGACATTAGTTATTGATAAGTGTCTCATAGAAATTAAGAAGCCCTGACATGATCATGACTGGGGAAATGACAGTGACACCACTGAAGATAAGATTGAGATTTGGCCTCAGCAGAATTTAAGTTGAGACTTAAAGGTTGAAAAGAAACCAGAAAGACTGCTCCAATCCTGAAGACAAGGGCAAATACACTCTAAAGCACAAATGAGCTTGACCTGGTCAAGCAACTGTAAGGAGAACTTGACTGCAGCCTAGTGAGCAAAGAAAAAAACAGTAGCAGATGACATTAGAGAGGTGGGCAAAGAAAAAGTCATGCTAAGTTTTGTAAGCTATTATTAGGAAGTTTGGATTTTATTCTAAGCACACTGGGAGTTTTTGAGCAAGGGAGAATTTTATATGATTCACATTTTTCAAAACATTCATCTAATTAAAGTAGAAGAGATTATAGGAAGGTCAGATGGAAAGACCAGTTTTGGAGGTGACCAGGTAAGGGATAAGAATGGTTTTAACTTGGAGATGCAGAGAAGATGGAGATAATACCTGTGGAACATGCGGAGAGGTTAGATGTAGGAATATGGCTAACTACTAGGTTTTGACTTGAGCATCTGGTTTGATGGTGATGTCATGTATTTATATGCTAAAGACTGACTTGAGTGAAAAACAGGTTGTGACTTGAGAGAAACAGTTATTAATAGCATTCTTAATAAATATCAGAGTTCACTGTATATAGTTATCTGTCATATGTATATGAAGCTGAGAGCAAGATTGGGCCAGACATATATAATTGGGAGCCCTAAGTGTATAGTTAATATTTAAAGCCATTGACTTGGAGATGGCACCCACAGAGAAAGTGGAAAGATTGAAGATAGTAAAACCTAGAACCAATATTGAGAATAACAAATATTTGGAGGTCAGATAAAAATAAGGAACATATAAAAATTTATAACAAGGAATTACCAATTGGATAAAAGGAGAGTTGTAAGAATGTGGGATCAAAGAAATTGAGAGAATCTTTCAAAAACAGGAGTATTTACTTCCATTGAATAAGCTAAAAATGTGTAGAAGACTGAGGACAGATATTATGGGGTTTTTGTTAGTTTTCAGGTCATTGTTGTCTTGATAAGTACATTTCAATAGATCGGTGAACACCTAGATACATCTGAATCAAAGTACTGAATGTTAAAGACAAATAAGCAATCCTAAAAGTGCTCAGAGAGAAACGATTGATTTGCTTGAAAATAAATGAAGGATGATTAATTATACTTAGAGCTGAATTTTCAGAAGCAGCATTAGAATCCTGAATTCAAAGAATAATATCTACAAAGTTAGTAGAGAATCCAACTGTAGTGAAACTATCACTTAAGAACAAGGGCTAACCACCCACCCATTAGTATAGCTACTATAATTAACAAGTTTTGGTAAGGATATGGAGAAATAAAAACATTTGTGTACTGTTGGTGGAAATGCACAATGGAAACAGTATAGTGGTTCCCCTAAAAATTAAAAACGGAATCATCATATGATCTAGCAATTTCATTTTTGGGTATATACCCAGGAAAACTGAAAGCAGGAACTCAAATAGATATTTGTATATCCATGTTCATAACAGCATTATATGCAATGGCCCAAAGTTGGAAACAATCTTAGGTGTCTATCCACAGATGGATAGATAAATAAAATATTGTATGTATATAACACATTTTGTTTATACACCCTCTTATATATATTTTTTACCACAACTAAAATTTTTAAAAATAATTTTGACCCTTCTGGACCTCCAGGATCCAGGATCCCCAGGGGTCTGCAGGCCAAACTTTGAGAACTTCCAGTATAAAATATTCCTAATATGAAATATTAAATCCAATGTTGAACCTAATACTTATGTGACACAATCATGTGCAATGGACTCTCCCATGTGTTTTCAACATTCTATTCCTTTAAACATTCATAACAACTTGATAATGTGCCATTGTTCCACCCTTCTCCCATTTCATAAACTCCTCATCTTCTGGGAATACAACCCATGCCGTATGTAAAATAAAGCATGGTAGCCTGTAAGTAAGTTCGCCAGACTGACCATAAGCAGAACTGAAAGAACCTTGTCTAACCCTCTTGAGCTAACTGGTATCAAAATCTTTCCTAATGATTAATACCTTCCTTTTATCAGTCCTTAAAATTGTAATTTGTCCATTTCCCTTCATTTAAAAAAATTTTAATGTTCACTTATTTTTGAGAAAGAGAGAGAAACAGAGCACAAGTTGGGGAGGGGCAGAGAGAGAGGAAGACACAGAATTCAATGCAGGCTCCTGGTTCCGAGCTATCAGCAGAGAGTCTGATGTGTGGCTTGAACCATGAACCGTGAGATCATGACCTGAGCCAAAATTGGAGGCTTAACCTACTGAGCCACCCAGCGTCCCTACCTTAATTGTGCTGTAGGCATGGCATCAGGGTCTTTGTTGTTTGTTGGCATTACCCTTCCATTGCTCTAAGAACTCATCACTTCTTTGTAATACCACTGAGTCTTCACTCCTTCCCTGCTCAGATTGGTTGGTTTGTTTTTTTTTGTTTTGTGTTTGTTTTTGGGTTTTTTTTTTTTATCACTTCCAGTGGTCACACTTGTGGAAGCTGAAAGAAACACCCACACACCATCTTTATATTAGAATTCCTCTAAGAATAGCCTGGTCTTTTTTTTATGTATTGCTAATGTTTAAAAATATTTATTTCCCTCTTTCATGTTTTCCTTTAATTTTTTAATGTTTATTTATTTCTAAGACACAGAGAGGGACAGAGTGTGAGCGGGGGAGGGGAAGAGAAAGAGGAAGACACAGAATCTGAAGCAGGCTCCAGGCTCTGAGCTGTCAGCACAGAACCCAATGCAAAGCTTGAACTCATGAGCCATGAGATCATGACCCAAGCTAAAGCAGAACACTCAACCGACTGTGCCCCCGGGGATCCTAAAGTCTGGGTGGGAAGACAACTGGGGGGTGTCTTTAAACATCCTGACCAGATGAATGTGAACACTACCATGTCTATTCTAGCTGGCACACAGAGTAAAATATATAAGCTTGATATTTTACAAATACTCAAGGATGAAATTTTTAAGATCTTTAACTTTTTTCTTTTTTTTTTTTTTTTTTTTTTTGAAGAGACGGGCAGAGGGAGAATCTCAAGCAGGCTCCACACTCAGTGTGTAGCCCAACTCAGGGCTTGATCCCACAACCCTAGGATCATGACCTGAGCCAAAATCAAGAGTCAGGCTCTCAACTGACTGAGCCACACAGGTGCCCCATCAAGGATGGAATCTTCTGCAGTTTTAGTGCAATATCTTACAGATGTGGACATTTAATAACATTGAGCTCCTAGTGCTGTATAGATTCTAAAAGTCTTACTCAGTTTTGCTCAAAGTACTATCCTCAACCCACTGCATCCCCTTCATGAACATCATCATTTGTCAAAAATAGAAATTTTTGGCTATAATTTTCCAGAGATACAGATTGAATAGATCTGAGGTGGAGTTCATAAACTTACATTTTTAAAAGTCTCCTCATGCCATTCTTAGGTGGAATTTTTAGTACTTTGAGTACAACTGATCCAGAGGATAAAGGATATGACTTTTGCAGGTCATAATGACAGTAGAAACTCTCACTTACCAGGAAGCATTCTATGTGTATGAAAATGCAGTCTTGCTAGGTGGCAGAATCAGGTGAAGTGAGGCACACTTCCTCTGTCTTTTAGCTGCATACAAAATGCCTAAATTATCGGATATCTGTAATGGAAAAATGAGAATGTTTTTGAATTGTCTCTTCTAGTGCTTTGAATCAACCTATCTGCAAGATTCCGTGAGTTGACTCTAAGGCACTTAATAAACATATGTTGATTAACCAATCACCAACAGTTGTGCAGGAGCTTTCTAAATTATTTCCAAAATATTGGCTACAAGGAGGTTTAATAGTAGATGGGAAATATCCCAAGAATCAGGGCCCATTGTAATGGAAAGCTGATCTCTCAAGTATCAAAAGACACTGTGACCACTCCAATGACTTTTGGCCACAAGAAGGAAACATTAATTGTGGCTACAGGGAAGCTTCCCACCCTTCCAGTCTGCCAACAGAGGGATACACGAACACTTCATTCCCAGTGGAGTTCAAGACAATGGAGCCACGGTGGTTTTTCCAGAAAAGGTTAGAAAACTCTCATTAAAGTGAAATCATGTTGAAATGTTGAAATGCTCTTGGGGAGGTGAACTAAAGTAAATAGAAAAATAAAACAAATCTGTGAAATAGACAAAATAGCAACCACCACCACCTTTGAGGTGTCAATTTGTAAAATGTTAGTCATGGTAAATATAACCAGTCTCTATTTTTCTCCATCAGCCATACCCTATCATTCTAGTAGATTAATAGTAAAATTATAGTTGGCCAAAGAAACCTGGTTATTGGAGGCTTCTCACTTCCATTTTCTAATCTGCATTATATTCTGTTACAGAAGCAAGTTCATTGAGTTATTGGGCTTAGGGCAGGCAAACACTATTGATAATCTTCTCTTTGAACATTTGAGGATTGATAGTTTTCGAACAGAATCCCACAGTCTACTGAATGATGACAGTGTCCTCATAGCTCTAATTAAATATAACACATTTTAGTTATAACTGAAAATAGTAAGGACAATGGCACTTACACCAAAATTGTGCAATCTAAGGTTATATATGCATTTACTTTCGTACTAGTGCACAAGTTCTGGAACCAGACTGCCTTGGTTCATATCCAGTCTCTTCCACCTATTAAATGTGAGGGATAGTCACTTAACCTCTCTGTGTTTCGGTTTCCTCATCTGTAAAATCTGGATAATATTACCTACCACATAGGGTGATGGTGAGGATTTAATCAATTGATACATGTGAATCTCTTAAATGGTGCTTGCCCTATAGCAAGAATGATATGTGTTCGTTATTATTACATGATTGCCCATCAGAAAGATGCTCACATCCCCACCAAGGGCCTAGGTTCAAAATGGTGTAGGCTACATCTTCTGTAAGAATTCAAAAGAGGGGAAGAATCACTGTGGGCCTCAATAATAATAGTCTCCACTCTCAACTTTGCTGTAGCCATCAATGAAATGAAGAAGAAAGTACCTGCCCTGCCAGCATCTCAGAGAAATTTTGATAATTAAATGAAATGGTGATTGGGAAGAGTTTTATGAATTTATAAAACATGGTAACTATGTAATTTAGAAGCATTATTATTATTGTCATTTTGTAAGAAGCCTCAAGGAGTTGGAAGACTTTGAAGGAGGAGCTACAAAAGGATTTTACCTCCTGCAGGTGGTGGCAAGGTGCCCAAATGCACCCCAGTCGTCTGCACTGTATCAGTGAACAGGCTGAAACTCACTCTTTTTTTTAATTTTTGTAATTCACTCTTTTTTGTAATTCTTTTTTATTTTGTAATATACTCTTCTTGGATGATAAAAATCAAAGAAAAAGAGGGAGAAAGAGAACTCAGCCGCCCAAATATGAATCAAAATTATTTTCACTGACTCTACTGCCAGCATCCAGGATATGAAACTGTCATCTGCTGGATTCCTGAGCTGCCTGTCAAATCCCTTAGGATTGTGGGAGCTAGTCCTCCATTTCACTAGGAGCCTCTGAGTGTTACAGTGTAGTAGGTTGTCCTGGTAATTCCCTGCATTCTTCTCCTCCTAAAATATCTCAAATGTCAAAGGAAAACAGCATTTTAATACAATTCCCTCTAACAAAAAAGAAAGTGATTATGTATATGATGTATGTGTGATATTTCTTTTTGATAAAACTTAACTCCCATTGTTTCTTTCGGTGTAAGTTTTTATTTGTCATAAATGTAGTGCAGTTAGGTATTGAGTTCCCTTGGGTTTTTTTATATCATCAGGTTCTGATTAAAAGCATTAAGTTGTGAGGTGCCTGGGTGGCTCAGTCGGTTAAGTGTCTGACTTCAGCTTGGGTCGTGATCTCATGGTGTGTGGGTTTAAGCCCCACATTGGGCTCTGTACTGACAGCTCAGAGCCTGGAACCTGCTTTGGATTCTGTGTGTCCCTCTCTCTCTGCCCCTGCCCCACTCATTCTCTCTCTCTCTTTCTTTTTCTCTCCCTCTCTCTCTCTCTCAAAAATAAACATTAGTAAAATAAAATAAATAAAAGCATTAAGTTGTTTACAAAACATATGAATATATGGGAGGAAGGAAAAAAGAGAGAGGGAAACAAACCATTGAGACTCTTAAAATAGAGAATAAACTGAGGATTGATGGAGAAAGGTGGGTGGGGGATGGGCTAGATGGGTAACGAGTATTAGGAAGGCATTTGTTGAGATGAACACTGGATATCGTATGGAAGTCACGAATCACTGAATTCTACTCCTGAAACCGATATTATACTGTATGTTAACTAACTAGAATTTAGTTCATTCTTAACTAAAATTTAAAAAAAATTTTTTTAAAGAAAGGGGGAAAAGCATTAAGTTCTTTTATTAAATGAAAATTTTAATCACACATTTTAGGGTTGTTAATTGAAAGCCCTTTCCAGACTCATAGATGAGCCAATGCATTGGAGGAAGAGTAAGAAACTGAGATGAAACCCGAAGTAGAGATTGCTTTGAATAGAAACTTTGTAACTCCCCTGGCACTGTTTTATTGAGCCATCCTCACAGGTGTGATCTGGAACCATTGTTTTTAATAACTTCAACAGCTATTTTAAAGAACCTTACTTACTCTTCTGAGAAGTTTTGGAATGACATGTGGGTATCATTGCTTTCTGCTACTGTGTTCTGTACTCAATTTCTTTTGGTCATCAGGGGCAAGAAAAAAACCTAAATGAATATCTAAATTTTTAAGGCATTTAACAATCTATTAAGCAGGGAGTCAAAGTTTCCTAGGGCACAAACTATTCCACAGATGTAGGCGGGATGCTTTAGGAGGTGAGATATACCACATTAACAGACTGTGTTTAGACACCTTTGGACAGCAAACAGGTTTCAGAATCAGAAAAAAAATGAGGTTTAGTTCCAAACTCCCATCAGTCTTTGTTCTCACTAACCATGGGTTTCCTAATCTCTTAACCAGAGTATAAAAGATTCTGACATCATAGAGTTGTGTAGAGGTTAAATGAGGAAATGTATGTCAAAATGACTTCTAGACTCCAAAACAGTTTAAAGGAAAAACTTTATTTTCCTGGGTACAAAAGTCATCAGGAAACCTAACTGTACCACTTCTGGAAACTGTGTGATATTGTGTGTAACGTTTCTCACATGGTGAGACATGATATGTCTATAAAGGTTAAGAGCTCCATCTCTGGAATTTTGAAAGACCTCAGTACAACACATCAAGGGTTCTGGTTTCATGTCAGAGTCTCCTATTAGAACCTCTACCTGGATTTGGAAATCACTTACTCTCTAAAGTTTCTACTTTTGCTTCACTTTGGGTCTGTGATGACAGTTTTTTTCTCGATCATGCTTGCTCAGAAATGCAATCAATAAGATTTTTAAAATATTGTATTTTTGAACACTTTATTGGTTTTATTGGGATGGTCATTCATGGTGGATAGACAGACTACCAGACAATGGAAATGAAAGTCTCCCATAAGTCATAACTCAATAACAGCACGCCTGCTTGTGCAGAGATCTATAAAAATTTGCATCTATATAATTTGAAATAATCAGTATTTTACTATTCAGTGGCTGATAATTGACTTTATTGAAAGTCACTTATTCTAAATCACATGTTCTAAATACACTTTCCCTTAGCGTATTACTGTTGTATTCTGAATCATGATCTCCTTTATTCCAAAGTCACATCTTTAAGACTAAAATGTATCTGTTATTTAATTACCCTGAAAACTTCAGTTACTATTTTTCCATAGACTATATATAATTGGAGGGGGGTGGGGGGCATCTGGGTGGCTCAGTCAGTTAAGTGGCCAACTCTTGATTTCAGCTAAGGTCATGATCTCACGGTTTGTGAGACTGAATCCCGCATTGGGCTCAGGGCTGACAGCTTGGAGCCTTCTTGAGATTCTCCTCTCCCTTTCTCTCTCTTTCTGCCCCTCCCCTCTCACACACACTCTCTCTGTCTTTCTCACTCTCTCTCTCTAAAAATAAATAAATAAACTTAAAAAAAAAAGAAAGAAAGAAAGAATTGGTCCAATAAAAACTGAGGGATGAGCAAAGTGGGGAGGTAGGGTTCAGAATGAGCTTGTCACATTAGGAAACCATCAATCAAACAAAAAGGCAACCTACTGAATGGGAGATGATATTTTCAAATGATACTTTTGATAAAGGGTTAATATCAAAAATACATAAAGAGCTTATACAACTCAATACCAAAATCTTGGTTAATTTCTTATTATTGCTTTTCTATTTTATATAAGCTGCTTTGCTAAATATGAAAATGACTTTATACACTCTATGTCTTTGAGTGTTTTTGCATATTTAATCAGAATTTCATTATCTATGCTTTAAATATTTGGTACAAAGATGAATGTTACATATTTTTAAGTTTGATTTGCATTATAACTCAGGGCAAAAGTAAAATTCCAGAAAGTTATATTCCTAAATGTTTATAACTGATATGGGAAATAACATGAGAGACATCTTTTTCATAAACCCATCCACGCTTCTAGTCAACAGAGTAAAGAATCCCTTTATGGGCCACCAGAAAGACTGTACCTTTTCATGTCACTTCTCAGCTTCCTGTCATGTCATTCCCACAGAGAACCACAGCAGACATGTGCTAATGAAAAAAATCTGAAACACATTTGCTCTTCTGTTTTCCAATGAAATTAATGGGCACTGAATGACAATTTTCCATGTCCCTAATCTTTATCATGCCAGGAGTTAGCGCGTGTCATTGTCAATGTCGCTTTTAAAACTCCTGGGCAGATATGTTGGCTGAGGATGACGAGAAAAGTGATTTCCAATAAATGAGATGCCTGTCGGAGGAAGAATAGATATCATGGACAGGTGGGTTCTGAGGGCCTCTGTGGCAAAGCTGTTAGCTGACTTCCAAAATTATCTCTGCATTTTATAGTTATTCAGCAAATCTCTTCTCACAATAAATAGATCCCCTGTGCTGCTTTAAAAGGCCATGGCATTCATTTCATTCCATTTCACGGAACAGGAGCAGCTTGTTGATTAGATGAAAAAGAAGTTATCCCTGCAATCGTCTGCTTTTCACCCTCCATTTATAAGGTGATTGGAAATTTCATAGTAATGATCTCTTAGTACATTTTTTCTGACATTACTTTTAGAGTCTATTGGGTAGCAACTTTTTTGTTCCCTCAAGGAAATCAATTTGGGGTAGTTGTTTACTATACATCACAATACACAAGCTTTGAAATTTACTACAAACAAGACCTCACTAGATTTCTTTTCTTTCCCTCCCCTTTGGCAGTTTGCCGACAATAAATGGCTTTCAACTCCCTAATGGACATTTTTTTCTAGTCTACTACCACTAGAGCTTTATGTCATCCTGAAGCTATCAGGGAAATCCAAAATAGAAGATTTTATTTTATCCAACCTGTCATAGTCTGTTTCTGGACCCAGGGGGGCTTTTATGTGTGTGGGAGGGGGTGGAGAGGGGGTTGGACTTTAACTCCATTTTGAATAGAAATCCAAGACCAAGCTTCTGAGAAAATCCCTGACAAATGTTTCTAGTTGGGAGAATTGATAGCTTGCCTTTAATAAGAGGAATTTACCTCCATATCTTTTTAAGATGCTATCTTGTCATATAAGGCAGTCAAGACAGTATGTTAAAGAATACTAGCCCTAAACTGTTAACTACTTGACATGGCTCATTCCTCTGCTGACCTGCTGTGGCTGTTAATAGCCAAACAGCAGCTACTGGTGTGAAAGATTAAACCATAAGGACAGAAAAAAAAATCTATACCCATGATTTCTTCATTTAAAACCTGTCAGGAATGGTATTGGACCAAATTTCCTAAGATGGACCAGATGCTCTGCACATATAATTAAACTTGTTCATATTTTTTATGCTCACTCTCTCTGTCTGTCTCCCTCATTATAAATTATATATACTATATGTGCTTTTAATAGATATGGTATGATATGATATGATATTACATAATAGGAATAATTGCTTTAAGATTAGTTCTGATTTGGACTTCCTTAGTGTAAACTTATTTCTTCTCCTTTACATTATATACACAGCATACTGAATGAATTTAATTTCAAAATGTTCAATGCCCTTTAAACACAAGAAATAAGCTTGCTATCTATACTTTTTTCATAAACATGGCATCTTACACCCACAAAAGTAAAGGCAGTTTGGCGTACAACAAAGCATTGTTATTTATTCAAATTGTAAAATGGACTGCTAAAAAGATTGAAGGGCTGGATAAAACTACCAACTTACATCGTTTTTCATAAATACGTTGATACGCCAAAAATAATAGATTGTATCTGTCAGTAAAATCTACTGGTTTATAAGAATTTACTATTTTATTTTTATTTTACTTTATTTTATTTTATTTTATTTTATTTTATTTTATTTTATTTTATTTTATTTTATTTTATTTTATATTTTATTTTTTAAAATTTACATCCAAATTAGTTAACATATAGTGCAACAATGATTTCAGGAGTAGATTCCTTAATGCTTCTTACGCTTTTAGCTCATCTCCCCTCCCACAACCCCTCCAGCAACCCTCAGTTTGTTCTTCATATTTATGAGTCTCTTGTTTTGTCCCCCTCCCTATTTTTATATTATTTTTGTTTCCCTTCCCTTATGTTCATCTGTTTTGTCTCTTAAAGTCCTCATATGAGTGAAGTCATATGATTTTTGTCTTTCTCTGACTAATTTCACTTAGCATAATAATCTCCAGTGCCATCCACGTAGTTGCAAATGGCAAGTTTTCATTCTTTCTGATTACCAAGGAATACTCCATTGTATATATATACACCACATCTTCTTTATCCATTCATCCATCGATGGACATTTGGGCTCTTTCCATATTTTGGCTATTGTTGATAGTGCTACTATAAAGATGGGGGTGCATGAGTCCCTTCGAAACAGCACACCTGTATCCCATGGATAAATGCCTAGTAGTGCAATTGCTGCATCATAGGTAGTACTATTTTTTTTTTTTGAGGAACCTTCATACTGTTTTCCAGAGTGGCTGCACAAACTTGCATTCCCACGAACAATGCAAAAGAGTTCCTCTTTCTCCACATCCTCGCCAACATCTGTTGTTGCCTGAGTTGTTAATGTTAGCCATTCTGACAGATATAAGGTGCTATCCCGTTGTGGTTTTGATTTGTATTTTGCTGATGATGAGTGATGTTGAGCATTTTTTCATGTGTTGACATCTGGATGTCTTCCTTGGAGAAGTGTCTATTCATGTCTTTTTCCCATTTCTTCACTGGATTATTTGTTTTTTGGGTGTTGAGTTTGATAAGTTCTTTATAGATTTTGGATACTAACCCTTTATCTGATATATCATTTGCAAATATCTTGTCCCATTCCATCAGTTGCCTTTTAATTTTGTTGATTGTTTCCTTCACTGTGCAGAAGCTTTTTAGTTTGATGAGGTCCCAGTAGTTCATTTTTCTTTTGTTTCCCTTGCCTCCAGAGACATGTTGGGTAAGAAGTTGCTGTGGCCAAGATCAGAGAGGTTTTTGCCTGCTTTCTCCTCGAGGATTTTGATGGCTTCCTGTCTTACATTGAGTTTTTTCATCCATTTTGAGTTTATTTTTGTGTCTGGTGTAAGAAAGTGGTCCAGTTCATTCTTTTGCATGTTGCTATCCAGTTTTCCCAGCACCACTTGCTGAAGACTGTCTTTATTCCATTGGTATTCTTTCCTGCTTTGTCAAGGATTAGTTGACCATACGTTTGTGGGTCCATTTCTGGGTTCTCTATTCTGTTCCATTGATCTGAACGTCTGTTCTTGTGCCAGTACTATACTGTCTTGATGATTACAGCTTTTTAGTATAGCTTGAAGTCTGGGATTGTGATGCCTCCTACTTTGGTTTTCTTTTTCAAGATTACTTTGGCTATTCGGGGTCTTTTCTGGTTCCATACAAATTTTAGGATTATTTGTTCTAGCTCTGTGAAGAATGCTGGTGTTATTTTGATAGGGATTGCATTGAATATGTAGATTTTGGGGGGTATTATCGACATTTTAACAATATTTGTTCTTCCTATCCAGGAGCATGGAATGTTTTTTTTTTCATTTTTTTGTGTGTCTTCTTCAATTTCTTTCATAAGCTTTCTATAGTTTTAAGTGTATATATTTTTCACCTCTTGGGTTAGATTTATTCCCAGGTATTTTATGGTTTTTGGTGCAACTGTAAATGGGATCGATTCTTTGATTTCTCTTTCTGTCACTTCATTGTTGGTGTATAGGAATGCAACAGATTTCTGTGTATTGATTTTATATCCTGCAACTTTACTGAATTCATGAATCAATTCTAGCAGTTTTTTGGTGGAATCTTTTGGGTTTTCCATATAGAGTATCATGTCATCTGTGAGGAGTGAAAATTTGACCTCCTCCTGGTCAATTTGGATGCCTTTTATTTCTTTGTGTTGTCTGATTGCAGAGGCTAAGACTTCCAATACTATGTTGAATAACAGTGGTGAGAGTGGATATCCCTGTCTTGTTCCTGACCTTAGGGGGAAAACTCTGTTTTTCCCCATTGAGGATGATATTAGCGTTGGGTCGTTCATATATGGCCTTTATGATCTTGAGGTATGCTCCTTCTATCCCTACTTTCTTGGGGGTTTTTATCAAGAAAAGATGGTGTATTTTGTCAAATGCTTTCTCTGCATCTGTTGAGAGGATCATATGGTTCTTGTCCTTTCTTTTATTGATGTGATGAATCATGTTAATTGTTTTGTGGATATTGAACCAGCCCTGCATCCCAGGTATAAATCCCACTTGGTCGTGGTGAATAATTGTTTTAATGTATTGTTGGATCTGGTTGGCTAATATCTTGTTGAGGATTTTTGCATCCATGTTTATCAGGGAAAATTGCTCTATAGTTCTCCTTTTTAGTGAGGTCTCTGTCTGGTTTTGGAATCAAGGTAATGCTGGCTTCATAGAAAGAGTTTGGAAGTTTTCCTTCCATTTCTATTTTTTGGAAAGCTTCAAGAGAATAGGTGTTAACTCTTCCTTAAATGTTTGGTAGAATTCCCCTGGAAAGCCATCTGGCCCTGGACTCTTGTTTTTTGGAAGATTTTTGATTACTAATTCGATTTCCTTACTGGTTATGGGTCTGTTCAAATTTTCTGTATCTTCCTGTTTCAGTTTTGGTAGTGTATGTTTCTAGGAATTTGTCCATTTCTTCCAGATTACCCATTTTATTGACATATAATTGCTCATAATATTCTCTTATTATTTTTATTTCTGTTGTGTTGGTTGTGATCTCTCCTCTCTTTCAGTCTTGATTTCATGTATTTGGGTCCTTTCCTTTTTCTTCTTGATCAAACTGGCTAGTGGTTTATCAATTTTGTTAATTCTTTCAAAGAACCAGCTACTGGTTTCATTGATCTGTTCTACTGTTTTTTTGTTTTGATAGCATTAATTTCTGCTCTAATCTTTATTATTTCCTGTCGTCTGCAGGTTTGGGGTTTTATTTGTTGTTCTTTTTCCAGCTCCTTAAGGCATGAGGTTGGGTTGTGTATCTGATATCTTTCTTTCTTCTTTAGGAAGGCCTGGATTGCTATATACTTTCCTCTTATGGCAGCCTTTGCTGCATCCCAGAGGTTTTGGGTTGTGGAGTTATCATTTTAATTGACTTCCATGTAATTTATAATTTCCTTTTTACCTGCTTGGTTAGCCCATTCATTCTTTAGTATGATGTTCTTCAGTCTCCAAGTATTTGTTACCTTTCCAAATTTTTCTTGTGGTTGATTTTGAGTTTCATAGTGTTGTGGTCTGAAAATGTGCATGGTATGATCTTGATCTTTTTGTACTTACTTAGGGCTGATTTGTGTTCCAGTATATGGTCTATTCTGGGGAACGTTCCATGTGCACTGGAGAAGAATGTATATTCTGCTGCTTTAGGATGAAATGTTCTGAATATATCTGTTAAGTCCATCTGGTCCAGTGTGTCATTCAAAGCCATTTTTTCCTTGTGGATTTTTTGATTGATGATCTGTCCATTGCTGTGAGTGGGGTGTTGAATTCTCTTACTATTAAGGTATTACTATCGATGAGTTTCTTTATGTTTATGATTAACTGATTTATATATTTGGGTGCTCTCACATTTGATGCATAAATGTTTACAATTGTCAGGTCTTCTTGTTCTATAGACCCCTTGATCATGATATAATGCCCTTGTGCATCCCTTGATACAGTCTTTATTTTAAAGTCTAGATTGTCTGATATGACGATGGCTACTCCGGCTTTCTTTTGTTGACTATTAGCATGATAGATGGTTCTCCATCCCCTTATTTTCAATCTGAAGGTGACTTTGGGTCTAAAGTGGGTCTCTTGTAAACAGCATATAGAAGGATCTTGTTTTCCTATCCATTTTGTTACCCTATGTCTTTTGATTGGAGCACTGAGTCCATTGACATTTAGAGTGAGTACTGAAATATATGAATTTATTGCCATTATGATGCTTGTAGAGTTGGAGTTTCTGGTGATATTCTCTGGTCCTTTCTAATCTTTTGTTGCTTTTGGCATATATATATATATATATATATATATATATATATATTCATCTTTTCTTCCCTCAGAAAGTCCACCTTAAAATTTCTTTTAGGGCTGGTTTAGTAGTCACAAACTCCTTTAATTTTTGTTTGCCTAGGAAACTTTTTATCTCTCCTTCTATTTTGAATGACAGCCTTGCTGGATAAAGAATTCTTGGCTGCATATTTTTTTGATTCAGCACACTGAATATATCACACCACTCCCTTCTGGCCTGCCAAGTTTCTGTGGATAGGTCTGCTGCAAACCTGATCTGTCTTCCCTTGTAGTTTAGGGACATTTTTGTCCCTTACTGCTTTCATGATTCTTTCCTTGCCTGAGTATTTTGTGAATTGGACTATGATATGCCTTGTTGATGGTCAGTTTTTGTTGAATCTAATGGGGGTCCTCTGTGCTTCTTGGGTTTTGATGTCTGTGTCTTTCCCCAGGTTAGGAAAGTTTTCTGCTTTGATTTGCCCACATAACACTTCTACCCCTATTTCTCTCTGTTCCTCTTCTGGGACCCCTATGATTCTCATGTTGTTCCTTTTTAATGAGTCACTGATATCTCTAATTCTTAAGTCGTGTTCTTTTGCCTTAATCTCCCTCTTTTTTTCTGCTTTGTTATTCTCTATAAGTTTGTCCTCTATGTCGCTGATTCTCTGTTCTGCCTCATCCATCCTGCCGCCACTGCAACCATCCGTGATTGCAGCTCAGTTATAGAATTTTTAATTTCATTCTGGCTATGTTTTTTACTTTTTTTTTATCTCTACAGAAAGGGATTCTAATCTATTTTTGACTCCAGCTAGTATTATCATGATTCTAAATTCTGGTTCAGACATCTTGCTTGTATCTGTGTTGGTTAAATCCCTGGCTGTTGTTTCTTTGTGCTCTTTGTTTTTGGGTGAATTCCTTTGTTTTGTCATTTTGAAGGGAGAAAAGGAATTAATGAGATAGAAAAATTGAAATTAAAAAAAATTAAAACTAAAAAAATATTAAAATTAAAAATAAACACACACACAAAATCGAATAGATAATGCTAGATCCTATGTGTGTTTTGGTCTGAGTATTGAAGTGGTTTGACAGATTAGAGAAAAAAGAAGGAGGAGAGGAAAGAAAAATGAAATCATTTGAGAATTTGAAAAAATGAGTACACTGAAGTAGACTAAAATGAGATTATGGGAGTAAAATAGAATTTGAAAAAATATACACAAAAGTAAAGAATATAGTAGAAAAAATCAAATAAATATATTTTTAATAAAAATTAAATATAAATATGAATTTTTTTCATTTTCTGTATTTAAGAGAAAAGAAATGAAAAATAGAAAAAAGAGAAAAAAGAAAAAAATAGTGTGAAAATTTGAAAAAGTGAATACACTGTAGTAGACTAAAATAAAATGATGGAATTAAAACAGAATTTGAATAAATTTACATAACAGCAAAAAATATAGTAATAAAAATTAAATAAAAATATTTTAAATAGAAATTGAAAGTAAAAATGAAGTTTTTCTCTTGCTGCATTCAAGAAAAAGAAGACAAATGAAAAAGAGGAAAAAAAGGAAAAGAAAGAAAAGGAAATTGTTTGAAAATTTTAAAAGGTGAGTACACTGAAGACAAATAAAATGATGGAAGTAAAGTAAAATTTGAAAAAATTTACACAAAAGTAAAAAATATAGTAATAACAATTAAAGAAAGATATTTTTAATAAAAATTGAAAATAAAAATGAATTTTTTCTCTTTCTGTATTCAAGAAAAAGAAAAGAATTGTAAAAGAGAAGGAAAAAGGAAAAGAAAGAAAATTGAATAGATGAACCTGCTAACAGATTGAAGTAGGACTGCAATTGTTTTTGTTTTCCCCTAGAAGTCATTCTGTGTAGCTCTTTATAGTCCATAAATTAAGCAAGCAGTGAGACGTGTGTTTTTGTTCTTGAAGAGCGGAGTTGGCCCAGTTGGGCGGGGCTCAGTGTAACAGCTCTGCCCTCCACTAGGTGGCGCTGCTAGCCTACTTGGGTGGATTGTTGCGGTGCTCATAGGTGCATATGTCTGTGTGCGGGAACGGTGAAAATGGCACCACTCAGCCACCCAGTCTGTTCTCCCAGATCATCAATCGCGCACCTGTCCCGTCTTCAACTCTCGTCGACTCCCCGCTTCTTCACTCTCCATGACCCAGGTCCCAGGCAGTATCTCTCTCCCAAGTTTTGTCTCTGATGCAGCTGTTTTCCCTGACCCTTACTTCTGAAGGTCTGAGGCTTTGACCCATTCTGCCCCTCTGTGGGAGGGTCTCAGTGAGCAATGGCTGAAGGAGCAATGGCCAAATATCAGCTGCACCCAGGTATGCCCGCTGGACCCTGTTGTTGCCAGTGCCCCGAGACTGTGGCTACGTGCCAGTCCATCACAGAAAATGTTTGCAAGACAGTGTAGCAGCAGCGTCTCAGGGGTTATGGAAAATCACAACACACATCTGGCACCAGCCTTCACCCTTAACGATCTTGTCCCAGCACCAGCGAATGTGGCCGCCTTCTGGGGTCAATGTGGCTTCAACAGTCTCTACCAAATGTCCTTCCAGTAGTGGAACCGCTTTTCACCACATGGCCTGAGAACCTCCCGGACCCCACTCTGCCCTTCCCACCAGAGCACCGCCAGGTATCGAGCTGTGGAGTTGCAGCCTTTGTGCTCCCTTGTTTACAGTCTTAATGGAATTTAAACCCTCTCCTTTCTCCTTTCTCCCTTTTTAGTTTAGTCCCTGCGGCTGTTTCCAATTTTCCACTTTCTCTCCAGCTGCTTTTGGGGAGAGGTGATTTTCCCGTCTTCTCCCCCGCTTCCCCATCTCCATCCTCTCTCTGCCCACAAAAGTGGTTCCCTACATTTTGCGGCTTCTTGCTCCCCGAGTTCAGCTCTCCACACCATGTACCTGCTGAATTCTGTGGTTCATGCTGTGCACATTGTTGTGTTAATCCTCCAATCAGTTTTCTATGTGTGTAGGATGGTTTAGTGTTGGTCTGGCTGTATTTCATGGACGCAAGACACACAAAAATCTTCCATGTTGTTCTGCCATTTTGGTTCCTCCCCAAGAGTTTAATATTTATTAATATAGCTTTATATACTGTACCCTAACTTTTACCATGACTTTCTCTTCAGGGCCCAATACTTCTCTTTCCTTAGAATCTATTAGTTAGGTATGCTTTTGTTGTTCTTGTTTCCTATAAGCACAGATGAACACCAATGGAAAATTAAATGGTCATAATGAACATGGACATTTTTTTATTTTCTCTTCTAC
Source organism: Acinonyx jubatus (assembly GCF_027475565.1). Taxonomy (NCBI): domain Eukaryota; kingdom Metazoa; phylum Chordata; class Mammalia; order Carnivora; family Felidae; genus Acinonyx; species Acinonyx jubatus. Next base: position 186,665,393 of record NC_069382.1, read on the forward strand.
ATTGGGAAAGATGTACTGAATTCTAAAAATAATTGTAAATCTTCAGACATATTTGCTTATACTTTAATGTGTTTGTTTCATCTTTGTTGAAAACCCAAGAGAAAAATCCTAATGTTTAGGGTTATACTATCAGTTCAAATTTTTTCAATCAGATATGAGATTCATTTTCCACTTCTCCCCCATAACTGATAGAGTGGAACAGCTACCGCTATTACCTGAAAGAATGCAATTCAGAATGGTGTTTTTCTTGCCTTCTCTGCTCAAAGGAAACTTCAAATGCAGACTCCTCCTCCAAAATTATTTTAACTAGCAGAACACTCAGTGTTGAAATGTCTACGTTGGTCCCTGCCAGGAAGATTCCATCAACTTCTATCTGTATCACTTACCCTCTTCTGTTGACTTAGCATTTCCTGAAATACAGTCTTCACTGACCTAGTACTCCAGGAAACACCAATTTAGCATGGTAAATTACCATTTTGACTGCTGCCTCAGCTTTTCCGGAAGACTATTTTTTTTTCCTTAGTCTCTTCTGTCAGAGAGCTATGTTTTTGAGGTGGATTTAGAAGTTCAGGACTATTACAGAACATAATGACAGGATGCCCTCAAGTGGTAACATTTACTCTACCCAGAAAGCTCTAAATGGCTTACAATATGAATGCACAATTCATCTTGTGGCCTCCTTAACAGAGGTGGATAGCATCCCTGTAGCTCAATAAATGGGGTAGCAGGCAAAAGCTGTATCTGAAAGGAGATAACATGCACTTAACCAAAAAGATTCTCTATGTGTCTCAAAATACCATTCCTTAAAATATTGATTGCAATTCTTCCTAATTGTCTACCATTATGTATTAACAGAATCCAATTGGTTATAGGAATTGTTTAAATATATTTAGTGGGATCATTGACCTCAAAATTGATATATTTCACAACAACCTCGGTTCCACTAATTAATGACTCTGAAACTCCGTTCTCTCATCTGCAAAATCACAACAGAATAGATGAGACAGATCAAAAGACATATATGAATGTCACATAGAAGGGTGTCTACTGCAAAGAAGGAGCTCAAGGAAAGATCATTTTAGTTCCATTTCATTTTTCACATTTCTCATTATCAGTGATAACACAGTGAGGAGTCTAGCTCAGAATTCAGATGAGAAAACTGATATTTGGAAGGGGCCAGAAGGACTGAAATGGTGTACTGATACTAATGTGACGACATGTAATAAATCCCTTAGAACTTCCATCTGAGCACTTTTCCAACAGGATCCAAAGCTCTGCCTTTTATATTGAAGTCTTCTGTCATTTATTCTGGTAACTAGACCTATTCTGGTTAAAACTTTCAGTTACTCAAGTCAGCAACCTCAGAGCTATCCTTGAATTTTTATTTCCTAATTGAAATACTTATTTTTCTGAATGTGTCTTCAATCTGTCACCTCCTTTTTAACAACTATAATGACAGCTTTGGTTCAGGTCCTCAGCATTTTCCACCTAACTGGGCTTTCAGACATCAGTCTCCTCTACTCACTGTGACTGCTAAAAATTATCTTTCCAAAATACAAGTATGACCATTCTTCTTCAGGTTAGGCTAGTGAACATTTTTTAAATTTCCAACAGGAAAAAAAAGTCCAGTTCTTTACAAATTGTAGAAGGTCCACCAAGTTCTACATCATGACCCTAGCTTTCCTTTCTCTTTCTTTATTTTTCTTTTTCTTTCTTTCTTTCTTTCTTTCTTTCTTTCTTTCTTTCTTTCCTTCTTTCTTTCTTCTCATTTCCCATCTGCACATGATGACATGCAAAATTCACTTTCTTCCATTTCTCTCTTCCTTCTGTAGGCTATTTTCCATTTTTGGAATGCCCAACAACCTCAATTTATTTACTTTGAAAAACTTACATATCCCTTCACTCTATTCTATTCAAATTTTACCTTTGAATCTTTGAATCTTTCACTACTTCTCCAATTATTCTTTTAATTTTTTACTATGTTTCCATAATACTTTGTATACATCTTTTATTAAAATACACTATTAATTCCTGATTACAAAAGTTGTTTTATTTTCTCGACTATGTATCTATTTAGCTGTACACACTAGATCTTATTTGAATGTTTCTGCCTCAACATTATAATATCTTATAAGTTGGAAATCCTGGAAAATGTTTAGTCCATCAATGATTAAATGCATAAATGCAAGGCATTGAATATTCTTTAAGTGTTACAATGCATAAATATAGTATTTATGAAATGGGAATTCAATTGGCTATAAATTCAGTATAAATCTAGAAGATAAATACTTTTGTAATTATTTAATCAAGAGTTAGAGTTTAGAGTAGCTCAAACAGCTACAAAGTGAGGAATAAAACCTTGGATATGAGGACTATACAAAGGATGAACCCCAAATCTGTGTGTAAACTTCACACAATCCATTGATCAATCCCTGAAATACCTACAAGTAGAGGAAAAGCCAAGGAGCTAGACAGGGGGTAGCAAATGAAAAGCTGAGGTAACTGAGCACAGATCTTTGCTGCTGCTCACTGCAAGAAAGAGAGTTTAAATCAAGCCAAATTACTGCTTATAACTATATATATATATATATATATATATATATATATATATATATAAACAATTAAAATTTGGAAATTAACAATAGTTCAAAACACTGTAATACATCATCTTTGATTTCCAGCATACAATCACAAATTACTAGACTTGAAAAAAGAAAAAGAATAAAAACACAAAAGACAAATCATAATCAACAGAAAAAACAGTCAGTATAAATAATCTCAAGATGATCCAGATGTTAGAATTATGAAACTAGGACTAGTTTTAAGTTTATTTATTTTGAGGTTAGGGAGAGGCAGATAGAGGGAGAGACAGAATCCCAAGTAGACTCCACACTGTCAGCACAGAGTCAGGCAATGTGTTAAATTGTCATGAATTGCAAGTTTCTGACCTGAGCTGAAATCAAGAGTCAGATACTTAACCAACTGAAACACCCAGGCACCCCTGAAATTAGAACTTTAAAACAGACATTATGATATAATCACAGTTTTCATGAAAAACATGGTTATAATTAATTAACAGGTAGAGATTTATAACAAATAGATGTAAAGTTAAATAACAACCAAATACAAATCCTAGAACTGAAAATGAAATATCTGAAATGAGAAAAAAAGTTATTATTACATATGCTTAATAGCTAATTGGAGAGGGCAGAATAAATGGTCAATTAACTTAAAGATTTATGAATAAAATCACTCATTTTTAACAGAAGTGTAGAAAAGGTGTTAAAAAATAGAGCAGAATCTGAGTAGAACAGTATCAATCAGTCTGACAGATGGATTACATTACTTCAATATTACATAACTGGAGCCCAGGGAGAAGAAGAGGGGAAAAAGGAAAGAAGAGAGAAGAAAGAAGGGATATAGAAGAGAAAATATATATTGTAGAAGAAAATATTCTTGATTTTAGGAAATGCTCTCAAATATTTAAGAATATATTCATTTGCTAGGTCTGCCATAAAAAAGTACCACAAAATTAATGACTTCAACAACAGAAATTTATTTTTGAAAGTTCTAGAGACTAAAAGTCCAAGATTAAGGTATCAGTAGAATGATGTTCCCTCTGAAGGCTTTAGGGAAGGATCTGATCCAGGGCTCTTTCCTAGCTCCTGGTAGTTCTTTGACTTGTGGCAGCATTCCTAGAGTCTTCACATGGAGTTCTCCCTCTGTGTGTACATGGGTTTAATTTTTCCTTTTTATAAGGATAACAGATACATTGATTAGGCCCACCTTAATGATTTCATGTTACCATTTAACATTGCCTCTATGGTTATGTTCTGAGATATTGGGTTTAGGACTTCAGCACATCCTTTTTGGAGGACACAATCCAGCTCATAACAGTGATAAAGGGCTATTATGAAATGTCTAATTTAATCTTAAAAGATTCAGAGAAAATATACAGAAAAATATATACAAGCCCGTATACACACACATGTTTCTTTTACAGAAAGAAACTAGTTAAGTCATTGGGGATAATGGAAATAATTGGTAAATCTGGATTTAGAGTATTTGGAATTTCCTAAAGAAGTTTACAATTTCTCAAGAATAAAAAGTGACAAAATATTAAACATTGTATATCTCCTTGAAGATCCACTGGCATGAAAGGAGGTATCATTTTGTCTTTCTTAAGAATACAGGAGGGTTAGGAAGTGTCAGACTATGCATGCTTCCCGGCTTCAGCATTCTTGCCCTTTCTACAGTGGGAACCAATTTTATCTCCTCAGCTGTCTCAGCCATATTGCAGCCTCAAGGACAAACAACTGTTCTGAGCAATAAGTATTTAGTGAAATTAAATGGGCATTCTGGGGTTTTGCACTAACTACCTATTGTCTTGATTCAATCTGTGAGCATGGGTCCAGTTATAATATCTCATCTGAACTTTTCCTCAGTCCTAGAAACTCTCTATGTTATTCTTGTCTCTAGGTCCCTCTATGAATGAAATTCCATCTCCCAATATTCAGCCCTAAAAAGAGAGGAATCTGACCTTGAAGTTTCATTCTAGTGAATAAAGAAATTCGTCTTCATATTTCCCCAATACTCATTATCTACTTCTAAAATTTGTGTTAAGTATAGTTAACACACAATGTTACATTAATTTCAGGTGTACAACTTAATGATTTGACAATTTTATACATTATGCTGTGTTCTCCACAAGTGTAGCTACCATCTGTCCCATTAAATCACTACGATATTATCATCTACTTGTGTTTCTTATTCTCTGCTTTTTACTCCTGTGACTTACTCATTCCATAACCAGAAGCCTGTATCTCCAGCTCCCCTTCATCCATTTTGCCCAGCCCCCCACCCTCCTCCCCTCTAGCAACAATCAGTTTGTTCTCTGTATCTATAGTCTGATTCTGATTTTTGTTTGTTTATTCATTTAAGAGTGGAATCAGATGGTATTTGTCTTTCTCAGTCTGACTTATTTCATTTAGACTAATAGCCTCTAGGTCCATCTGTGTTGTCTCAAATCACACAATCCCATTCTTTTTTATGGCCATGTAATATTCCAGTGTGGGATGTGGTGTGTGTGTGTGTATGTGTGTGTGTGTGCGTGTGCGTGTGTGTGTGTGTGTGTGTCTCTACAACATCTTCTTTATCCATTCATATGTCAATAGACATTTAGATAGCTTCTATAATATGGCTATTTGGTATAATGCTGCAGTAAACATAGGTGTGCATATATCTTTTCAAATTAGTGTTTGCATTTTCCCTTGGAAAATATCCAATAGTGGAATTATTGGAACATATGGTACTTTTATTTTTAATTTTTTGAGTGACCTCCACACTGTTTTCCACAGTGGCTGCACCAATTTACATTCCCAACAGTGTACAAGGGTTCCTTTTCTTTGTCAACATTTATTATTTCTTGTCTTCTTGATTTTAGCCATTCTGACAGGTGTGAAGTGATATCTCATTGTAGTTTTAATTTGCATTTCTCTAATGATTAGTGATGTTGAGCATCTTTCCATGTGTCTGCTGGCCATCTGTATTCCTTCTTTGGAAAAATGTATATTCAGGTCCTCTGCCCATTTTTAAATCAGATTTTTTTTATTTTGAGTTGTATAAATTCTTTATATATTTTAGATATCAACCCCTCATTGGATATGTCATTTGCAAATATCTTCTCCAATTCAGTAGGTTGTCTTTTTGTTTCATTGATAATTTCCTTTGCTGTGAAAAAGCTTTTCTTTTTTATGTAGTTCCAATGGTTTATTTTGCTTTTATTTCCCTTGCATTACAAGACCTATCTAGAAAAATATTTCTATGGATGATGTCAGAGAAATTATTGCCTATGTTCTCTTCTATAAACTATGTTTATAGTTTTGCCGCTCACGTTAAGGTCTTTAATCCATATTGAGTCCACTTTTGTGTACGATCTTAGAAAGTAGTCTAGTCTAGTTTCATTCTCTTATGTGTGGCCGTCTGGTTTTTTCAGCATCATTTATTGAAAAGACTATCTTTTTTCCTTATATAGTCTTACCTCCTTCATCATAGATTAATTGATCGTATAAATAGGAATTTATTTCTGGGGTCTCTATTCTGTTGATCTATATATCTAGTTTTGTGCCAATAACATACTGTTTTGATTATTACAGCTCTGTAGTGTATCTTGAAATCTGGAATTGTGATACCTACAGCTTTGTTCTTCTTTCTCAAGATTGGCTATTTGAGATCTTTTGTGGTTCCATACAAATTTTAGGATTCTTTGTTCTAGCTCTGTGAAAAATACTCATGGTATTTTTCTAGGGATTGCAACAAATCTGTAAATTGTTTTGTGTATTATGGATATTTTGACAATATTAATTCTTCCAATTCATGAGCATGGAATATCTTTCCATTTGTTTGTCATCTTCAATTTCTTTCATAAGTGTTTTATAGTTTTCAGAGTATAGGTCTTTCACCTCCTTGGTTAAGTTTATTCCTAGGTATTTTATTTTTTTGGTGCAATTATAAATGGGATTGCTTTTTAATTTCCCTTTCTGCCACTTTATTGTTAGTATATGGAAACACTACTAATGGGGCACCTGAGTGGTTCAGTTGGTTGAGCATTCGACTTTGGCTCAGGTGATGACTCAGGTCATGATTTCAGGTTTGGGCCCCACATCAGGCTTTGAGCTGACAGCACAGAGCCTGTTTCAGATTCTCTGTTTCCCTCATTCCTGTTTCCCTCATTCTCTCAAAAATAAACATTAGAAAAAAAGAAACACTATTATTTATGTGTATTGATTTATTACTGTGAATTCTGTGAATTCATTTATAGCTTCTAGTTTTTTGGTGGAATCTTTATTTGTGTATATAGTATCATGTCATCTACAAATAGTGACAGTTTAAACTTTTTCTTTACCAATATGGATGCCTCTTATTTTTTTTCTTGTCTTATTGTTGTGGTTAAAATTTCTAGTACTATATTGAATAAAAGTGGTGAGAGTGGACACCATTGTCTTGTTCCTGATCTTAGAAGGAAAGCTCTCAGTTTTTCACCATTGAGGATGAGCAGCAAGAATTATATCAGATAAAATAGACTTTAAAACAAATACTATAACAAGAGGCAAAAGAGGGCATTACATAATGATAAAACTGAATTATATCAATTCAACAACAGGATATAACAATTGTAAAGGTCTATGAACCCAACTCTGGAGTACCTAAATACATAAAGCACATATTAACAAACATAAAAAGAGAAGCTGATGGTAATACAATAATAAGAGGGGACTTTAATACTCTACTTACATCAATGGATAGATCATCCAGACAGAAAATCAGTAAAGAAACAATGTCTTTAAATGATGCATTAAAGCAGATGGACAAAACAGAGATATACAGAACATTTCATCCCAAAGCAACAGAATACACATTCTTTTCAAGTGGGCATGGAACATTCTCCAGAATAGATCACATATTAGGCCATTAAACAAGCCTCAATAAATTTAAGAAGATTGAAATCTTACAATGAATCTTTTCTGGCTCATTATCCATTTTAACTGACTATGGTTATAGTCTGCCAACTTCTAAGACTATTTATTCTAATTTTGACCTGTTTTTTAGTATGTTAAGGATGTATACAGAAACTGACTTGGTCAATTTATGCCTGGCATACTATATCTCTGTTTTATCCTTTGAACTAGATTTCTCTTATTGTTGTACTCCAGTGGTGTCATCATCATCTCAGCTCTTGAAGATGGTCCCATGACTGGGAATACCTCACTAATTACTTCAAGATAAATTAGATAAAGTGGTACATAACAAAAACAAGGTGTCCACAAGTCTGTTTTCAATTGAACCTGGTTGTATATGCATACAGAAAATGTAGAAAGAAATTAGTGAACGTTAAGAGTAAGGTAGAATAGTATGGTGACAGATGATAATGACACTTGTAGAGAGCAAAGCATAATGTATAAACTTGTTGAATCACTATGTTGTACACCTGAAACTAATGTAACATTGTGTGTCAACTATACCCAAATTTTAAAAATTAATTAATTTAAAAAATTAATACACAAAAAGTATATTTAAAAAGAGTAAGATAGAATACCTTAAAAGTGCTCTGGGAATGGGATGGTCCTGAATGTATATTTAATGACTGTGGAATTACTGACCTTATGGTCAGAAAACAATTAAGTTTCCTCTTAAATATAAAATCTTATCTAATGATAGTGGCTGCTGGGAATATTGTGTTGGGAGGGATTCTGTGCCTCTTAAGGGATCAACTAAATAGATCAGTTAGTAAGATCTGCCAGGTTGTAGAAGCCTTGCCTGCACAAGTACTACATTTTTGCCTTTACTATGCAAGCTTCTAGTCTCTTCACAAAAAGAATAGTAGGATATCTTTGATATAAATGAGGACTCGATGACCCCCAAGGTACCAATCCTATTGCCATGTTTCACTGTTCATTCATGATATACATTAAAAAGAATACAGGGAGTATCACTTACTGATGCTTATTCTATGCCAGGCACTAAGTGTCAGTAACTTTCATTTATATTTTTATAACATTTTTATAAATTATATTGTTAAACCAATGGCATACTGGATTGGATGATAATGAGACACATACATGTAAAATTTCTCTCTTTAGTGTTTCAGTCAATTAATGAAGACATCTGACTGTACCAAAAGAGGCCACCTTGCTTTTTACTCAGGTGGTGCATGGTTAATTTTGTGTTTCACCTTATCTGGGACTCAGTGCCCAGATTTTTGGTCAAACATTATTCTAGATGTTTCTCTGATGATGTTTTTGGATGAGGTTTGTATTTTAATAAGTAGATCTTGAATAAAACAGATTGCCCTCCATGATGTGGGTGGGCCTCACCCAAACAGTTAAAGGCATGACTAGAACAAAAGCTGAGGGAATTCTTTCCTGAGAAAGAGGGAATTCTGCCAACAGACTGACTCCAAACTTTTTCTGTAGCATCAGCTCTTTCTGGTTCACCAGCAACTTTGGGCTCAAAATGCAACTCTTTCCTGGACCTCCAGCCAACTCCTCCATCAGATTTTGGACTCACCAAGCCTCCACAATTATGTAAGCCAATTGCTTAAAATAAATCTATTTCCATATCTCCTATCAGCTCTGTTTCTCTGGAGAGCTCACTAATACAAGTAGGTTGTATAATTAAATGACTCCTTAACTCTACACTCATTTCAGACATTATATGTAAACACACATCATTAAATTTGAGATCCAATGAAGAAACAGAAGAAAATCAAGCAAGAGAGACACATGTTCTAGCTATTTATTGTTGTATAACAACTCATTAGTGGCTTAAAACAACAACAATCTTATGTTATCTTTTGTGCAGTCTTGGATTCTGTGGATTGGGGAAATAGGGAGTTCTAGTTTGGGCTTTCTTACGCAGTTATAGTTAGACTAGCTGGAGTTGGAACATCCGGTGACTGGAACAGCTGAGACTGTGTGTGTGTGTGTGTGTGTGTGTGTGTGTGTGTGTGTGGTCTCAAGTCTCTCTACTTAAAAATTTGGGTTGCTTTCAGCTTTTTCACAGATTGACAGCCCCCAAGCTGTTAACAGTGTTCGCGTGGCATCTGAAGTTTTTAAGTATGAGTGTTCCCATAATCAAGGCTGAAGCTACATCATATTTTATGATAAAGCTTCACAAGTCACATAATATCATTTTCTTTTGAATTTTATTGATTGAAAAAGTCACAAAAGTACACGCTATTTCAAGGAGAGGGAATAGAAATAGATCCCTATCTTAATAAGAGGAGTGTCCAAAAAGTTTGCAGACATATTTTAAAACTTCCATTTTATTCCTTTCATTCCTTCTTTCACTCCTCTCTTATGAAATGTAGCCAAGCTCAGTCTCTGAAACTGGTAAGGAAACCACAAATCCTTACCCAATCAGTACCGGTTACCCAATTAGTACTAGTTACAGTATGTACTAATCAAGAAGCTATTGTAATCTTAACATCTTGTAGGTAATGTCGAAGTAGAGAATAAGAAACAGTGCAAAACCGGTTCCCTGAGCTTAAAAACTTAGCATTATTTGTAAAGTATATAGTTTCCCCTTTCTTTCTGAATCCATCTATTTTTTGATAGCTGTGGGTGGCCTAGTGGTTATTTGGTTACTATGTTCTTGACTCTACAATAGATTTATTCTCTCCAAACAGAATCCCAGAAATTTTCCATGTATACAGTTTTATTAATTTTTTTTCCTTCACTTTGAAAGAATGAGGTGGTATTCACATCAAGATATCAAGCAATTATTTGGCTTCTCCCTCAATGGCATATGCTAGAAGGTAACTTGAGAAATTTTTAAATTCCACACCACAACTGAATGGCAAAACAGATTCTGAGGATTTTTTCTTGTCATACTAATTTCAGCCTGAATAAACTACATTTTTGATAATATGAAAAATTAGTTATGCAAAGCCTGAAAAGTTATCAGTTCCTTGTCCTAAATTAATAAAAGAAGTAGTCTGCTGATCAGCTCTTGGAAATCAATGTTAATACATTTTCCTTCTTCTGTTTTTCATAAACAAGAGATCAACAGATGCGTAAGGCATCAATGTCACTTTTGTGTTAAATAATGCATATAATATTTTAAGGAATAGGTTGGAGTAAACAAAACAAAACAAACAACTAAAAATAAAAAAAAGTAGCTAGATAACAGATAGATAGATAGATAGATAGATAGATAGATAATAGATGACAGATAGATAAAGTGAATTCAAGAGAAGGCATAACATAAAGTAGAAAGAATCACAAGTATAAAAGGAAGGATGAGGAAAATGAGAGAAAGGAGGCACAGGATTAGGAAAAAAGAGAAAAGGAAGTGGATGAGTGGATTGAGGGCATGAGGTAGAGTGAATAGAATAGTAAAATCTCTATTCTTTCTCTTTAAGTCTTGGGTCCTTTTAAGAGTTTTGAAAAATATAAACAGATAAAGATGTGGTACACACACATGCACACACTGGAATATCACACAGCTATAAAAAAAAGGATGAGACCTTGCTATTTGCAACAACATCGATGGACCTTGAGTATATTATGCTAAGTGAAATAAGTCAGTCTGAAAAAGACAAATATCATATTATTTCACTCATACATGAAATCTAAAACCAAATGAATAAACAGCCAAACCAAAAGCAGAATCAGACCGATAAACACAGAAAAAACTGATGGTTGCCAGAGGGCAGGGGAGTGGGAGTATGGGCAAAATGAGTAAAAGTGGAAGATATAGACTTCCAGTTATGGGGTTAATAAGTCATAGGAATAAAAGACACCACTTAGGGAATATAGTAAATGATATTACAATAGCATTGTAATGGTGACAAATGGTAGTGGTGAGTACAATATAACATATAGAAATGATAAATCACTATATTGTACACCTGAAAGTAATGTAATATTGTGTATCTTAAAAACAATTTAAGTTAGAAAGTATTGTAGATTTTGCCTTCTTAGTACTTTGTAATTATTAATCTCTGAAGGAATTAATAAACATATAAGTAGCATTTTTAAAAAAGTTATAAGACAGACATGCTAATATTGCAGGCATGTGTACTAGGTCATAATGTGATGCTATTTTCTGGAATTTTTTAGAATTATATTTTGTTTTTCAAATACACTGGTTGTATTTGTTCAAAATAAAGAAAAAACTCATTAAATATTACCTAGGATACCACTAGATCAATGGGAACTGTCAATCACATCCAAATAAGTATATAGAAACTCTAAAAGGTGAGACTCCTCCAAACGAATAGACAATAGCTAAACAAGACACTTCTAGGAAATGTAACTGAACTCCTTGCATGGATGATGCATCTATTGTAAAATCTGAATGTATTTCACAGAGGTATTTCAGTGAAGAATTTCCCCCTCCCCAAAATGAGAATAGAGTATATTTGTGTTTTAGACTGAGGATTCCTAAGATATTCGGATAGGAAGAGTCTCAAGAGGATATTTATCTCAAAGGCCAATCAAAACATTCCTTTACACAGCTCTGACAGGGAAGGAGATTGAAGATCATCACTCCTGTCTTTACAAGAAAAAAACTTAAACACAGCCCAACTGCTAGAGTAACATATATCCATTCACTGAACACCTATTTACCTCATTTCCTACAACCTTTATAGTATGTCCAGTGCTCAAAAAAAAAATCACAAGGCATAACAAGTTTCCCCCTCCCCACAAAAAGAATATTGAGACTAAGAAAGCATCCCAAATATGACAGAGATGTTGAAATTTTTACACGGTCAATATAAGCTATAGATTATGTGTTAAGAGTTCTAATGAGAAGTAGATAACCTGAAAGAACAAATGGGTAATATAAGCAGAGAGATGGAAATTAAAAGAATCAAAAGGAAATAGTAGAAATGGAGAACACTAACATAAATGAAGAGTGCCTTTGACTTACTCGTCAGATGACTGGGCATGGTTGAAGAAGGAATCTGTGAGTTTGAAATTAGGTCAGTTGAAACCTCATAAATTGAAATGGGTGGGGGGGGGGGAAATGGAAAACACCCATGAACTAAAGGACTGTTTTGAAAGTTGTAACATCCATAACTGGAATACTAGAAAGACAGAACAAAGGAAATATTTAAAGCAGTAATGCCCCAAAATTATCTAAAACTAATAACAGAGAACAAAGTAAAATCTGGGAACCTCAGCAAGCAGGAGAAGTACCAAGACCATGAAAATACAAAAAACAAAACAAAAACCCCAAACAAACCTAACCCTAGGCATATCATATTCAACTTGCATAAAACCAAAGACAAAGAGAAAATAATGAAAGAAGTCAGAGGATGGGGAAAAAGCACTTCATCCATAGACAAATAAGGAAAAGAATTAGGGCAGACTTCTTATCAGAAACCACAAAACTAAGAAATAGAATAGAAAGAAATATCTAAAGTGATGAAAGAAAAAAATAGCCTTGAAGGACTTATATAAAAAAATATGGTAGGCCTTGGATAAAACTTCATAGTACATATTCAAATTTCATCAATTGCCCAAATAATGTTTTTATAGTTATTTATTCCAGGATTCAGTGCAGAATCTTTCACTAATTTAGCTGTAATTTTCTTTAGTCCCCTGTAAATATATTCCTTAATCCTGACATTTCCTAAGAACATAGACCAGGCATTTTGTAGAATTCCATTCATTTGGGCTCATAATCATTTAAGCATTTGGGGAGGAATATCAGAAGTGAAATGTCCTTTTCAGAGCAGCACATCACACGACATTGGCTTTTCCCAAAATTGAAGATTTTAACTGATTTCTACCATAAAGTTTTATTTTTTCCTTTGTATCAGGTAATATGCGGGGAAATACCATGATATTATGTATGTTGTAACTCATCAAAATTCATCCACTAGTTTTAGCATCCAGTAATTTTATTAATCCATCACACTACGTTTTTTTATTTGATATGCTACTGTAAAGAAATCATATATATATATACATATATATATACACATATATATATATACATATATATATACACATATATATATATACATATATATATACACGTATATATATACATATATATATATATACATATATATATGTTGATTAATCTATAGACTCAAGGATTTTTTTTTTAATTTAATGGGCTATAAGACATTATTGACATTATTTATCTTAATTCTCAAATTTTCAGTTTTGGATAGTAGGAGCTTCCTAAAGTTGGCTTCTGTATCCTTTCATTAGGTTTCCTTAATTCTTAAAGTACTTTCTTAATTTTTTATCTATTAATGCTTCAGATACACTGCTCCATGCTGGATTTTTTTTCTCTAAGGATCCATAGTCCCTGTTAGTGGAGAGCAGGATTTGGAAGCTAAGATGTAGGCACTAATTTTGCACATTGTTAATGAATTGTCAATGATTCTAGCCCCTTTCAGTATACAGAGCTGGGAAATGCACGAATACACACACAATTATAAGTATATATGCACATATATAAACATATTTGCCTATTTCTCTCTTTCTCCATGTATATATTTGTATCTATATAAGAAATATGAATATATTTGCTAAATCTCTCTCTATATATATACATGTATATGTATATATGTGTACGTATTTGTGTATATTTGTGTGTATATATGTGTATATACACACACATGTGTGTATGCATGTGTTCATAAAATATGAATTCATTCACTGCAGGTATATTTAGTCTTACCCTTTTTTATATCAAGAACTTCTTTAACCAATAGTGAGAAACTTGTCTCCTGTTATCTTTAATGTATCTACTCACTTCTCAAGCCAAAAACACATAAAAAGTAGTTTCTGAATTTCTCACCCATATCACTGTAAAAAGAAAATGTACTAACTAGAGTTCAAAATTTAGTTATAGTCTATTTTTGTGGGAGAGAATAAAATTTACATATAATGACATGCACAAATCTCAAGTATGCAATTAGATGGGGTTTGACAATGGAATACTCCAGAGTAACATACATTATGGTCAAGATATAGAACATTTCCATCCACTAAGAAAGTTCCATTCTGCTCCTTTACAATTAGCAGATCCTCTGAAGCAAACACTTCTGATCTTTTTTTATCATAGATTATTTTTGCCAAGGTTAGAATTTATATAATGGATACATACAGTATATATTTTTCTGTGTCTGGTTTCTTTTGCTAATCATAATGTTCAAGATTTGTCCTTATTATAGTGTATGTCAGTAGTTTGCTCCTTTTATTACTGCTCAGTATTGTTCTACCATTTGTGTATGCTACAACTTGTCTATTCTCCTTGGAATGACATTAGAAGTCTTCCATCTGCAGAGTCAAAGAGAAGACTCTTATTGTCCAGTTTTTGCCACTACTTGTCTTGGTTTTTCTTGCAGGATCCAAGAATAGCAGGGGGAGAGGCAAGGAAAGCAGATTTACAGCCTACTCCATATTTCATTCTTATTTCGCAGCACCTGTTACTTGGCTTGCCCTCTATTCTAGTCCCAAACCCAGTATCAGTTCAGCAACAAAATTGTTGCCACATATACAAACAATGGATGTTTCCAGGAAAAGCAATTTACTGTTCAGAAAAATCACAGGAACCCAGTTAGCTCAGTACAGGCTTAAATCTTTGAACATTTTCTTCTAGGCATGCCCTGTCAACATTGCTATTTTCCAACTTTTATCACACTTTCACGGGAGAATAAACTACGTCCCTTGCAAGAGGGTTTCACACTGTTTAAATAAGAGTAAACAGGTTAAAAGTATTTACTTTTTCAATGCACAGTTTGTCTGGAATTTTAGTGTGCTAATGTGAGTCATGAATCTCCACGGGTGGGTGTGGCAGTTCTACAGCACTTTCCCAGCTTATTTGAACATAGAAACTGCTTTTTTCCTGATTGAGAGAGGGGCAGATATTTCCACAGGCAAGTGTTCTACAGAATCCCCTCGTAGAAAGCCCCCTTAATCCAGGCATGTGACAGCGGTTAATTATTCCCAACCCTTCAGGAGCAAGACTCATTTCTGACTGTGCCCTAATAAATCTGTTCATGGCCCCTATTCATTTTCACAAGTTGGAAAGCCTCACGCCTCACTAACTCAACCAAGTGTCAGCATTCTCAACTCTGCTTATAGAAAATCACTTGCTCATCTATGTCATAGCCACAGATAATTGTCCCTTTCTTTAGCTGAAGCTTTCTGTATTAAGTCTTCATTATTCTCTATCCTCTACCTAGGGTCTCATCTATATCTGCATAGCTTCTTTGTACTTTTCTTTGTCAAAGCTTTATTGACTGAGTACCCTCTCCAGATCATTACTTGGTAATCCAGATGTCCACTGAAGTCATTTTACCTTGAGAGATTTAAATAGAATTAGGTTGTGACATCATCTCAGGAAATGTTAAAAATCTCATTCTCTTCCCCAATATTTCTTTGAATATCTCATGACTGAATTTCCTGTTTCTGCTAAGCTGTAGATTTCATTTCTGCCTTGTTTTCTAAAATTCTTTCGGTTCTGTATGACAGACATACGTGATTGATGCTTTTCCTTCATTTCAACAATCCACTGTTCAAGTTTGGTTCTACCATTTTCCAATTTAATAATTTTCCTAGCGTTTATGCTTTTAAGTTCACCAGATCTTTTATATTTTCTGAAACTTTATAATATTTTTAAATGCAACACAATGGAACAACCATTTAGATTAATGGTAAGTTGCCTCCTAAAATTCAAGCACACTGGAGCTAGAATCCATGGTTTTTCATACATTATTATTTCGATTCTATGACAATTGCTTCTCCTAAAATTGTAATACCCAAAACTTCTTTCAGTATGATTTATAAAAGGTAGAGTAACTCTATTTAACCTATGCTTTATTATCAATACATATTATATTATTTATTAATAAAAAATTCCAAGATTATTGTAATCAGGATGGTAAACATCATTAAAATAATTATTTTTTACCAGTGATATTAACAAGAAGAAAAGTAACAAACCAATTGGTAAATATTTTTTTCTTTCTCAGCACCTATTTGCTTCATGCATTTTCTTTGTGGTCTCAAAATGAAGCCTGAAACAGTCATTTGATAGTGTATCATGGTTAAATTATGATTCAGGAAAGCTCTTACTCACACAGTGGATTTTTATGAGTATCTTAATTGTGGAGCTAATGCAAGCTATAGATTTATGCTGATTAAATCCAGATGGCTTGCTCTCTTGATCCTTAAAACTTTAAATTGTCAGTTACTGATTCTCCTTTTCCTACTGTGTATTCTTAGTAACAATATCTCTCTTTCTTATTTTGAAAAGATATTCTACTCTTTGTATTACTGGTCTAAATTTCCTTCATGGTAATGTTTCAGTTAATGATTTTTTAAAAACTCACAGAAAAATGACAGAAAGTATATTTTAAATATTTAATTGTCCCTGAATACCAAAAGCTCTTATAGTCACAGAAAGTAATAATGTCTTCCCTTTCTGGTACAAACTAATCATTTAATTTGAACAGTAAGAAAATCAACTTGGCTAAACAATCCAAATTTATCTGTGTTTGTGTTGACAATATCTAATAAGGTTGTTTGAAAATAAAGTCTCACTTCTTCTGCCAAGTTTAATTTTGAAAAGTGTATATGTTAAAATGGATCCCTGGTCCCCAGTCGTGCAGCAAAACAAATAATGCTAAAAAAAAAAAAGTTAGGAAATAAGCAGTTTGAAGTGCATTTTTTTAAGCTTATTTATTTTAAGAGAGAGAGAGAGTGGGGGAAGGGCAGAAAGAGAGAATCCCAAGCAGGCTCCACACTGTTAGTACCGAGCCCAAAGCAGGGCTTGATCCTACAAACAGTGGGATCAAGGCCTGAGCCTAAACCAAGAGTCAGATGCATAACTGACTGAGACACCCAGGTACCCCTGAGGTACACTTTCTAACTAGCTAAGTGGTTGATGAGTAATGCTGTGGTGATATGGTTCACTCAAAAGGGCATGATGATTAGAACAGATTTGCAACAGTTGGCTCAAAGACTAGGCACTGACTGGTATCTTAATGCCCATTCATATGTGAAAGAAATAAAATGTGCGGTTCTCTTGGCAGTTTAAACTATATACAAAATAGGGAAAAGATCAAATAAATAGAGGTGAATCAGAAAGTAGGTAAAACAAAATGTTGTTACCTTTCTTCACCTCAGGCAAATGGGGAACCATGATTTTGATAATGTGTCATATGAAGATCTATGTCGACACACAGTTTGGTTTTCTTTTATCTGGCTCTGCTTTAATCAGTCAATAACATCTCCCAAAAATGCTTTCTTTGAATGAGACTGGATTAGTCACCTATTTATTCTGACTTTTGCCTTGCAGCCATTGGAAGAAGTTTGGAATTTCTTTCAAGAGGAATGGAAAGTGATTACAGAGATTTCAGCTGATGAGAAACATAAAAATAGCCATCATTGTTCTGTCCTTCCTACTTTGAAAAAAATAATAAATTCAGAAACTATGCTACAATGAGAAAATTCAAATGCTGGTTACAAATATCTCATAACCATAGTACATTCTAATTATGATTTATTTAGAAAATACAGAAAAATATGGGGAAAAAACCAAAATTGAAAGCACATATAAATGCATCAGTTAGGGAAAAATGTATCAACACTGTGATGAATTTTCTTTCTTTCATTTTTTTTTGGTATGTAATCAGATATAAGATCACACCACATATTGTCTTGTATTTTTCACTTAATATCAGACTTGGTTATATTTAGGTATCATGATTAATTCTTGAAAACAGTTTCTAATGCCTACAAATGCTATTTCATAAAACAGAGGCATTAATTCCATGATTTTGTAATATTTAGAATTTTATCTTTCACACTTTTAGTAACAGTTTAATACATACTCTATTAAATACTTTTAAAAATCAGATATATGAACAGCTTCTTAGTAATTATATCAGCATGATTAAATGTGTGGGTTTGCAGTCAACCTTCTGGGTTCAAATTTCAGCTTCCTGACATGTAAGCCATATGACCTTACTCAGGTTGTTTAAGCTGTCTATATCAGGAGTTCATTATTTATAAAATGGGCATAAAAATAATAATACCTACTTCATAAGGCCATTAATGGGTTTAAATGAGATAATAAAGAGTTTGGCATACTGCTTGACACAGTGCTGTTGAAATCAACATTGTTATTATTACTATAGATGTCATCATTTATAACATAACTCTCTTGAGAATCACAATGTAAGTCAATAAAATGAAGGCTATGAAAGATGTCGAAACCAAGTAATTTATCATCTACTCAACACATTTCACCGGAGAGTCCTTTTAGGCATAGCAACCCTTGATTAGCATTCAGCAGAATGGACACTGAGAAATTTTACCCTAAATAAAAAAATTCAAAGCATTTTTTCCTGGACCTTTGTGTCTGCCATCCAACCAAATGCCAATTTTAATTCTTACCACTCCACTGATACTGATACATAAGTTCCAAGACAGTAATCTCTTAGCTGGTACACTTCAGTCTATATCTGACCACCAAAATCTTTCTTAATAACTATTGACAGATTAGAACTCCAAATGTCCAGTTCTAATCACATCAAAGACCTCGGGTAGTCTCTTTCAAAGAAGTTTTCACTCAACACTTTTAATTCTTCACATGCATCCAAGTATTTCCATGATCCAGTAAAGGAGTTCTCCAGCTCTACTGCCATTGAAGAGGATGTTTTCTATGACTCTGGAAACGTTAAAGGTCCTACAATTTCTTGCCTGTCTTTTTTGCCCAAGTTGTTCCTTATATACAAAATATCCTGTACTTCGTCTTCACAAGTTTATATCCTGTCTTTCCTTTTGTCATGTTCTTCATAAAAACACCTCCATTTTCCATAGGAGGAAGAAATTTTCTTTGTTTTAGCTTCTATAGCTGCTCTTCGCTCTTCTCTAATTCATTATGTTCTGATCTGTATTTTTATATTGGGTTTGTTTAGGGTGGCTTTACCTTAGTTTTGACTACCATTAGAGCTATTTATGTACACATTTCATCTCCATTATCAAACAATAAGTTTCTAAGCAATGTTTCTGATCCATATGATCTTTGTAGCTGTCAGGACCCCAGGATAATGTTTTCCAGATGGCAACTTCTCACGTATTTGTTAAATATGTAATGTTCTAGCCCTTTCCAAAGGTCACCATTACTTCTTCTGAAGATCCTACAGGTCACTGTCCTATCTAATATATATGATTAACAAAGTAACAAGGGGTTCTTATCTGGAATTCAGAAACTGCCCCCCAAGGAGCAATACTCTATTATCTTGCCTTAAATGGCAAATATCTTTTTAAAATAACAAAATTAAACTGATTAAGGAGCTTCAGAGTTTTTTTTAAGTACTGGATATTTATGAAAGGAACGCCATCTCAGCAAGAGAGGAGGTCAGAGTCTCCTTTATCTGCCAAGAAAACCAGAACTGTAGCTCAGCCTTTATTGGACTTAAACAGCATGAGTGTGTTGTTTGTAACGCAATTAAGAGGCTATACCAGGAATGCTGGATATCATAATTGTCAATTAACATGAGGTTCCAATTATTATTCATAATCTCTGTTTACATAAATTGTATCCTGGAGGCTTGGCTTTTCCATGAATTACTGAAGGTGATTCTATTTTTATAGATTTCCAATTTCCTGGGTTTAAATATGTGCTACTTTGTTGTACTAGGATAAGTATATAAAGAAAGTACTTGGAGGGAATAATTATCACCAGACAAGCAAGACAAAATGAAGAGGATTGCCATTTCACACTCAAATGAGGGAATCTGAGAAGGAAATGCTGTCACTCAAACCCCAATACCTCACTACCAAGCTATAGGGGTCATATTGTAAACCATAGCCCCCCCACCCCCTTGTTTCTTCTGGCTGTTCCGCTCCTATCTCTTTAGTAGCTCAGAGCTCAGGAAAGCCAAAAATCCCTCCCTCATTCCTGAAGCAGAG
The DNA here is from genome assembly GCF_027475565.1 of Acinonyx jubatus. NCBI lineage: Eukaryota > Metazoa > Chordata > Mammalia > Carnivora > Felidae > Acinonyx > Acinonyx jubatus. The sequence continues at coordinate 186,685,846 of NC_069382.1, forward strand.
AAAGAAAAGAGTGCCTGGAATTCATCAAGTAGGTCCCAAAATTAATATTATTGTACTTCTGGTTTTAAAGTATTTAAACCCTAATTCCAGTTTCCTTCCGAAATAAAACTTTTCCCTTGGAAAATGAAAAGCTCTTTGCTATTATCATTAGTGAAAATAATAATAATAGTAACAAATTACCTCAAGTGAAAAATGTCCTTTATTCTGAGGATTTCTTATTTTGGATGCAACTGGAAAATTCAAACATCCATACTCTTCAAATTTGATATGAAGAGTCCAAGTTACAGTACAGGGTACAGAAGATAGTGGATCTGGCTCTGCCTCTCTTTATCTGGAAGGCAGAATGTGTTCATGCATTTGCCCAATCCTCTCTACCTATCTGAAGTCCCCTCTCCTCCTTTGGGTCCTCCCCACACTGCTTATTGCGATCTACAACTAATGATGACTGTGTATTGTTTCTTTCCTCGATATTCTAAAATACAAGACAATATTTTTCTGCTTTTGTCTATTACTGAGATGCCATTGATGTGAATCATTTGCTGAGCTTGTTTCCATCAGTCCTGCATTCCTATCACCTTCACTGAGCAACTGTAGGAAAAAAATAAGTTAGAGATTACCCCTAACTTAACTCTCTTAGGATAAGCCATTCCCAAAGAGGGTCCTGCTTGTTTAGGCTACATCCCTTTCCTTCCTCAGAGACCAGCTCTTCATGCTGGAGGCTCGGTTTGCTGGAATGCCCTGAAGTACTTGAATTCACAAAAGAGCCTTGAAAATCTCTCAAGAACTTTCCTTTTAACTTCCTCGTGCATCCTGTGTTCTCTTGGTTTTCAAGCATGAATCCCTTAAGCGAGAAAAAGAAATTGCATTTGTTGAGGTGTTTTTTCTGTCAAACTTTCCTCAAGCAGGATAAGAGAAATTGTGATCTGTTTACTCCACAGGGAGCTTAAAAGTTCCACTTATTGGTTAGATGATGTTTTATAAGATAACATAATAATTCTTTATTGTTCTCTTTCTGTTCTTTTCTCCAGAAAATGCAATCCTTTCAAATGTTAAGTTAATTAAACAAGGAGACCATTAGACCCAGGTGGATCCGTTGCCATGGTGGCCAACTTAAGCAAACCAAAATCTAAGCCTTTAAATACCTCAAGGTCACAAAATTGAAACCTAAGGACAACCAGTTGCAAACAGCCAACTAGGTTTTTAAGAATAGCCAATTAATACTTTCCTTTGCTTCTGCCTTTTGTCTCTAAGTCTTTCCCCAATTCCTATAGATACAGTGCACCTAACCACTTCCTGTTTGCTGCTGCCCTATTTGAATGATTTGTGCCCCCAAAAAATTTATTCAAATTTTTAATATGCGTCAGCTCATCTTTTAACACAACCTGTATTTTCCTGTCTCCCTGATCTCTCATAGAGAGCTTTAAGCAACATGACATTTTTAATATCCCCTCACCTCACCATACCTCTTTGATCCCACCCACTTCCTTATGGAAACCAGACTAATCCCTCTTTCGATAATTGCATCATTTAGAAGACAGGTGTCTTCAGTGAATCCCCCTCCTGAATCTTACACAGGAAGCAAGTAATGTTATTTTGTAGGTGATATTATATATTTGCCTGCTGTTGTGATAGGGATATTTGTGATAACCAAAGTCTCTTGGTAATAAAATATAAATTTCATTCTTAACTAAAATGTATATTTCTCTTTTTTTAATGTTAATTTCATGTTTGAGAGAAAGAGGGAGACAGAGCACAAGTTGGGGAGGGGCAGAGAGAGAGGGAGACACAGAATCTGAAGCAGACTCCAGGCTCTAAGCTATCAGCACAGAGCCCACTGTAGGGCTCAAACCCATGAACCATGAGACCATGACCTGAGCTGGTCAGATGGCTAACTGACTGAGCCACCCAGGTTCCCCTAAAATGTATATTTCTTTTTTTTTTTTTAATTTTTTTAACGTTTATTTATTTTTGAGACAGAGAGAGACAGAGCATGAACAGGGGAGGGGCAGAGAGAAAGGGAGACACAGAATCTAAAACAGGCTCCAGGCTCTGAGCTGTCAGCACAGAGCCTGATGCGGGGCTTGAACTCACAGACCGTGAGATCATGACCTGAGCCGAAGTCGGACGCTTAACCCACCGAGCCACCCAGGCGCCCCATAAAATGTATATTTCTTAAACACATATAAAAAGGAATCTAGGATCAGGTAACATTAGGTTGACCAAAATGAGTTCCTTTCTCATTCTTCTACTTTTATTTGTTTATGTTCCCCCCGCCCCTTGGTGTTGTGATTCTCTTCCACAGTTCTCTTTGTCTCCTGTGTCCTCCTTTTCTTTTGTAGTATGTTCATTGAATATGCATCTGTCAAGCACTTTCTATGTTATTTGGTCTTCCTCCCATTCCTTCCACAAATAATAATTAACATTTCACATGGGGCAAACACGGTCATAGGCTGAGTACAGTGATAGACAAAACAGATAAAAATCTTGATTTCGGTGAACTTACAGTCTACTGATGGAGACCATTATTAAACAAATAGACAAAAGCACATATAATCACATATAGGATAAATGCTATGAGATAAACGGGGTAACCACTATGACAAACAAATACAAAATGCCCACTGGTAGGTTGTTCGATCAGAGAATATTTCTATGACAAGATAAAATTTGAATAGAGTCCTGAAGGATGAGAAAGGGTCAGCTAAGTATAGCAAAGGAGGTAAATATATGCCAGGCCAGTTAGGCCTTTCACCAAACACAGAGACTGTAAAAATGAGAAAGATATTCTCCTGGCTTCAAGTTATGCAAAACTCTCACATCCATACAGAGCACTCAAAGCTCTATATTTCCAAACTTGACCCTTCCCTTGAGTGCAGCTCCCACCAGGGAACTCTAAATGGAAGGTTCCAAGGTCTACTGAATCAAATCCATCATCTATACACCAAAGCGGTTCTCTCAAAACTTGCAGGTGGACACAGAGTTGAATTGGTCTTGTGTGTCTCCTTGAAACGGTCCACTAAAATATTTTCTAAGATAGGGAAAAAAGTGAAAATTGACAACAGACCTCTGTATTAAAAACTAGAGAAGAGCATATCTTCTGGATGGGATTTCTGTCAGTGCTGTGAATGTGAGTAGCCTGAGAAACCCCTAATCTACAAATGCCGTATGTTCCAAACTAATGCAAAACAGGATGTAGTCTCAAATAAATTCTAACAATTCTTCGCCTTGTTTCTCCCAATTGTGTCTAATTGAGGAATGTAGACAGTGTACATGCCCAGAGAATTGGACACCACTGGAAGGTATATCTCAGTCCTCAGAAGGTTGACAAACTACATTTGACTTTACTTCAGTCAGAGAACCTAACAGCAAGGAGGAGAAAATACCCTCTGAAATGCAGGCAGCCCAGGGATAATCAGGTATTTGTTGGATATCAGTATTTTTTTAATGTTTGTTTATTTTTGAGAGAGAGAGAGAAAGAGAGCCAGCACATGAGCATGGGAGGGGCAGAGAGAGAGGGAGACACAGCGTCAGAAGCACGCTCCAGGCTCTGAGCTGTCAGCACAGAGCCCGACATGGGGCTCGAACTCACTAACAGTGAGATCATGTCCCAAACCGAAGTCGGATGCTCAACCGACTGAGCCACCCAGGCACCCCTTGGATATCAGTATTTTAATGAAAGCCTGAGTAAGGTGAGCTTTGGGTTCATATTTGTGTCTTGGCCACGCCAGCCTTCTGGTGTTTCTCAAGCAGACCACCCTTGGACCTCAGTGCTTTTGCACAGTCTGTGCACATCTGCCTGAAGTGCTTTATGCCCACTGTTTACAGTTCTGCCTACCTTTGTTCATTCAAGCCTTGCCCAATCACATTTCCCACCCTTCCAACCCTATCATCTGTAACTCTCCAGCGCCTTGCCTTGCTTGATTTTTCCCAGCACAAACATGATTTTACATATTCATACCATGTGTTTGCTATTTGTGTATCATATGAGCAGTAACCATTCCTGGTCTGCTCTTCACATTCCCTCATCATCTAGAACAGTGTCTGCAAATTTAGTAAGTGCTAAGTATATACTCTTTTGATAGTTGGATAGCTATCTGAAAGGAGGGAAAAGTCTAGTCATTAGCCAATGAAGAGTACTAGGGACCCAGTTATTCTCTCTGTGCCTAAAGACTGTAAAGTTCTATTATAGGTGAACACAGCTGTTCTATATGTTTTTAAAGAAATCTATGAAAAGATTACATTGTCCTAAAAATAAGAAAAATAAGATGCCCTAGAAATAATTATTTTCTTGATAAAAAAAAAAACCAAACTTTTAGAAAGCATACTGCCTAAGGATCTTAAAATATTTGCAAGACGATGGGTTTTTAAGAAATTGGGCGTAAGATATCACAGCGAGATGTGATGAAATAATTTCAGAGATGCAAAATAATCGGATTAATATGTGAAAATGATACAAGGATACATAAAATACAATAGAAAAATTGAAATATATCTGCAGGCAATAAAGACTAGAACTGGCATTGTTCAGAACTCAAGCAGAGCTGTAAAGACTCTCCAGAATGCAGAAGCAAAATAAAAATAAAGAAAAGGATCCCAGCAAAGAGATATATTGAACACAGAAATCACTGTTTGAGACAAAACAAAGCTAGAAATCATAAAAGTTGGCATCAACACAGTGCCAGACAGTGTTCCACATGCTTTCCTTATTGTTAACCTTTTAGCACATACAGTAACCCTATAAGGTAGACACCATCATCATACCCGCTTTGTAATGAGAATACTGAGGCGTGGAGAAACGTGATTTGTCCAACCCGGAATGTGAAATCTACCCATCTGTGTCAAAGTATCCAAGATGTAATAATCCCACTTGGAATTTTAATAAATATGGTTTACTTTTCCTCTATTATCTGATCACTTTTTATGGCCACTTAAAAGTATACAAGCTGTATTGTTATTATTCTTTGTCTACTTCAATTGACAAGTGGATATAATACATATATTTATATCTCAGAATACTGTGCTTCTGCTTAAGTCTCCTTGTAGTTTTTACATTATTTTCTATGCCTTTGCCCATCTTTTGATTTTACACTGTCCTGAATCACATTGTTTCCGGTTTTTTTTTTTTTTGCTTTTACATAGTATATACTTTTATTTTTTTTGACTCAATATTTGCTATGAAAGGTATGTTTGATCTAGCCCTGCCATCTTGTTTTAAGACATATTTTCTTCATTTCTTTTGGGGATTTCTGGCAGGAGAATTGAACAAATACATCCTCAGTTATTTTACAAGAATCACTCAGCTATTCTCTTGACAGAGATTTTATTTCTATTTCACTTAGATCTGAATTATTTAAAAGCAAAAGAGTTACTCTCAACCAAGAATGCAAGTGTCAACCAGTAATAGGAATAAGACATTATTTAACAAGGGAGTGAATGGGCATATTATTTGTTTGTTGAAGGTATCAGAAATAAATCCAAAACAAGTAAGAAATTAGCTATATTATTTAAAAATCACTTTCTTTGAAATTAATGGGCATAGAATCTTTTTTTCTGCTATTCCTTATTAATCTTAAAATAAACATACCCTCTCCCTCCCCAGAGGTGATCTTTTTGTCTTTTCCTTCTGGAAAATCATACAGTTGAGACTATGACTTCGACTCAGGTCATGATCTCACTCCTTGTGAGTTGGAGCCCTGTGTTGGTCTCTGGGCTGTGTGCTGACAGCTGGGGGCCTGGATCCTGCTTTGGATTCCTGTCTCCCTCCTTCTGTTCTTTTCCCCCTTCCCCACTCAGGCTCTCTCTCTCTCTCTCTCTCTCTCTCTCCCTCTCTGTCTCTCAAAAGTAAACATTCAAAATATTTTTTTAAAAAACTTTAGAAAATCTGCTATCAGAATGACATCTAGATAATCATTCAGATGTTAAGCAGGATTTGCTTTTTGCACCCATACAGGTAGCTCTCACAGATTCATATATTTTAGACTTTTATCTGCTAATTGAAATGATACTGGAATCCAGAGAGTTTTATTATTAAGTCTGAGGGAACATCTCATTATAGTCGCTCAGTAATGAATCATGAAAAGAAACAGACAGTGCTAGATGACTTATTTCAGTATTGTTTTATGGGAAATTGCATTGACAGAACATCTTTAAAAATAAAATAAATTAATTCATCTATTTATACCAGTTTTTGAAATTAAAAAAAATCATTTTAAAGGTTAGTGAATTTAATTCATTACTCTCTCTGTGAATAAATTTTACATTATCCAGTGTCTGAAAACAAAATGGGTCTTATCCAAATTTTGAAATCGTGAAAAGCTACCCGAATAATCAGAGCGATTCACTCACTTACTTACCCAGTAAAATTTTAAAAGAAAACGTAATTCCTTGCACACATAGAGACCGCTGCTGTCTCTGCTGAACTGTTCACAATTGCTTCAGACCCTATAAGATTATAAGTCATTGGGGGTGGAGCCAGGGTCCGGACTCTTCACACTATATCCCCGCCTTCTAGGACAATGTGGGGCATATAATACAAGCCAAGCAAACACTGAGAAAATACATGAATAAAATTTAGATGGTTCTTTGGTTTCCAGTAGCTGATTGAACAACAGTAATGTGTGTATGTGTGTTTGTTTTGTTTTGTTTACATGTTATCAAAGGATTTACCATGATAACTATTCAATCATGTGTTCCTTCAACAGATTGATGCTACCTGAAGAAATAAAGGCGAGGAATATAAATTTAAGCTTTTGATGATATTAAAGACAATTTAAAAAAATGTAACAGACATTTAGTACAGAATATTCATGATGTCAAGAGAGTTTCTCTTCATTAAATCTAAAACCAACTCTCTGAGTTGGAGAGGAAAATTATCCTAGTTTCATAACAGAGAAAACCAATGCTCAAGTGGTTTGATACTTTACCTTAGTCATACAGCTAGTGAGTGGAAATGGGAGGATTTGAAGCCAGGTCTCCTGACGCCAGACCTAGTAGAATTTGATACACACAGAAATTCAGTTCTGCCTCTTTAATTAACTCAGAGCAAGCACTATTTTGGGGGCACCTGGCTGGCTCAGTCAGAAGAGCATGTGACTCTTGATCTCAGAGTCATGAATCTGAGCTCCACGTTGGGTATAGAGATTACTTATTTATAAATAAGTAACAACTTTGTAAAAAGTAATGACTATTTTTAATTATTGGAAGGAAATTGAGAGAGAGAGAGAGAGATTTCTGGAGATGTATATAATAAACAGAAATAATTCCAGCGTTCCTTATTCTTAAAATTAATTTTTTAAACATTTTTAATGTTTTTTTTTTGAGAGAGAGAGCGAGAGAGTGAGAGAGCGCACGAGTGGGGGGAGGGAGAGAGAGAGAGGGAGATACAGAATCCAAAGCAGGCTCCAGGATCTGAGCTGTCAGCAGAGAGCCGGATGCAGAGCTCTAAACCACAAACTGTGAGATCATGACCTGAGTAGAAGCTTAACTGACTGAACCACCCAGGCACCCTTTAACATTAGTTTTTTAAACAACAACAAAACAAAACAAAACCAGTTTTGATTATAGAATTTTAAAGAAAAAAAAATATCATGGCCTAAAATGGATTCAATTTTGAAGACACACTCCTTTTTCAGAAATGTTAGAGTATGAAAAAAATGTGTAGAGATATAGTTTTTGAAATTATACCTTCTGCTAGCATCTTTTGCTACTTTGGCTCAAAGTCTTCTGGGTCCTTTAAGTCACAGTTTAAATTTAAAATAGTGCCTTTTAGGGGCACCTGTACAACTTTGGCTCAGTTCATGGTCTCACAGTTCGTGAGTTTGAGCCCCACAGCAGGCTCTGTGCTGACAGCTCAAAGCCTGCAGCCTGCTCTGGATTCTGGGTCTCTCCATCTCTGCCCCTCCTCCACATGTGCTCAGCTTCTCTCTCTCTCAAAAATAAACAAACATTTTAAAAAGCTATAAAATAATGTCTTCTGGAAATTGTACATAAGGCTAGTGATCTCACACACAGGTCCTCTCAAGTTGTGTCAAGGTCAATATTAACGTAACGCTCTGCATCACATGACTAAGATGTCTAAGATTTCACTTATCACGTCACTCCTACTATTATTTAATTTTACGTACTTTTTCATATTCAATCTCATATCATGTTCAGTCACTAAGCCTCAGTTTCCTCATCTGTATACAGACTAAGAAAAATAATACTTGCTGGATAAGGTTGTAATGAAGAACAAAGGAAATGTTCTTATACTTTTCTTTTAATGTTTATTTAAATTTTTTTTACATTTATTTATTTTTGAGAGACAGAGAGAGACAGAGCACAGTGGGGGAGGGGCAGAGAGAGAAGGAGACACAGAATCAGAAGCAGGCTCCAGGCTCTGAGCTGTCAGCACAGAGCCTGACTTGGGCTCAAACTCCTAGACCGTGAGATCATGACCTGACCTGAAGTCGAAGGTTCAACTGACGGAGCCACCCAGGCGCCCCATCTTTTAATGTTTATTTAAAACAGGGAGGGAAGGGGCACCTGGGTAGCTCAGTCGGTTAAGCGCCCGACTTCAGCTCAGGTCATGATCTCACGGTCTGTGAGTTCGAGCCCCGCGTCAGGCTCTGTGCTGACAGATCAGAGCCTGGAGTCTGTTTCAGATTCTGTGTCTCCCTCTCTCTCTGCCCCTCCCCTGTTCATGCTCTGTCTCTCTCTGTCTCAAAAATAAATAAACGTTAAAAAAATTAAAAAAATAAATAAATAAAACAGGGAGGGAAGGGGCAAAGAGACGGTGACAGAGGATCCTAAGGGGGCTCTGTGCTGACAGCAGAGATCCCCATGTGGGGCTCAATCTCATGAACCATGAGATCACGACCTGAGCCAAAGTTGGACGCTCAACTGACTGAGCCACCTAGGCGTACCAAGGAGATGTTCTCATGAAATATTTGCTCACTGCTTGATACAAATAAGTTTTCAATAAATATGAAGTACTCTTAGCAATGATTACCCATCATAGCAATGCGGGATGGAGTTGCTATCTTATTTTTAAAAACAAGGCAACTCAGGCCCAGGTGGTTAGGGAACTGGCTTAAGGCCACACAGGCATGGGAAGGCAAAGCCAGAACTCAAGGGCACTGACATCCAAGTTGAGGAGCAAACACTCTCCAAGTGCAAGTAGGAGGCAGGTCCCAGGTACAGGGTGTGAGACACACATAAGGGAGAGAGGCAGTCACAGGACAAGCTGGGGAGAGAAATGGGGACGGAATGAAGCCTTAAGCCCTTGTCCCCAAGGTCTGTGCCCAGTCTTCAGCCTGTTTCCTTCACCACATCTTGAAGGAATACGATGATTAGTATTAATAGCTAACATTTATTGGGTATTGACAGCAATCCCCCCCGATCCACAGTTTTGTTTTCCTTAGTTTCATTTACCTGTGGTCAACCAGGGTCTGGAAGCAGACCATCCTCCTTCTGATGTTCTGTCAGAAGGTCGGTAGTAGCCTAACGCTACAACACATGCCTATGTCATTCACCTCACTTCATCTCTCACGTCATTACAAGAAGAAGGGTGAGTGCCATACAATAAGATATTTTGAGAGAGAAGCCACATTCATATAACCTTTATTAGAGTATATTGTTATAATTGTCCTATTTTTTTTATTAGTTATTGTTGTTAATCTCTTCCTGTGCCTAATTTATAAATTAAACTTTATCATAAGTATGGATGTATAGGAAAACCGTCCTATGTACAGGGTTCTGTATTGGCGTCGTTTCAGGAATGCACAGATGTCTTGAGATGTATCCCCCACCAGTAAGTGGCTACTACTGCACTAACAGGCCCCATCCTAAACACTTGTCTTTAGCTACCCACGGACTCTTTAGTCCCCTTTGCAGATAAAAAACTGAGGCTCAACTAGTGGCTGACAGGGCCAGGTTTCAACCTCAAGTAACACTTAGTATAGAAGCGTACATGCAAGTAAAAATTTGCTCCTGTTTTTCCCAGAGCATTAATAATCAGCAAACAAATGAGATGATAAATAAATGAGATGGGGTGATTTGAGAATTTCAATGACAGAGAATTATTAAAACCCCATTTAAAAAATCACCTTTGTATTTCCTTGTGCATAAACAAGCCATTCTTCGCATTGCCCCTGTCTGATTATAGGATGTCTTCCAGGAGACTTACTCCTCGAGGCCTGAGTCTCTGACCCTGTGGGTCCCCGGGAAAGACAATAGCTTCTTGGGAAACGAGAAGGAAGAATGAAGGAGAAAAGAGTATGTTTGGGGACATTTGACTTCTTCTATACCCTGATGTATCATTTCTTTCCTTTTGTATCCATTCACCGTCTGATTCCCTCAGTGGGATGTTAACTTCCGGGTGATCTGTTTTAAACTGCTTTATCCCAAGTGCCTAGAATAGTGTGTAGTTCACAGTAGGTATTTATTAAATGGGTGCTGAGTGAATGACTTCACTTCAAAGCGCCAGACTTCCAGGGACCTGGGCTTCGAAGCTACCCATCACCACTCACACATTGTGTGCTCTCAGATGGTTTACTAGGTATCTCAGAGCCTTGTTAAATAAGGATGATAAAGCTTCTGCTCAGAGTGTAGTGATTAAAGGGATGGAGTGCCAAGTGCCTCACTGGACGCCTGGCAGGAGTCTGGACTTTTTAGCTTCTCCTCACCCTGCACACGACTGCCTCTGACCCCTGGTGTAAATGTGGAAGTAGAGAATTAGCATGAAATTCACAGCCAACTTTGTGCAAATGGATCATCTTGTCACTTAGAGTGTGTCTCCTCTAGAGAGTTTACACTCCTAATTATTTGGCTACATTCTCGGCTCACCTTAGCCAAGCATTAACTCAATCGCTAATTTTCATGCCTAATATATTTTTTCAAGTTATTCAAGGAACTAAAGACTGGCTGGGAAAGCTTTCTACTCTCATCCAGAGGGAATTAAGCTAGTCACAATCAAATCTTCCCCCATCAATAACCAATTTAAACCATTATCCCAATTAAATATCATTCCGAAAGCAATCTTAATCAATCCAGACTTGATAGGCTTCCTGAAAGAATTGCCTAATTAAACTCTCTATAGAATAAAATGATTCTGCCTAGTCAACCCAACGGTGACAGGAAAGAGAATATTTGAAGTTAATCTTCTGAGAGCATGTAACAGAATTGAGAGACAATGGGGCTAATGTCCCTCTCACGGGGATATTGTGAGGGCATCAAGAAAATTCACATGAACGTTTTTTGAGAAGTACTTTAAAGTGAAAGTTGTAATCATTAATTTTGGAGTGTGGCCTCCATGACACCTGCCTTATTTCTGAACTTGTTTTCTTTCTCCTGGATTTCTTTCTGTAAACCCAGAATCTTGTTCTCTCTTTCATTCTTAGGACTGTCATGTACAGTGGGGCAGATTGCTCACTCCACAAAGGTACCCTTCGAAGACATACGTGGAGACTAAACTCCAGTTCAGGCACTTCCTCTCCATGCTGATGGTCTATGGAATACTATTTATTCAGAGAGTAAAATCCTTTCCTAATATGCATGTAGCATGTTCTATAACCTTATCTTATCCCTCTGGTGTTACTTTCCCAGGGCTTCCATGACAAATTGAGTGTCTTAAGACAACATAAGAGTCTTCTCTCCTACTTCTGGAGGGTAGCAGTATGAAATCAGCAAAGCAGCACACCCTCTGGGGGCTTTAGGGTAGAATCTATTTCCTACTCTTCCAGGTTCAGGCAGCTGTTGATATTCCTTGGCTCGTGGCTTGCATTTCTCTCTATGGCATCTTCATATCATTTTCTCTTGTGTGTGTCTGTGTGATTGCCTTTTCTCTCTCTTATAAGGAAATTTGTGATGGCACTTAAGGCCCACCTGCATAAGTGAAGGTAATTCCCTCCCTCATCTTAAACCCTTAATTACATCAGCAACGGCCCTTTTCCCAAATAAGGCGAGATTTATAAATTCCAAGGATTAGGACTTGATATCTTTATATGGTCATTATTCAGCCTGCTGTATCTCCCAAACTGCTTCCAGGTAATAGCACAGTCTTAGGGGACAGCAGAGTTGACTGCGCACAGTTGTTTTTTTGTTTTGTTTTGATTTGTTTTGTTTTTCCAGACAGAGGAGGATTCAAGGACACCCAGGTTTTCATGCCATTTGGAATGAGGGATTAGAACTCCAGCCACACCGTTGTATAAAACTTGGGGAAAATGTATATACCAAGGCTGTCCAACAGAACTTTCTGATCTGTTGGGGCAGATGCTTCCAAACTCAGGACTCCAGACTCTCTGTGCCAATCTTTCTACACCTCACTTCTTTCACCCGTTGGGGAGGAGACAATCCTGAGACTCATATAGAGTTGCTCACTCTTTCCTCTTAATGGTAGTCCTGTTTGCTGAAACACAAGCTGTACAGTCCATTTTTAGTAATATTCTAACATTTCACACCTTGTGGCACTGACAAGATAGGTTCTTGGGTCTTTTGATTTCCACCTGCTGAGCATGGGAAAGTAATTCCTGATAGAACCACATGACAGAAAGACCACTAGAACTAATGAAGAACGTTTTCACTACAAAACCCTGACCTCTTTTGGTAAGAAGGTAGAAAAGATGTATATATAAGTGTCTCAGCTGGTAAAAATTATTCTTTTCAGAAATAAGAATAACTTTAGTAGGAAAATTAGTAGAGCTTTGGGTTTGGGGAGAATATTTGTTTTCTTGGTTCCTTATTAAAAGTACACTTTGCTGACATTAAAAGTGAGATATGCTTATTGACTATAATTTGAAAATATGTGCTCAAATTCCACTACTGGGTATTTACCCAAAGAAAGTGAAAGCACTAATTTGAAAAGATACAAGCACTCCTATGTTTATTGCAGCATTGTTTAAAATAGCCAACACACAGAAAAACTTTAGTGTCCATGATAGATGAATAGATAAGGAAGATGTGATACACACACACACACACACACACACACACACACAATGGAATACTACTTACTTAAAAAAGAATGAAATCTTGCCATTTGTGATAACATGAATGGGCCTAGATGGTATTATGCTAAGTGAAGTAAGACAGAGAAAGACAAATACCATATGACTTCACTTACATGTAGAATCTAAAACATAAAACCAGTGAACAACAACAAAACAGACTTTTAAATACAGAGAACAAGCTGGTGGTCTCCAGAGAAAGGTGTGTGGGATATGGGCAAAATAGGTATAGGAGATTAACTACAAACTTCCAGTTATGAAATAAACAAGTTAATAGAGGTGAAAAGTACAGCATAGGGAATATAGTCACTAACATTGTGATAACATTGTGTGGTGACAACACTGATCTTGGTGGGCACTGAGTAATATATAGAATCACTGAATCAATATGCTGCACACATGAAACTAATATAACATTGTATGTCAATTATGCTTCAACATACAACCAAACAAACAATAAGTGTATCTACTTATGTCCAACCCCAAATTTCACTAACTTGGCTCAAGCCAAAGCCATTGTTATTTCTACCTGGATCATGACAATCATATTTGAAGGGGGTGGCACTCAGCCTCCAGTTATCCTCCTATTTGTGCCCGTAAAATGTTTGCACAGTTGAAAACATTTAAAAAAACTAATGTTTATTTACTTTTGAGACACAGAGAGAGAAAGAGAGAGAGAGACTGAGAGACAGAGCCTAAGTGGGGGAGGGGCAGAGAGAGAGACATATACACAGAATCTAAAACAGGCTTCAGGCTCTGAACTGTCAGCACAGAGGCCAAAGCAGGACTCAAACTCATGAACCGTGAGAGCATGACCTGAGCAGAAAGAAGCTGGACACTTAACAGACTGAGCCACCCAGGTGCCCCAAGAACATTTTTTTAATGACTTCCCACTGCCTAGTATACAGCCGAGTTCTTTAATAGGTGCCTTTCAAACCTAGTAGTTTTGTTTTGTTTTGTTTTGTTTTTTATCTTCTAACTATACCCTTCCCATAACGGTCTCACAATCTTCTGTGGAAACATTTTTCATTCCTGGCCTGAGTGATGTTACCCAGACTATGGTACCTCTGAACATTGTTGCTGCATCTGAAGCACTTCACCTGCCTACTTATTTCACCCATTTCTCACTCTCTCTCCCTTCCTCTCCATCCTTCTGGGCCATCATTTATGTGTCACCTTTCCTGGGAGTCTCCTTTGACTCTACAAATCTAGATTAAGTGTCCTTTTTCTGGGCTTCCACCGCACCCCACACTTCTTCAGTCAATGTCTTCATACTCAATCATATTTGCTACCCACCTGGGCATATCATATCGCCCCTAGATGATGTACTCTCTGATGGCAAGGATTATATCTATTTTGTCACAGTATTTCCAGTTGTATCATAGTGTCCAACACATTGGAAGCAGTTAATATATACTTTAAATACATATTAAGTATTAGAAAAAATAAGGTTAAGAGCAAGGACCCTAGATCCATATTGCTCGAGTTCAAATCCAAACTTTTCCTGTTACTAGCTTTTAACCATATGTAAGCTACCTAATCACTCTGAATCTCAATTTTGTCATATGTAATTTGTAGGATTCTCTTCTGCTCAGTGGAAGCTGAATCTGTGACTTTGCTTCTAATCAATAAAATATGGCAAAATGATTTGATGTCACTCCATTAATGTGGCTACATCATATGGTGAAGGAGATGAAATATCACTCCCAGGACTGTACATATTACAGTATATAAGATTCTGTCTTAATAGACGGCAGCAAGAGAAATTCCCTGCTGACCTGAGAAGGCACACAGCCATGTCATGGATGGCCTATAGAAAGGACCATGTAGTGAGAAGTACAGGTGATTTCTAAAACCTGAGAGTGGCCTCTAATTTATAGTCAGAAGCTGAGACCTTTAGTCATAAAAGCACAGGAAACAGATTCTGCCTATAATCTGAATAAGCTCCAAAACAGATTCTTCCCTAGTTGAGCCTCCTGATGAGACTGCAGCCCTGCCAAAAGGAAATTAGAGCTGTAAGGGACCCTCAGCAGAGGACCTAGCTAAGCAATGCCTGGGGACCAGACCAACAGACACTGTACCATAAAAATGAAGCTGCTAAATTTGTAGTAATTATTTACACAGCAATAGAAAACATATGCATAGTCCCACTCCCTGATAACTACTTGTAGGATTAAATGAATTAATATTCACAAAATGTGGAGAAATATTCCTGTCACTCAGTAATTATTACATTAGTGTTCGTTAAATAAAAGGAAAGTAAATGTTTTTATCACTCAAATACTTTTAATGTAAATGTTTTATGTTTTATTTCTCTTTTTCCACTATTTTCACTATATTTCATAGTTGAACTTGTACAATGCATGACTATATGTCATGTAACAAAGGTCATTTTATTGATAACTTCCAAATGCTAAATTTTATAGATGTGTCAGAATTATAGTAATTTTTTCTTATTTTTGGATACTTAGATCCTGCTAATTTTTCATTATTATAAACAGTGTTGACTTAACCATGAATGTTTGAAATCACAGCATCAATTATTTTATTAATTATTTTTTGAACATATCATTTAAAAGTTTTATTTTCTTCCATTCATGTGTTTGTTTCCTCCCATTTAGCTGCTTAGGATGGACAAATTTTATACTGTTTTTTTTTAAATAAATACTATTAATTAAGTTATAAGATGTATTGCTTTAAGTTCCTCTAGAATTAAGTCCTTACAGTGTATTGCAATTTACAAAATATGAAAAAGAAGGCATCTCATCCAATGTATCCCAAATAACTCTAAGATTGCAATTACAGATTGAAGTTAACTGATCTTGTCCTTAGAAACAGAACAAATTGCTTAATCTCTCTTCAGCCATTGGCCTGAAGATAAATGATGTACTGTATATATATTGAACTTCAGTGTAAGAATTTATTCTCATTCCTTAATAACATGTGCCTGCCATGGTTTTAAAGCTATTTAAATTTCTTGATGTGCTATGAGAATTATGTCCATCTTGATGTTACAGAAATTAACCTATCAACTCTCAGAGAATAAAGATCATGACAGTTTATTATTATTATTGTTATTGTTATTATAACTTTTAATCTAGTCACAGCTCCATGACATAAGGTGGTTCTTAAGAGAATCACAGAAATAAGTATAATTTCTTCTATGAAACAAAAGTATTTCTGATAGATCTGCAACAAGTGTACTGTATTTTGATACAGTAAAAAGTGTTACTATCATTTACTAGCTCTGAGCCTCCTAAGTAGATTGGAATTGTAACACCTATATTAATTTTCAGTTATGAGGATAAATTTAACCATGTCTACGCAATTTTTTAACAGCTTTACTGAGTAATCATTAATGTACTGAGAACCACATATATTTAATGTGTATAATTCAATAATGTAGACATGGGCAAACACTCATGATACCATCACCATGAAGTCAAGGTAATCTACATTATGCACATCCAACACCGTCAGAATTTCTTTGTGTCTCTTTGTTTTGTGCATGTATGTGTGTGTGAGGTGAGAATGATTAACATGAGATTTACCCTCTGGAACTTTGATGGGCATAATACCATATTGTTAACTACAGGTTCTGTGTTACACAGCCAATTTCTAGAACTTATTCATCTAGTTTAATTGAAACTTTACATTCATTAAATAACAACCCTCCATTTCCCTCACACTTCAGCACCGTTTTACCTTAACACAGAGTCAGTATACCGCTGTCCACCATTAATGAAAGTGAACCAATGAAAAACATTTTAACTATATATTCTTTACATGTCTGGTACTCTAATTAATTTTCAGTGAATTTATGTTTACACAATGTCTTCTATATAAGACTGCTACATCTGGGTGTCAGAATGAGATCTTGAAAATTTACCCAGTCAGCTGTCAATAGGCTAATATAATCGTTTAGATGAAATGTTCTATTTAGCTGATATCAATAAGTGGAACTTATGGCCAAGGATATTATACACACACACACACACACACACACACACACACACATCTTCAGTTTGAAAGGAAAGTAAGGCAGACACCAGATTGAATTTCATCAAACATTAGAAGTTCTCAAACTTGCTTGATAGATTCAATTACATGACTGAATTCAGCCAGGGATGGCCATGTTCACCAAGTGGTTTTCAAAGAAGATATTTCTGCTTCTCTATCCAGATGTTATAAGACAAAGAAATAGGAGTAAAGTCTTGGTTGAAAGTTATGGCTGGAGTATAAAATTCAATACTTTTCAAGGTTTATATCTACTCAGTAAATCCTGAATGAGTAAATGCAACCATGTATGGAATTGTACAAATTTGGATATGAAAAATTACTTCAATAATTTTTTAACTTTTCTTTGGACATGTAGACAAATACATATATTTGGATTATAGCTCATTTGCCTCCTTAAAAATACCCAGCATTTTTTCCAGTATTTCACTTTAAAATATTGTGTTCAATATGGTATTTCCTGTAGGTAAGGGCATAGATCACCTTTTCCTAAGGTCAACTGGCCACTCTATTAGTTAAGCAGCTTTAGAAAGAGCATATGATGGGATTGCCTGGATGGCACAGTTGATTAAGTGTCTGGCTCTTGAGTTTGGCTCAGGTCATGATCTCATGGGAGCCCCAAGACAAACTCCATGCCTGGATTCTTTCTCTCCCTTTCTGTCTATCCTTCCCCTGTCTGGGCACTTTCTCTCTCTCTCTCTCTCTCTCTCTCTCTCTCTCTCTCAAAAATAAATTTTTAAAAAAGGATATTATCATGTTCATCTTCCATAGCTATTGATAAAGCATTGTAACACAAAAAATACAGACCCTAAAATGTAGTAGACTGTATTATTGGTTCATGACTATTCATTTGTTCCCCGCACTTGCCATGTTTTCCAATAAACAGAATATATTTTCTTGCCTAATTGCCTTTGGGCTTGGGCATATGGTTTCCCTTGGATAATTAAATGTGGAAAAATATATCATATACCACATATGAGCCAAATCTTTAAATGTGCTTGTGCACATTTCTGTCTATTTCTTGACCTCTATTTATAAGAAAATTATGTCTCAGAGGGGAGCTACCATTTTAGCCTTTTTCTGAAATAAGAAGATACATGGATCCAAGCCCAGCATAGCACAGAACCCAGGAACAGCCCAGACCAGCCTAAACTAAGCAAATACTTCTGTTCTTGTGTATATGAATAAGAAATGTATTTTCAAACCAATTGAAATATTACGACTGTTTGTTACTGCAGTAAAAGCTGATGATAGATTAGATAGATGATAGATATATAGATAGATAGACATATACATATAGCTGTGTATCTATCATCTACCAATATCTATCTATCCACCTATCTATCTATTCATATAGATATATATAGCTAGAAAAAGAGATCTAAATCTAGATATATATACATAGGATGTAATACTGATTCTTCCTTAATTTGTGTGCTTGGAGAAATATAATTATTTCCATAGTATTTATCATAATCATAATTATCATTTTAGTTAAGATTTATTTAGCAGCTCTAAAAAATAAACATCAAACTTTCAATTGCTTAACACATTAAGCATTTATTTTTGTTGGTATAACTGTCCAAAGTATCCAGAGTGGACAGGCTTTTCTCCCTGTAAAAGTTAGGGATCCAGCTCCTTTCATTTTGTGTTCCCATCATTCTCTAAGAACTCATGGTCTCTGAGGCCCTCAGATAGATGAAGAAAAATAATGTAGTGAGGGGCCACCTCTTCCTTAACACTTGTTCATTACCTTGCCTCTGCTCACACCTTTGGGCAAGATTGTCACTTTGCCCCACCTATGTGCAAAAAGAGATGGGAAATCTAATTCCTAGCCGAGAAGCTTCTTCCCAGTGACAGAAATCAATGGAAGGGGAAACAGAACTTCTAATTGGACACTTAGTCTCCTCTACCACAATCATTATTGCAACCAGAATTACTGAAAAGTTATATATTCCAGACTCTGTCTCTGGGAAGGCAGCTGTGTGTAGAGGGAGGGAAGGAGAAAGAGGTGAAGGGGAATGTGAGGGAGAGGAGAAGCAGGAAGGGAGAGGAGAGATTTTAAGGAATTGACTCAGACAGGTGTGTGGCTGGCAAGTCAGAAATCGATGGAGCAAGCTGGCAGTCTACAAATTCAGGTAGAGTTGATGATGATATCATCTTGAATACAAATTCCACAGGGCAGCCAGCTGGAACTTAGGCAGAGTTTCTGTGTTGTAATTTTGAGGAGAATTCCTTCAGGAAATGTCAGTCTTTGCTCCTAAGGTCTTCCACAGATGGACCAAGTCCACCCACATTATGAAGGGCAATCTGCTTTCTCAAAGTCTATTAATTTAAATGTTAATCACATCAAAAAACACCTTTGGAGCAACATCTGGATTGATATTCCACCAAAAACAAAAAACAAAAAAACAAAATAGCACCAGAGCCTAGCCAATTTGACTGTAAAAATTAGCCATCACACTTGCTGTCAGCTTGACTTTCAGTTTTCTAAGTTTCCTCATCTGTTTAAAATGACACCACTTCATGTAACTCTGGTGATGACAGAAGTGCTAATATATATAACATATGTGGCATAGTCATGGCATAGGACATATGGCCCCTACGTGTTGGCTTTTATTCACTCTGGTCCTCCCAGCAGGTATTTTCTGTGTCTTCCTCTTTCATAGATAAGATGGTATAGTCATTTAATATCTGTGTGTCTCAGTTTTTTCAACCAAAAAGCCATTTGCAGAGTTGTTGTGATGATTATAAATTATCCATGTAAAATACTTACCTCAGACTATAGCACATAGTAAGTAAGATGCTGATGTCTTGGCATGATGATCCAAAGTATTTTTTCCTCTCCTGTTTAGATATCTCTATCATCCCTGGGAAAGGAAATATGGGAAACTCTTTCTGACAGGAAGCATTAAATTTAAAGCCCAGGAGAAAGATTCAGTGGGACATAGAAGCAGACGTAGTCTCAAGAATAAAATAAATATACAAATCCCAGGTCTTAATCCTCTGTTTTTAATAGGACCGTGCAGTCTAAATTAGAGCACCTTTATCTCAGTAGCCATCCATCATATAATGGAATGAAGAAGTGAAGAGAGGCACTGGAGGCAGGTAGGAAAAGAGAGTCACTCAGATGTATTATTTAACTCTCACTCACCCTTCTTACTCTCTCCCAACCTTTGAAGAGTTTGTTTCCACCCCTGTCTCTGAGTCATTTAGTGTTTATCCAAATCCCCAGCCAGGCAGTCCAGAGAGAGCCATGTTTTGGCTGAATCTCCATGGCCACATGTGGTACAGACACCTGCAAGCACTTCAGCCTTCCCTGGACAGAAAACAGATCTTGGCCGGGTTGAGATTTGAAATGGAGAGAATAACAAAGATGGTGGCACAGGAGAACAGGCATCAGCCTTGTCAATCCTGTTACTTCTCTGGCTTATGGCTTTACCATGGCATTCTTGGGAGGATTTGTATCCTGAGAAGTTTTGTTCAGCCAACCATGATGTTAATAGCACACCATAGACTGCAGAGGAGTCCGAAGGGAATACAAGGGCCCTGTTTGCTTTGGCCAACTTTTTCTATTGTGAATGTCCTACTTTTGTTATGTTTGGGCCTGACCCGTTGCTGGGTTTCATATACAATTAATATCAAAGTCTATTTTCTTTGTACAACTCCTGGCTTGTCTCAGTCTTATCTCTAAAAAGCTCGTACAAAGCTAGAGTGCATCTCCAAGAGGAAACAGAAGGAATTTTTGATGAGCACAACAACCCTCATCCTTCAAAATGACTTAGTTTGCTCTGTTCTCTTCTGAATTAGCAAACTAAAGTATGCCTCTGAGATCCCATCATCTTTGAAATTCCACAGGCTTTCTTGATTGTTTTGTGCGCTAGAGTGAGAAGTGAAAATTTGGGCTTCCTGGGACAATCATTTAGCTTTGAAAGGCAATATTATTCTCAAAAGCAGAGGCTCATGGGTTTTCAGGGGTTAATGAGAGCACTTCAAAAAGGGAAATTGGATTGTTGAACTGAAATATTTTGAATGTATGTGCGTATATATGTTCTTCTTGTGCTAGGGTGTAAAACTTTTATCATATACTCACAGGAGTAAATTCCCTACAAAAATGAAGGAGCTGATGCTTTTAAATTTGAATTATATTGCAACCTCAAAGGAGAATGCCAAATCTAAACATTTTATGAGGAAAATCTTCTCTTGAACTAGAAAATAGCTAAAGCTGCTCTTATCTATTGCTGTTGTAAAAAATGAAAAATTTGTTGAGTCTTTTC
Source organism: Acinonyx jubatus (assembly GCF_027475565.1). Classification (NCBI taxonomy): domain Eukaryota; kingdom Metazoa; phylum Chordata; class Mammalia; order Carnivora; family Felidae; genus Acinonyx; species Acinonyx jubatus. Next base: position 186,707,123 of record NC_069382.1, read on the forward strand.
ATTAGATATAAAAGCTTTCTTGATATTTTCTCAAGTGAACTATGGGGTATTTTGATGCCTAATCAAACTATTGCAGTGTTTGCCATAAAATGTACCATGTGCACAGAGCCCATCTTTGATGTTACACATCTATACTTAATCATTGTAGGTAATTAATCTTTTTTCTGTTCTTTGGGGATGTCCTTATAATCTTGATCCTGGTCTCATCTAAGATATTCTATAAAAAGAAAGAAAGAAATGAATACATATGATGCTATAACTCAGCTGTTAGTTTCCTTTTCTACTTTTTATGCTTCATGCTTTCCCTCCATATAAGATGTGAACAGGACCATGTTAAAAGCAGAGTGAGTGAACTAAGTAGCAGACTGTCTAGAGAGCTCCAAATGATGTGGGATGGCAGAGATCATGAAACTAATTTCTATCTTTACCAGTGCTGGGTTTCTGGGGTCTCTTACCAATTAGTAATCAACAAGTCATAACAACCAGGAGAATGAGATGTGATATTGAAATGTGGGCATCACATTCCTCTTCCATGCAATATGAGGAATGACAGAGAGAGAGAGAGAGAGAGAACATGTGTATCCCTAGTTCAAGAGTTTTCAGTATACAAGGGCAAAACTCACCCAATATTTTTATGTAGTTCCAGGGATCTTAGCAACTTGAATGCATAAACATAGAATTAACTGCAGAGTTTTATAGATCAGAGAGGGTTTACTATTATCATTTAATATTATAGATAATTATAACCATATGAGAGAATATATGAGACATTAAATTGAGGAATCAATCCTAAGTGTTTATTACATTATGATAATAAAAAAATGATTGATTCCTTCCCATATGTTGGGCACTGTGCTAAGTACCTCATATACATCATCATCTTCATTTTCAAAACTACTCTAGGAAGTAGGCAATACATTATTATCCTCACTTTATGAAAGAAGGAACTTCATCTAGGAGAGATAAAAAAAGGGAAAGTCACCGTGAATATGGTATTAACCACTTGGCTCTGGTTTCTCCATAGAAATATTAGGAGATATATGAGTGGGAGAGAGTAAAGGGAAGTGGCAGGGAGATTAGTGAATAGGTGTATCCTGTGGAGAGGAGGAGGACCAAAAGAGAAAGTCAGGAAACTCTATAGATGTTAATATCAGATTAATATCATATCATTATTAGTTCTCAGAGCCATCTAGAATATCATCATAATCGAGGTGAGATTTCTGATATCCTGATTCAGTCTGGGTTTTGTTTCTGCTAGATGATATGCTACCTTCTCCTGTTTTCTTTTAAACCCATTCTGTAATTATTCTTTTGCTTCTAAAAGCTGATATATTTATCTTAAAGAAAATATAGATGCAGCGCTCAACATATTTTTCACTGCAACTTTAAATGTCAAATCTGAGATGCTTCATTGTTAATTTATTGTGAAATACTGGTTTCATTATCAAAATATTTTAATTCACCGTAAAAATGGCCTCCTAGTATCCATACCTCAAGAATTGATTTTTCTTCTAAACACAACTGTTACTATTGGTTGTTCAAATACTACCAGGGACCTTTCTGGAATTGTTGTTTGGAAGCATGAAGGGTTTTATACTCCATGCTTGGTCCCACCCTGTTCTCCAGAGTCGTCGCCTCACTTCTGGAGCGTTTGCTCATCCAGTGCAACTGGATCTCTGCTTTTGTTCTCTCTTGAGCATTCTGCTTGTTCACATAATTATTCATTCACCAAGTACTTGGAATTTAAAGTCAAACCAAAAAATCCAGTTCCAAACAGTCCTAAATCACTTGTGGGTCAAAGATACAGTAAAACTGCAATTGCAAATGAATTCCCACTTGCTCCAAGAGCTTCCTGTATTTGCCACTGTTACAGCAGGAAGCACCACATCTGCCTGGAGACTGGTTTGTCCCTCTTCCCAGACTTTGAGCTCTTGGAGATCAAGGACTATATTTGTCCATTACATATTCTAAGCTCCTGAGAATGGAAGAGGTACTCACCAGTAAAAGAGAATGAATGCATCCATGGCAACAAAATCTTCAGGGCACACAATATTCTCTTTATGTGATATGTAACTATTCTGCTCATGATGGTGTAGACATTCTCCATAAGCTGCCTAACAACAACCATCTGGTCTAGTCTATTATGACAGGTTTCTAACTGCACTTTTATCTCCATTCTCTCTTTTAATTTCCCCATACTCTACTGTCAGGTGTATAATCCCAATATTGCTTTATACGGTGTGATTCCTACACAAAATCTTCAGGGTCTTGCCTATATCTGCAGGATCATTATAAGCCTGATGACCAGAATCTTCCATTTCCTAGCCCCAGCTATGTCTCCAGTCATATGAGTGGCTGTCACAAAATTACAGCTCTAACTGATCTAAGCTTTGTCTACTCAACAACACTTTTCCCTTTACTCATCAGTGTTTATTCCCCTTATCTGTTCTACCTTTATTATCTTTCTTTATCCTGGTTTTAATACCACTTTTCCTTCAAAGTAAACTTCAAATTTTATTTCTTCTACAAACATTTATTCGAATGTGCTCTAGATCTCATCTCTAAAAAACAAAGACTCAGAGAGACATCATAAAATAATCCGAGCTCCGTATCAGAACCTTAGTAAAGCACCTTGTACCTTGTACACAGGTTAGGAGTGAGACCATTTCTGGGCATTAGCTTTTGCACATGCCAGCTGGGTATATCATTGCAATCATCGGCTCACTTGTCTGTACTTTGGTTGTCCTCATCTGTACAGTGGTTGTATATTAATTCTTTAAGAATGAAGGGAGAAAAATACTTATGTGGCTTATATGTCTGGCTTCCTTTCTCCAAGCTTCGTTATTTTTAATATATATCTGAGTCCTCCAATGTTTAGACATCTCTAGTCCAGAAAATTGAAATTTAAGTATTAACATTCTATTATTAGGAAAGGTAGAGATTTTTCAGTATTTAATGGCACATCAAATTTGGGAAATAAGTGGAGGTTTTATGATTTAAAAATATTTTAAAATCAAATGTTCAAATAATTTTCAGCTTATGAGATCAAATATTTATATCATAAAATGATGTGTTCAATGGTTTGCTCTGAAGGGGTTAGAAAATCGGAATGGTAACTCAATATGTTTGGCCCCTTTCCAAGTTTTCTGCTTTAATCCCATGAATCTTCTAATGGTATGACCCCTACATGCAAAGGGAGAAATAGGGGGAAAAATGTCCAATTGCAGAAAGAAAAACAGGATTTAATGTGATCATGTCTTGGATTATTTATGTAACCTTTTAAGAATTAGATATGTTTGAATAAAGCACCATCACTTGCTTTGCTAAGACGATGGTTTCATTAAAAAGCCCTTCTGCTGAAACCTGGAATGCATTGCCTGGATAAGAAGGTCAGAGTTCACAGTTGAAACTGCTCATGCAAAGCATGTTCAAAACTACCAGAAAAAAATTAAAAATGATAGTATCTGTCTCCATGTGCATGTGTGTGAGTGTGTGTATTTATGTTGTACACTGAGAAAAAAAGAAGTGAGCGTAAGTATGAGAAGCAGGAGCCAGAAGAAGACAGGGATGCTTGAATGGGATGTAAGTGAGCATCTCACATACCTCTGCACCATCCGTGCAGTGATAAGATGGTACAACTTGAAGACATTTATGGCAGTCTGGAGGGAGGTAATCTTTGGCAAGGAAGACAAAAACAAACCACATTTATCTCTGATGATTTATCAGATTCATAACCATATATCTTAAACCAGGAGACTCAGGGCATTCCTTTATCTTTTGAAGCAACAAAACAGAGCTTGTCTACCTGTCCTGTGTCTCCTGAGTGAAACTGAGGGCCTCTCACTGGCGGGCTGGGGTCCTGGGGGGGATACAAGTCACCATGGTGGGTCATGCAGGGGAAGTTGTTTTGCAGCTAGAACGTCTGGCTTCCTCCTCTCACTGCCTGTGGAATGCTGACCATGATGAATGGCGTCCTAAGTACTAAATGCCTTGTTAGCATTGGGCATCTGACAAAGAATTGTCAGAATGTCTTACTCAAAGAATTCCAGGGAAGCAGATTTCTTCGATGTTTTCTTTCTTTTCTTCCTCCAACTTTTGTTCCAATGATTGACCATATGTCCAAGGATGAAGCAGAATTTCATTCCTTAAATTATTTATTCAGCTTTTTTTTTTTATGGAGCACACATCGCTTTGCTGGGTAAAATATGTGAAATGACTATTTTTGTGGAGCTAAAATTTATAAAGAAAATAATTGGATAAATTAAAATATACTAAGTCCCGTGAAATATGTGAAAACTTTATGAAAAACATACAGGCTGCATAAGGGGGTAGAGAAAGAAGAAAGTAAGTGTAGGGTGATTAGTTGTTTTAGAGGGCATAGTCAGTATAATGTACTATGGTATGGATGCATTTGATCCAGGCTCTAAACAAAAGAATGAAATGAGTCAAAATGTCATCTGGGATAAAAGTGTTTCAAGGAGAGGGGACAGCTAATGCAAAGTCCCTAAATCAAAAGCATATCCTGATAAAATAATTTTAAAAAGTGATTAAGATGTGAGTTCGGTAGCAGTGGGTCAGGTCATGAAAGGACTTTTATGTTAAACTGAAGCCTATATATCATCATATCAGTGAGATGGGAAGGCATAGGTGGGTTTTTGATAAAAAGAGTGACCTGACTTGTCTGCAGGGAGGAGAGGCAAGAGTCAAGGTCCAGAATGGGAACAGAGAAAGAGGCGATTGCAATTGTCTAGGAAAGAACTGACAGGGTTTGAAACAGGTGATGGTGAAGGAGTACATGGATTATGCACATACTTTGACGGCAAACCGGACAGATTTTGATGGATTGGATGTGGACTGTGACATAAATTAAGGAATTAAATCTGACTTCAGGGTTTGGGACCTGAACAACTAGAAGAACAAATGTGACATTTGTTAAATTGCAGAATATTTTTAGAGAAAAAGAGAGAAGGTGTGAGCAGGGAAGAGGGCAGAGGGAGAGAGAGAGAGACAGAGAGGGAGAGAGGGAGAGAGACAGAGAGGGAGGGAGAGAGAGAGAGAGAGAGAGAGAGAGAGAGAGAGAGAGAGAGAGAATCTCAAACAGATTCCACACAGAGTGAAGAGCCCAACACAGGGCTTGATCCCATAACCCGGAGATCATGACTTGGACTGAAATCAAGAGTCAAACGTTCAACCGACTGACCACCCAGGTGCCCCTGCTGACTTTTTTTCTTGTACTAAAATTTATACACAGAAATGAATTCTGTCTTTTAAATGACTTTTCCTAGGAAAATATCTACTCGGTACAGTAATGCTTCAGCTCAGAGCAGCTAAAGTCTTTCTTAAGAATTTCATTCAATGCCTGAGACATGCAAGACCTTCAGTTTCATTTTCATTTCATTTTTTTGACCAAACAGTGGAGTGAGTATATTTACCTTGCTTTTGGCCCTTTTGAAAATATGACTTCCAGTTTATTAAGGATGAGATAGTGCCAGCATTCAAGATAGTAAATATAAAAAGCAGCAAAAATACAAAATCTGAAAATTTCATTGTAATATTACCAATTCTCAGGAAGAGATAAACTCTCCAGACATATTCACCAAGGTAGTACTAGCTGGTTTCTCTAATCGTATATATAAAACTTTTTAACTTTTCATGGTTTGACCATAATGGCAGCCCACGGTGAATATTGGAGTTTCTCAGGAAATTTGGAAACTTAGGATTGATTTGGCTGCATACAAAAAAAAAGGATGAAGAATAAGGAAGTAAATAAAGAACAAATATACAAAAGTAAAAAGACTTTTGCTATAAATATTAAAGGATATGTTTTTCTCAAATAATAAGTCTAGAAGTCATGATCTAGGACAGAATGCCCTTGATCAAGGAAGCCAGGGTTCTTCTAGCCTCTTACTTTATTATGTTAGCATGCAACTTTTTTATTCTTATGATTACAATAAATATGATCTAACTCTGGGTTCATGCCTGAGTCCCAGGAATGGGGGGAAAAAAGGGAATGGAGAAGGATAAAAGGCCAAAGTCATGGTCAATTTGTGTCTTCCTTTTGTACCACAAAAACATTAGTCTTACCACAAGACCCATCCTGTAGAACTATACTTAAATCCTAATATTCAGAACTGGCTCACCAAGACACCATTAGCTATAAGAAGTCTTGGACATAAGTGATTTTTGTTTTGCTTTTGTAACTGGTTGTTCTCTTTTTTTTTTCATTTTCTATCAAACAATAATTCACATACCAAAAATATTTTGTATAAAAGGTCACAGTTTGATGAACCATTGCAAACAGAACACACCAGCCCAGTCTGTGCCCAGATCAAGACACAGAACATTAACAGCACCCCGTACCCTGACCTCAGATTCTTTCCCAGTCACTGCATCCTAGAATGGTAGGCATATTTTTTCTTAGTGGGCCCACTGCTGGCCTGGATATGATAGGATGATAGGTATGATAGGATGGTGTCAGGGGTGAACCTAGACAACTAACCTTTTTTGAGTTCATGGACAGAGATGTAAGGAGCAGAGAAGGAATGAATAGACATGGACCAGTCATGAACCAAGAGGCAGACTTAAGAACCTTCTAGGCAGACTTAAGCCTTAAATACTTATGTGCCCCAGGTGACTGCATGAGTCTTGTCTTGGGAAAAAAAAACTGTTTTAGTTTAAATTTTATTGTCTCAAATATGTGTCCTGATATAGAGTAATAACCATAATATGAAGGGGTTCAGGGAGAAAAACACAGACTTTGAAAATTAAACAGATTCAAGTTTGAAATCCAGCTCTATGGTTTCATAGACAAAAGGTTTTGGAGGCGCTTCAAATTCCTTATCAACAAAAGATGGTAATAATACTTTCTTCATAGATGTGTTAAGAAGCTAAGCTAGATGTAACTGCACAAAAATTGAATCTTGGTGTGTTGCCCCCAGTTGACAAAGAGGATTGAGTGCTTTCCACGTCAGCCCTCACCCCCTTCCCCACCTGTCACCAGGCCTCTTCAAGAAATAGCATTCTTTCCTGACCATGAGAAGCATTTGGAAATGGAGGAAGGGAGTGGATATTAGGAGGGGGAAAAAATGTAAGGCTTGGTCTAAGAAGGAATTTGAGGATACTGGGAAGAAAACGCTTCAGAGTCCTGGTGATGTGTGAGGGACATACATTTAAAAAGAGAAAAATATATTGGGGCACCTGGGTGGCTCAGTCAGTTCAGCATCCAGCTTTGTCCTCAGGGCATGATCTCACGTTTGGAGAGTTTGGGCCCCGCATTGAGTTCTGTGCTGACAGCGCAGAACCTGGAGACTGCTTCAGATCCTATGTCTCCCTCCCTCTCTCTCTCTGCCCCTCTCCCACTCACATTCTGTCTCTCAAAAAAAAAAGAACGTTGAAAAAAATTGTAAAAAGAGAAAAATATCTCTTTATGCAATGAGATATGTAAATATGTATATTTATATTATATATTAATATATTTATATTTATAAATATATATCCCCATGTATATACATATAGATATACATGTAGATATATATGTGTGTGTATATATGTTTAGATCTTTTTCACATATTTTCAAAAATGAAAGATGTTTGGTAATATTTTGCAGTTCATTTTTCTGTTTTGTTAGTTTTGTTTTGTTTTCCTGGACTGTGTTTCTTGGACTGCTGCAGTCTTCTGAGACTGATCTTTACAGAACTTTACTATATAAGGATTAAAGAGAGAATAAATAACAGTCAGTACAGGACCAGGTACATGGCTGTTGTTCAAAAAAACTAGTTATTTCTTATAAGTGACTAATTATGTTGTCTTTGCTTAAAGGTATTTTTCAAATAACTATACCAACAACAATAACAATAATAAATAATAATAGATAACACATATTGAGACCTTTGCAAGACCTTGGAGTGCTCCTTTATTCCCGGTAACAATGCTAACGGCAAGAATAATTGTTACCCATACTTTATAGATGAGGAAACTGAGACCCAGGAAAGGTCCAGTAAGTTCTGGTAAAATGATATATAATATAAAATAATATCTGGTAAAATGATACAACTGGGGTTTGAACCTAAACAGTTTTCAGACTAAACACGCAGTACCATGAGATTATTGCTTTACTTTACAATTGAGAGTTGACATGAAAATAAAAGACTTTCAAGGATGAAACAAAAACTGGAACTCTGCTTGAGCAACACAGCTAACCCATGTCCTCACTGATGGAGTAACTCCCAGGTGCCAGAAAGAGTCAATGTGTATCTCTCTATTTTAGTAGCTGTATCACTGAGGCTCCTAGAAATTTATTATTGTGTCCAAGATCAGGCCACTCGTAGACAGGGGCCATGATTTGAACCCAGGACAGAGTGACTCCAAAGCCTGTGGTCTTAACCACTCTGCAGTAACACTGTCACCAATTCAGTGTTTTAATGACACAGGTGACTTCTTACTATGCCCTGAAAGAGTCATACCGTAAAACTTTTTGAGAATTGATAACTAAGAATACTGAAATGAGGTCTGAAGCCTTGAGTTCCATAAGACATTGGGCGATTTACTTGGTTATGTTGGGAAGTATTTCTTTTTAAGGTCTCTTTTGTCATAACTTACAGGGGCTGTAAAATTCTCCACATGCATAAACTCATTTCTTCCTTGAATATTATTTCGTCTTATCTATGGAACGGAGATATACCATCGCTGAGAAAGAGTCCCTAATTTGGAATTGTATGAAATTTATGGAAAATCCTGTCCTCTGAGAAAGAAATTCTTTAGTCCTTTAAAGGCTGGAGATATATATATATATATCTGTATCCTCAGGACCAAAAATAGTTCCTGGGACTTAGTAAATGCAAATTTTTTTAATGAAAACTAAAAGGAGAAAGATATTGCCTTTAAAAATAGATATTTTCCTCTAAATTTTCACTTTAATGTTTAGATGCCAATATCTGATGAAAACCATGTCATCTGGTTACTTAGGGTTTCAGGAGGGTGGATAATGTCTGCAATTCCTGCAGCAGGGAGGCCGGCAGGAAGGCATGCCACACACTTCTGAAAGTGTAGAACAACGCCAGGGCAAAGGGTAGTGTTAAAGCTCTCAGTTCAAACTGGAAATCCTTCCAGGTTGACATCTGTTTCACTTTATTAGGTGTGGTCACTTAGTAAGACAGAACTCATTTTTTTTTCGTGCACTGTCTTTATTCTGACTAAACGTGCCTCTGAATTCTGCCCTGGACCCGTGAAGACCCAGAGAGCTTTATCCTGGGGTGGCAGCTTTATGATTAGGAATCTAACCAGCTCTGTGGGGTACTCCATCTGTCCCAAATATTCTGAAATCCTGATCATCTACAGAACGCAGTTTCTCCCAGTCAGCTCCAAAACTGCTCCCTTCTTGAAAAGTATAATGAAACTTGATTATTCATCTAGGAAAACACCAGTACTCAAAACAACCTGTTTCCAAAATGTCTATAAAGCATCCACCTACAAGTGTAGTTTTCTAAAAGCCAGTTCTACTATGTATCCTAAGGAGGGGGAGGGGAACTAGAAAGGTTGGGGGTGGGAGGTAGTTCCATGATCCTTAATTAGAGAAGTCTGCCCATTAAGGTCTTCTCCTAGACATTTAAAATAAGCATTAATATTTGAGAGGCTTGGAGACATCACAGAATACAGGAATATGTTTACTTTATTTAAACGTATATGTTTTCCCAACTTCTTTTCACATAGCAACGATTAGTCTCCCCAGAGTACATGTTGGGCAAAATTGCTCTAAATCAGTGGTTCTCAAAGTGTGTTCTAGGGTCCCTTGTGAGGATTACCCAAGATCTTTCAAGGAATCTGTGAATTCAAAACTGTTTTTGTACAAACGTGACCTTGTTTACTCATTCTCTCACGAGTGTAAGTAAACTCTTCCAGAGGCTCTGTGTGGTGATATATTGTAACGGACTGAATGCAGAAGCAGCTGAGGGTCCTGCTGTCTGTCCCCTAATAGACAGATGTTAAAGAGATTTCAAAACAGATGTAAAATGCTACTTTTCTCACTATTTTTTTTCGTTGGGAGAATATAGTTATTTTTAATAAAAATGTCTTATTTTTGTTAACTTCTAATGGGCTTATTATTGTTATTTTCAGTGGATTAATACATATTTAAAATTTATCAGTTTTAATATCTGGTATGGTATATATCAACAGTTATAGCCAATTTAGGCAACCTCTATGGAGGGCTGGCAACAATCTTTAACAGAACCAAGGGTCCTAAGTCCCTCACATTTGAGAAATACTGCACTCTACTACTTTGAGAGCAAATATCAGAATTAACCTACTCTGGGGAGTGGTTTAAGAGGTATGAAATATCCCAAAAATGGCCTGAAGGAATGTAAGGTGCAGATATGGGGCATAAAAATATATCCATGAGTCAGTAAAACAGCCAAATAATTAGGAATAAAACTCTAGGTTCAATTTCCAGTTCTGTTTTTATTTATTTACTTTTTTTCCTTATTTTGAGTTGCCCATTGATTTTCCTATAACTTAAGCTTTCTCACTTTGGAAAAAAAAAGTATTAACTGTGATAAAACAAAACAAAATAATAACTAAGATAATTGTGAGGAATAATGAAGCATATGTAAAAAGATTTTAGACTCAAATAATTTGAGTTCATAGCTCCCTTCTATTATTTATTAACTGCATGAATTCACAGGCAACGACCCACACCTTCCAACACCTCAGTTTTCCCAACTAAACTATGTTAACTATTGTTTCTATCACAAAATTTAAGGGTGATTAGACCATACTTGACACATAGTAACCCCCAATAGTTGATTGGTCGTATTTATTTTGCGAATTATTAACAACGACAACAATAGGTATTGTTTTGATTAGCTATTGCTGACTAAAATAACCACTCCAAAACAAAGAGACTTAAAACAATAACCATTTTATCATGTCTCACAATTCCCTGTGTTGAGTATGGCTCAGCTGGGTTGTTTCTCTCTGGCACCACGGAGGGTGTCTCTGGTATTTAAGTCAGATGTTATGACTAGGGTAGGATGTCTTGCTCCCCTGTGCTTTCCCATTTGGCCTCTCTGTCCGCATGGAAAGTCATCCTCCGTGGTGTTTCCATGTGGCCATTGTCTCTGGCAGACTAGTTGGGGCTTCTTCTATGATGGCTCAGGGTTTTAAGAGGAAAGAGCAGAGGGCAGAGCTCAGAAGTCCCATGACACTACATACTCCGTATTCTATTGGTTGAATTAGTCACAGGTTCAAAGGAAGAGGATGTAAGTTCCTTCTCTTGAACGAGGTATGATTCATTTAAACTACAAATGCTATATACAATTGGTTGTTATGATGTATTATATCAGTGCCAAAGGTTCTTTCATGGAGATCTGACATCTAGATAACAGTTTTGTGACTGTCAGCACCAACAGGAATCTATTAGTGACATATATGTAGACTGCACTGTGTAGACACCACAGTGAGGAAATGGGATATTATGAGTGTGAGTCTGTAGCCAAAATAAAACATATTGGTCCATGTAGTATGATGAAAAAGGCAGCAGCTTTGGTGCAAGGAAAACCGGGGTTCAGCACCTGGCTCTGATGCTCCCTAGCTCTATTTTCTGACAGTCAGTTAAGTCATGCATGCTTGTGTCCCAGATGCCATGGCTTTGTAAAAGAAGAAAAAAACTACCCCAAAACTTAATGGTTTAAAACAGAGCAGCTTGACTAGCTCATGGGTCTGCAATCTGGACAAGAATCAGTGAGGAAAGCTTTCTCACCATCAGCTGGGGTGCTCAAAACCTGGGGCTAGAATATCTGAAGTCTACTCACATGCTAGCACTTGGACTTGAATATCTGTGGAATGGAACAGCTGGGGTTCCTTGGGCTAGTCTCTCTATCTCCATACGGGTACTGAAGTATGCTGAGTTTACCACAGCTGAACCTCTTATGTGGAGGTACAAGCTTCCAAAGACCAGAGAGACAGAGAGAGAGAGACAGAGAGAGAGAGAGAGAGACTTTATAGGATTTATACAGCATTGTATTCATTAAGAGTGAGTCACTTAATGTTGACGCAAATTCTAGGGATAGGGAATTAGATCCCACTTGTTGTGGAAGGAGTGTCAAAAAATTTGCAGACATGTTTTAAAACTTAACAGCTACGATATCTCCTTAAATAACTGCCGATTCAATGAATGTCGATAGAGGCTCACTATACATTCATTTCCTTTTTCTCCCCACCTGGTCCATTCTCCTGCTATACCCACACTTCAACTTACCAAGATAATAATTTCAGACAGAGCATCATTTCAAGATCCCCTGTATCACAGGTTTCTCTGGAATCTTCCAGTGGTTTCCAAGCAGATTCTTCTGTGCTGGTTTTGATATCTGCCTAATATGAGCCTTCTTAGAAGCTTCAAGTAATAGTCTAGAAAGTCTAGTTTGAGGCAGGATGAACCAGGCACTAGCTTTCCTTCTGGGAAGTCCTTCTCTTCCCCACTGCCTGACAGTAACTCAACTTGCTTTAGGGGAGTGTGTTGACTCCAGGTAGCTCCAATATCAAAATGAAGCCTGGAAAAGCATAAGGACTTCCTTGTGAGACCTAGCATGGGCATTTGTATAGGAGAAAAGAACGTAGAGGCAATCTCTGAGGTCTAGAGGACATTCAGGATGAGTCTACAGTGGGCTTTAGTTCATTGCAGTCCACTGTAATTTTAATGCTGCTGCTAGTTAATTTGCAAATGAGTGCAGGTGTCTCTGCCTCTCTGAGACTCAGTCTTTCTGTTTTTCTCCTAACTCCACCACCTTGACTTACTGATCAGCAACACATTCTTCAAACTTTAGCTCTATTTTAATTTTATCCTCTCAAAGTAGAATAATCCTGCTCACTTTGTGGCCCCACAAAAGCATATACAGATTTTTATTATAAAGTTGATAATACTTTAATAGTTCCTCACAATTTTCTTGTCTGTTTTACCCTGCAGGGCCAAGCCACCCATGGCGAAAGCAGACATCTTGGTCATCATCCTGCTTCTGGTGCTTAGCTCATCACTTCTCACAGAGTATATGCTACATGAATAGTTACTGAATAGATAGATAACCAATGGCTATGCTAACATACCCATCCTTTCCATCCCTTATGCTTGCTGTAATGGTACCGATAAGGAAAGCGTGAATCAATATGCTTTTAAAAGATTAATCCATCTCTCAATGCAATATGACTTTATTATAAGTAATCTTATGAAGTGAAGGTCAAGAAAAGAACAGGGAAATCATCAGGTGAAAACATAGAAAAATAAACATGATTGTGTGTTTCTACTCTTGGCTGGAAAAAAAAACAAATGTGGAACGGTTGGCTTCTTGACTTCCCTATTTTCAGTGCAGTTTAGATAAAACAGTCATGGCTGTAAAGGGTGAGTGAGCAGTATATTGCACTGACAAGCTTTGAACTGATATCATATCTGGAAGTACTGAAGGACCTAACAGTTTTTGTTTTTCTGTTTTTGTATTTTTTAGCCTGGAGAAACAAAGACTTAAGACTCAAACATTCAATAACAATTAATTGGAATTGTGTAGAGGACTATCAAATGGAACAGACACTCAAGACTTTTGGTTAGATCTACAGGGAGAATCCTGATCAATGGATGGAAGCTGAAAAAAAAATGCTTTTTAAAGCAAATGACTGTGAACCTGGCTTTAGCATCAGAGAGAAGAGGTTAAACTCTCAGCTCTGCTATTTACTTGCTATGTTGTCTGAGACATGGGTTTAACCTCTCTGAACTTCATTTCTTGATTTCCAAAATAAAGGTAAAAATAATTACCTCATAAGAATAGTCTGCGGATAAAATATGCAAAACAAGTATAATGCTTAATCAAGTGCCTGGGCCATAGTAAAAGCTCAATCAATCAGTATCAGACTGGACTTTATTACCTTTATAGCTGTTTCAAATTTTTATTTTCTCAGCCTGGGAATTTAAAGTTGGCAGAGACAAGAGCATAGACTTCTCAGATTAGCTAGTTATTATCTATAAGAAAGCAAGGTTTAGATGGAGTTGTGCAGAAGGCAGGCTATTCTCAAAATGGCAAAGAGTATGGCCAGGAAATTCTGGAGTTTGGGAACCATATCTAGGAAGGTAGGCATACAACTGAGGCAAGAGGAAAGGAGAATATCTTTTAAGGAATATAAACCTCATTATCAGAATCTTTGCTCATAATTTTGTCATTATTTATTTTCATAGGAACCCTGCCAGTGGTGATGATTTTTTTAACCTTAAAAAAAGAACACAGAGGTTATATGTTCAGTGCAAACGATATTAGAGACCAATGAAATTTAGCAGTTCACTTGAAAGAACTCATATTGTAGCTGAGAAGAAAAACAATAGTGTGCCCAAATATGTCTATGTTCTTTATAAAGCCTTAATATATACACAGAACTGAATATTTAAGCTAGCAGTGGACTGATTGTCCATAAAGGAGTAGAAATAGTTTCCGTTTCCAGACACATATCTCCATTAATGTGTTCATCACCACATTCGCCTTGTTTGGCAATAATTCCATACTAGTGAATCATGTTGAATGTATTAATAATAATAGGTGGCATTTATTGAGCACTTATTATAAGTTCCATCTAGACATGAATTTGAGAGTTTGGTAAATTTCCTTTCCAGAGATGTGGATATTACCCTCAAGAAAAAGTATTTCATTTTTTTTCCTTCCTTCCTTCCTCCCTTCCTTCCTGCCTCTCTTTCTCTCTTTCTTTTTCATTCTCTCTTTCTTTATTTATTTGTTTCTTTCTGGTTTTGATTTATTTTTCTCTAATTCATATAACCCTGACTTGGGGAATTGTAAAGTTGGGGTGAAAATGAGATCTCCTCAACTCTAAATCCATGCTTTTGTCCTATGCAAGAGAATGAGCTGCCTCCATCAAGTCTTGGGCAAGCCAGAGAGCCAAAAATCTGTTCCACACAGGGGGCTAAGGTAAAGATGCCTGAGCTGGAGCTAGTGGAAAGACAGCCCCACGTGTTTGACAGGATAATTTCATGGTGAAGTTGTCAGAACACTAACTATCCACATGAAAGCACATATATTCTAACCGAGAAAGACACTGTGCATGAAGTAAAGAGTTTGAAAGTAGCGGGAAGAACTTGAACCCTAATCACTGAGTGATATGTGAGATAAAGAGAACATCTCTGGGCCTTGTTTTCTTCATCTCTAAAATGAAAAAAAAAAAAACTGGAAGAGTAAAGGTTGAATATGTTTTTCAACTGAAAAATCATATTGTTCTACTTATCCATTACCAAAACCCAGTCAAATGTATGGCATTTGAATTATGTATTTTTCCTACGAATGTGGGTGCTGTAGAATCTCAGACAATGGAAATATCATCCACAAACAGAAACATTTGTAGTTCTCCTGTGGATGCACTTAAAACTCTTTCAGTCTATAAATGATGGTAGCTTTAACGAATTATTATATTCTTCTCTTGATTGAATATTTTGGCAAGAAACTTTAAATAAAACATAACTTGGACTGTTTTGGAATTAGAAGCAGGTGACACAATATTTTTACACCTCAAAATAATTTTGATGGGTATTTTGGCACAACTTGCTCAAGAAATTGGCTTTAACAGCAGAGTGAGGAATTGTGTTCAGTTGCTACCAGGAGAGTGTTCCACAGGGGTTATGTAAAACAAATCCATTCTTAACAATGTTCAAAGAGAAAATTATTGTAGAGTGTGCTTCTTTTATATGCAAATAGAATTTGAAGTTGTACCCTGGCACTTTCTACCCCACTGGAATTATATAACCACATATTTTATCTTTCCTACTCTCTGCCATGTATCCAGAGCACCCAGGCAACCAAATGGCTAGAATTATTCCTCTTTATTTTTCAATGTCTAACGCATGGCAGTCCTTTTGTAGGAGATAAGGCAAATCACTATTGCAAGGCATTTTTGAAATCCATTCTGGGTTCTTGATGTTTAAACGTGAAAAGGTTTTAGACAATAAAATACCATGATTGCTTACAAAAATGCACCCATGTGACCTAGAAAAAGAATTCACATGCTCTCTGTCTCTCCTTATGAGCAGTTCATGAGTAAGATTTTTTAGTTGAATTTATACACACATATACGCACACTCTCATACACACAATGTCATGTTACTTTTGTATCTACATACATAGTTGGTTATCTAAAAGGGAACTGGGCTAAAATGCTTGATCTGTGACCCAAAAAAGGCATTGATGAACAAATTAATTATGTGACTATTTTATTTTAGAACAATTAACTATGTGTTTTATTTTAGGAGACACATTTAAATGTACATGAACAAATGTCTTCAATTTCCTTAAATACCCTCTTTTTTATACAGTTATTTTTACATCAATTATAACTCAGCTACAACTAGTCATTAAACAATTTTTTCTCATGTAAGTTTGTTAATGTTTTATTAATTTAATAAAGGTGCGAAATAGACCATTATAATCAATGAATTATGCAATAATTATATTTTCTATTTTGTGATAAACTTTGTGTTGGTACTGTAGACATAAAGTGCAACATTTTGTTTCCTGACTTTAAGCATTTTGTTATCCGATGCGGGGCAAAGGTGGAGGGCAGGGATTTGTGTCTAAATCTACATGGTACTCATTCAGTAATTGTTTCCTGAATGAAAGAAAACTGATAGATGAGACATAATTTTAGAATAATTAAGCACTAATTCCATGAAGTATTAAGCCATTAGAATTGAGACAAGAAAAGCTCAGTGTGTTCATTTTGGAAGTGTAAATTTCTTAAAACAAGACAACCTTAAGAAGTCTTTTAAGAAAGAGTGGGCTGGAAATCGGCCAAAGAAAAGGGAGGCAACGTGTGAAAATAGCCAGGGACCTGGGCATCAATAGGAACAGAGATTTGTGGAGAATGACAGTAGTTTAACCAGGTATATATTTCAAAAATTTTTTAATGTTATTTATTTTTGAGAGAGAGACAGAGTGCGAGCAAGGAAGGGGCAGAGAGAGAGGGAGACACAGAATCAGAAGTAGGCTCCAACCTCTGAGCTGTCAGCACAGAGCCCAAGCAGGGCTAGAACCCACGAACCTCAAGGCCATGACCTGAGCCTAAGTCCTATGCTTAATCGACTAAGCCATCCAGGTTCCCCTAACCAGGTATATATTTTCAAAATTGTACCCTTATTTGATTCAGAGGTAGCATCAATAATGGCCATATTATTTATTTCACTATCTCATTCCTAAAGGGTAGATGTCACAAAATAATCAGTACATTTAACCTAAGTTACCTGTATTCTCCAACCAACAAGCATGCACACAGACACTGACACACACACACACACACACACACACACACACACACACACTGTCTCTCTTTCTCTCTCTCTCTCTCTCTCTCTCTCTCTCTCTCTCTCTTTTTCTCTCATGCACCTAACATACACACAAATTACCTTGTATCTGGTATTCCCTAGCTTTCTTCTCTGCTGAATTTTTTGACTTGGTCTTTTATACTAACATTGATTTTTACGGCAGATGAATCTTTTAGAGCCTCAAATAGTAGAGTGGAAAGAGATCTTTCATGAAATGAATTTTAGCAAAAACTTTACGTTTCTTCATAACCTGTGTGTATCACTTAAACTCCCTGAATTCAAACTATCTTTAAAACAGAGATAGAAAATACCTTATATCCTACAATGGATATCCTACAATGCTTTTGAGGATCAAATGGAATAATGGCCATGAAGGAATCTGTAAGTGCCCAAGTAGTAACAAGAACAAAAATTACTATCCAGATGTATAGATACTTCTGAGTTAATTCACCAATTATACAGTAATACGAGATAAATAATAAGGTAACTACCTTAAGATTCATTACTTTATGCTTTGACATATTCTCTTTGTTTTTTGTATAATCAAATCTGTTCTATGGTGTGTAAAAAATCAAGGTGTCAATAAAAAGAGGAAATAAAAGATGTACAAGATGAGTCTATAAAATCACATATAGAGTGGTTATTTCTGCAGGCACAAACATTTTTATCTTGACTTAGATGCACCTCTTCTATAACTCACATTGAAAATTCTTTGCAACATTTCCGAACTCATCCTATATTGAATGTCACCAGTGGTAGAAATCATCACCACTTGAAGGTGGATTTGACTTTTGCAAACTGCTGCACATCAATCACACTGAATCCTGGTAAAAGAGTGGAATGATTAAATTGAGAAATAGAACTTTTCATTTAAAAATACACTTAAAACAAGCATATATATATATATATATATATATATATGTCTATAGAGCAGCTTAAAAGGAGATTTGACATCATTTTGGAGAACAAATATGACTGAACTAATTGCACTACTTTCATGGCTGTGGATATAGAACGTCTTTGGATACAGAAAAAAAGTCAAGATTGTTTTTAAAAATCAAGCCTAATGCATCATCATCACACCTTATCCACCGCCTCACAAGAAGAACTCAACTGGGTTCAAGTGTCTGCAAAGTCATGGAGATGAGACAAAGTACTGACACATGCACAAGTCCTTGGTCTCACACTTCATCTGGTTTTTCCCGAATTTATTCAAATAATATACTCAAATAATACATGTCTATTGGTAGTGGGGACACTGAGGAGGAGATATGAAGGGAGATTAAAGACAAGAAGCAGCCAGCATTAGCTGTTTGGGCTCACGGAATGAGGCAAATCAGTGTGGACAATCTCTGTTTACAATAAATCTTTAAACTAGTTACTTTCTGCATGCTCCAGACTCCCCTTCTCAGACACTCCGCCCACAGAGCACAGACCCTGCCTGGATGCTGTCACCTTGGATTATGCAACTGGATCTTCCTCTGTCTCCTCAGCCAGACTTTTCTAACTGTTATCACTCCCATGCTCCGTCCCTCTTTCTCTGTTTATCACATGTGAGCTGACTCTCTTCCAGACTCTTCCATACCAGCCTCTGGCCTGCCTCGAGACAGTCCTTTAAGAGGATCTGGACATTCTCTACAGGATGATTTCAATTTTTAGACTACTTATTTACAATGTGGCTACAATTTTGGCCTCTATCTCTACTCTCCTGTCTTTCGGGATTAAGGCTTTATCTCAACATAGATCATATCTGCCCAAATCTATCACCTTTCCATCTCATCTTTTCCTACTGATTTGCACTCTACTAAATACTTGGCCTAACACTCCACCATCCACAACTACTTATTGTGTTATATGTTGGGTAGCCAAGAGAGAGCTAAATTATATACTAAATTCCTACAGATTTATAAAGACTCCACAGTTGAGTGAAGATAAATTAGAGCAACCATCTTATAATTAAGGATGTCTGCTATGCATTCTGGACACTGTACTGGGCATTCTAACTACTCAGTCACTTGATCCTCCAAATGACCCTACCAATTTACAGATTCAATAATTATTTGTTGAATAAATGAATGTTAGTTTGCAGTACTCGGATTCTTCTTATCGGGTCACCCACCTGCTGCCTGGAAGGGTGATTCAGGAGCAAGATTCCAGGAGAAGGAATGAGTTTAGCAAGACTGACCTTCACACAAAAATCAAATGGCAACACAATTCCTGTTCTGTGCCAATCCTTCAAGAGGGACAAATAATGTCCAATAAGGGGAAAAGAGATGATGATGTTGGGGAAGGCTGTGGCCTTTTGGTGGAAGCTATCCAGGACTTATCCTAAACTCATTAGACACAGTAGCAGCAGCAACCTGGTCAATTTTATACATCTTTAATGATAGGCTTCATTTCTGGGAGGTGCTTTGCCTACATAAGATAGAATCAAAGCGTTCATTCATTAGCATGAGGATGGGTTTGGGTTTGCCCCCCTCCAAGTCAGGTCAGAAAACTGTCCTAAGAAGGTAATTTTTCTCTAAATATTCCATCTTTGCTTATTATGTATTATAAAGATTTTTTTTCCAACATTATCTACATTCAAATCATTTTATATAGGAATAATAGCGCACATGTCCATTATTTGTTTATTTAATTACATATGCAATGCATGTGGTTGATGGCCTCAAGAAGTGAGTGTATCAGAGTTTAGAGGAAGGGAAAGGGCAAATCAAGTTTATTATGCCCCTTCTACCTGAGACCACAGCTAAATACCTTAAATCATGTCACTGAATTCAATGTCAGTCTGTAAGGTTATTATTACTTCTACTTTATAAATGAGAAACGATGTTTTTATCAGCATAAGAAAATCTCCCAAAGTCACCCACTTAGTAATCAGTAGATCATTTTAGAGGCTTTTTTTAATACTTGAATAATACGGTTGGTAGTTTTTAAAAACAAAATGAAAATCCAGACTCTCCATCTCCATGCACCCAATTTTTCAGAAATACATATGACGGTCGTATTTAAATACTGCCATTTAAAATGATTTCTTTGTGCCAATATAATTGTAAATATAAACATACATTTTGGCACTAAAATCTTGAGATGTTTTATTTTGATACTGTCATTCAAATGACATGGAATATTCTCATATTGTTTTAAATAGTATCATGGAAGTAAAAGCAGATTTTTAAAAATCTTGTGAAACACTAAGGTTCTAGAAGATGTGTTCCAGTTGTTCTAAGGAATCGTTATTTTGATTGGGGCTGGAGTTTTGCCCACCATTGATTGGTCTTGATAATTATGAGGTCCCCACCCAAGTATAAAATGTGGTCATTCTAAATCATTGAATTTGTTCTTAATTTGTTCTTACTCCAATTTCAGAATGTTTGCTCTAGTTTTAGTAATTTTCTTACCACTGTACATAACCAGTCTCTGGAAATTCAATCAATACAATAAGGTGAAATTTTATATTTGAAAAACTTACTGTGGTATGTCTAAAGTTCGAAGTGTGAGACTTCTGAGTCTGGTTTCTCCTCTCCCAGGTGACAGTTAAGTAGTATTTACTCTTTTGTAGTTACTTTTGACATTAACATTTTGCATGTCCTTTTCCAGTGATGTGTTTAGTGGGGAAGGCGTCTTTCCCTTGAGTCCAGAATTAAAGGGATCATCATAAATATGACCACAAGTTGAACAGAAGCCAAACAGCTATTGGTGATCATAGACATGATAATGGAAGTCAAAGACTGACATGGTTCATGTCAGTGAAGGGGATTACTAAGCAGTTCAAAGCACCCAGTTGCAAGGAATGCTGTCTGTGGGCTGCTCTCAAAGAAAACAAACCCCACCAGGGATAGGGAAGGCTGGATTTTGGAGCTATGAATCCTCAAGAACTAAGAAAAGGGGATGAGAACATAGCCGGTATTCATTTAACACTTATTATTATGCTGTTTAATTTTATATTCCATTTAATCCTCGGAACAGTCTTGTGAAGTAGGTATTATTTTCATTTTACAAATGAGGAAACTGAGGACCAAGGAATTCCACAAATAGTTAGTAATGAGACCAGATGTATAATTTATTATAATGGGCATTAAAACCCATGCTTTTTCTCATATGTCTTCTTTTCCTTCTACTGAGGGAAATAGATGTTGGTGCAGGGGATTCATTTGGGGTGGGGTAGGTAGCAATTCTGAGTTCGGGATTCTTTTTTTCCTCCCCTGAATTGCTTTGAAATTAGTATTAGTCCTAGGTTTCTTCCATTTTCATGTCCTTCTTGGTAGATAGAAGATGATAATTCCATTCTGCAGCACGCTCATGATTCTGGATTTAATGTGTGAATGAACAACTCTCATGAAATTTCTTCATAAAGAAGGTGTATGCACGGAATTAAATGTGTAATTATTTATGAGACCCAATTATAGCCAGTATTTAATGTTTAAGAAAACAGAAATATATGAAGTTAGCCTGATCCAATGAAAAGATGTTGGTAGAAACCCAACTTTTAGTTCCAGCCCTTCCCCTAACTAGTATGGAGTATTGTCTGTTCTGTTTCCTCATGTGAAAACAAAGAGAACTTTTCCTGTATATATGATCTTAGATCTAACATAGTAATATAATCTCTGGCAGGTGATAACATTTTTTTCTTTTTGTTAAGCATTTTTTCTTTTATGTTAAGCATTACGAAAAGAGGAGACTAATGTAGCACTCGTACATTACCTTCAGATTGACACAGGACTGTTGATACATGACAAATCCCATCAATTAACCTTATTTCTTCATTAGCTATTGTGTGTGACTTGGTCACAATCTCTGCACCATCTATGATGATGCCTTAGCCTTTCCTCCATTAATTATCTTCCTTACAGGCGTATATTAGTAGTGATGAAAACTGAAAAACAGCAGAGCCAGAGAGTGAAATTGTGTCTTCAAGTCATGCTTTTCCTCCATACCACCCAATCTCAGAAGGTGCCATGTCTAAAAAGTTGCAAGGGGAGTAATGACAGTGAGGCTATTAATAATAGCTATCACCACCTGAGTCAGGAGTACTAGTTTTTACTCCTAAAACTTAACTTAAGACTCATGGCCACCTAACTTAAGACTCATAGCACTAACTTACTAGTTCTCATCCCTCCCCACTTTTCTTGATAATAAGGAAAGTTTAGCATAACTAAGTCAGTGCTCAAATAGTTGGTAAGGGAGAGAATCAGGAATGTAGACCTTTATACCTTGAAAGTTCACTCTATAAATCCTCAGCATCTATAAATCCCCAAACTCTATTGCCCACATGGGTACCGACCCAAAATTTTAGGTTTGCCCTATTTTTATAATCTTCACAAATTAATATTTTTAAATACACCATTGACTGTCCTGAATACACATGTGTATGTATATGTACATATTTGATCATTTTATATACGATAACTAATCGTTAACAACAATTCTTCAAAATCATTAAAATTATCTTATGCTGGAAGGAATAGAGGTACAAAGAATTTCCTAAGTTCCCCCGTGTTCTCATGATTCATAAGGAGTAGAGCCAAGCTTGGAACACAGGTATGTTTAAAGCCAAATCTCTTGTCCATCCCATGGTTTCTCCACTACCCCATGACAGAGTTGTTTGTTAACTACACGGTGACTGCTTAAGAGCTACCATGCCAGGTAACTTTTCAGACTTGCACAAGTCGAACTAAACAGAGTTGCCCTATATGGTAAGTACAACTTGCCAGTTAAGATAATTCATTAGAATGGCCTCTGGGATTTTTGGTTTCTCACCGAACTCATGCTATTTACCTTTTTACTTGAACAACAAACACGGTTATTGGAGAATGAGCTGGGTGAGGAATTCGAGCTCACTGACCACTCCTTTGCTCCGCCTCAGGCCAAACCACTTTCAGATCACCAGGCCTTAAAAATGCAGCTGGGAATCCACTGGTGTACAGAGACATTTTTGACTGAGAATCAAGAGACCTGGATTCTGTTACTGGCTCTGCTGTGAAACAACAAAGTGACCTTGGCAAGTTGCTTGCCCTCTCTAAACCTCAGTTGCCTTGTCTGTGGGATGAAAGTTTTGAAATCAATGATCTTTAATTGCCCTTCTACTTCCCTCTAGCCCCCTCCCAGAATGCTGCTGCCATTCCAAAATTGCTACTAGAAGAGAGAGAAGGAAACAATAGTAGAGAATTCTGTTGTGTGGCTGCCTCTGAGCTCCTAATGAAAATCACAGTGACTTATTCACAAACAAAGGAGCTTCCTTCCCAGTATTTGATTTCTTGAAGGAGAGAGTTCAAGATTTATGTAAATAGTTCCTTTCCTCTGATTACTTATTCAGGACAAGTACTCAGTTTCCAAGATTCCTGGTGCAATCCTCAGGGTTGCCTCCTCTTTTTCCATTCCCTCCTTAGTGACTGTTCTCTAGGTGACAGCACTCACTGGGTCCCCACTTCCCTACCATGTTCCTCCACTTTATCACCATCACCCAGACTCTTCACGATGAAGCTTTTATCATGCTAGCTGACATTTTCACAAAGGCTGTCAAGCAAATTCCTGGTGTCTTTGAGGTCCATTTGTGTCACCTGTGCTTTAGATAACCTGGCTGGCTGATGCAATCTCCCACCTGGGACACCCGTGATAGCTTTTTCTACACTTAGCATGAGAATCCATGTCTCCAACAGCAGTACCTCGTAACTGTAGGAAATGATTTACATTTAGAGAAATGAAGATGACAAACTCTGTCATTTCATGGAATGAGCTGTGTTAGAAAGCAAATAGGGACTCTGAGCTCAAGGGGCTTTATTCCTAGAAGACAGAGTCTACCCTTATCTAGAGATCTACCATATCTCCTCCTCACTTATTTCTATCCATAGACAGTCACTAAGCATGTACGATGTGCCAGACACGGTGTTAGATTAATATCCCTGTTCCCATAAGGTTAAAGGTTTAGTCTATCTTGACTACAGTAGAGATCACATTCTGCTATAAATGTATAGTTTTTATATGGTTCTCTGATAGATTTATGAGGTTTTAGAGAGCAGGAGCCTTGTCTAAATCATGTTCGGTTGCAATGGTTACAAACACTTCCTGGCTTTATATAGGGGATGCTTAATAAATATTTATAAGTATATAAAACCATTGGTTTGTGTACATTTATACAAGTATATAGCCACCTCCAATAGCTTTTCATTCAATTTAAAATAAGACCCAAATGTCTTGCCACAGTCACAAGGCCTCCTTTGGTCACCCCTCTGTCTCACCTTCTGCTGCTTTCACTCTCACCTGCGGTGATCCAGTCTCCTTGACTTTCTATTTGTTCCCTAAGTGGGTCAAATTCTTATTAACCTCAGGACCCTTGCATATGTTATACACTCTCTGCCTGATGAGTTTGCCCTTGAGAAAGACATAGTGATCTCTTCCTTCCACCTCTGCTTTCAATTCAAGTGGCCTTCAGCAACTACCTGCTCTTTAGTTTCCTGTGGCTTCACTGAATAATTGCCTATGTCACTGCTCTGGTGTATTTTCTTCAGAATATTTATCATTACATAGGAGCACCTGGCTGGCTTAGTTGTTGGAGCATAAGATGCTTGATCTCTGTGTTGTGAGCTCAAGCTCTACATGGGTCTGGAAATTACAATAAAACCTTGGCTTGCAAGAAGCTTGTTCTGTGAGTGTTCTGCAAGATGAGCAAACATTTTTAATAAATTTTAACTTGATAAACAAGTGATGCCTTGCAATATGAATAGTACATGATGCTAAATGTCACACAATCACAACTGAGCCATGGTTCTTGAAATTCGCTTTGATATACAAGTGCTTTAGATTACAATCATGTTTCTGGAATGCATCATGCTTGCAAACCAAGGTTTTACTGTGCTTAATAATAAAATCTTGGGGGCACCTGCGTGGCTCAGTTGGTTAAGCATCCAACTTTGGCTCAGGTCGTGATCTCTCAGTTTGTGAATTCAAGCCCTGCATAAGGCTTTCTGCTGTCAGCACAGAGCCTGCTTCAGATCCTCTTCTCCCTCTCTCTCTGCCCTTCCCAAGCTGGCACTCTCTCTCAAAAATAAATAAACATTAAAAAATAAATGAAATAAAATCTTAAAAAAATAATACTTATCATTATGTAAAATAACTTAATTTTCTCCAAATTGACAAGTCATGACCCCATGGGACGTTTTTCTAAATAATTCTAACCCTAGAAAATTAGACTAATTTCTTCAGCTCCTTAGAGCTCTGAAATCCTATTACTTATCAAAGGAAAGAAAAAAAACAAGATCATGCTCAATTTCTAACATTTTTCAGTCAAAAACATTTCATGTCCACTCCTTAGGTAAGAGTACAATAGTTGCTGTGGTGAATTAGAGATGAGTTAGTCACTTTCTTTGCAGCAAGAAGTTATTTATTTTTTGTTTAAAATATCACTTGATCTACGAAGTTTTTTCTAATCACTTCGATAAGAATATAGTACTCATTCTTGTGGGTTTTAATCATAATTTATTCTTGTTGCTCTTGGAATTATTAATTTTGGGGGGCTTTTTGCATTTTTTTAAGGCACATAGTGAACACAATGAAAGAGCATATCTCCTGCATTAAAAGTATAATAAAATGTTCTGAATCCATAGCTATACGAATCCTATTTGGCTAGGAATATCCATGAAGATGAATGGAAGAAGAAGCCCTATGAACTAGGGCTTAGCTTACAGCAATATCTCAACAGTTGTTTCTAAAATAGATCTAAGCAGAGGGATCCTCATTTTAAGTAAAATTTAGGAGGCTAGGGTTTGCCAGATCTTTGGAGAAGAATATAGTGGAAATCATAGTTTGTTAAAAATTCATTCAGCTGTATATCTTTTTGAATGCCTACTCTGGAGATACAAATCCACCTCTTCCCTCTATAGGAGCTTTATAGGAGAGGAAGATATTAATCATGTGAATAAATATGTAGTTCAAAATGGTAAAACTCAACATAAATACATATAACAGTGGGCCTTATGTAGCCTAGGGGTCAAGAATGGCTTGGCTAAAGACACTAAGGGTCAATTCGTCACGTTGCTTTACTGACACAATTTTCTTTGCATCTCCTTTCAGCAGTAAGTTCCCATATTTCACTTCAGAGATCAGGCGTTAATGGAGCTCAGCTATTCTCTCCTCTGCCTCAGATTTTCTGAGAGAAGATCCAATTAATCCAACTAGCTTGATAGACCTTTGAAAAGCACTCATACAAATATGTGTCTTAGGTCAACCCACAGACTAGCCATCATCATTGGGAGATCTCTTCATGTGAATCAACTGTGGATAAGATGTTATTCACTTAATAGTGAAATAAAACTCTTATGTGTGAGAAACCTCCATGAAGAGGTCTATGGGATAGACAGCCATCCAGAGAAAGGGTCATGGGTGTGACAGGACCCTGGGGCAGGGTTGGGGAGGTAGTGGTCTGGAGCACAGGCAACCAAAACTTAAGGAGCTCACAGATCTAGCAGCAGTAATGAAACAACTACCGCAATGTAGAGGGAAGCACAGAAGTTTGAGGAAGCACAGATGAGTAACTCTCAAACCAGCTGAAGTGGGTCTGGAAAGTTACCTAGAGGAGACAGTGCTTGAACTACATCCTGAAGAATAAAGAGAAGTAATAAAGAGGGGCTAAGAGAGCAACATGATGGCAAGCCTGTAAGACAACTCAAGGAGTTGAAAATTAAATGAGATATAGCATGAAGTCTCATATCACTGATAAGCACATCACATAGTGCTTGATATATACTTTCTCAAATATCCATTTCTTAATTGATTTATTTATCTAGATATAAGTAAGACAAAAGCTTGATCATTAGCTTACTGCCTGAATGCGTGATAATGATAATGTTATCAGTTTTACCTACAGGAAGTTGAGCAGAAAATATAGTTTGTCTATATCATAGGAAAAAAGAGAATATTCCAAGGAATTTAGATGAGAGTGTGAAAAAGCAGCAAAATATTATAGTCATCCAACTATATTTGCATTTTACATCACTGAAATGAAGACTGTGAGTTTCTAGATGACTATGTTCAGAACATTGTGCTTTCCAGATTGAGTCAAGAATGAGGAGAGATATTTAACCTGGCTCCTTCCTAGAATCAGTGGATTAGGTTGCAGATATGAGTGCGAATATAAAACTCCTCTAGACTGTTGAACATTTGCTTCCAGGAATAGAAGAAAAGTGAAAGCATAACAGGTTCTTATCTGTTTCTTATCTGTTCTCCATTTATTGGAGCTCAACAGTAGGACAGTGACAGCCAACTCATGGAGAGTGAGGACAAATGCCCCAACTCTGTGCACAGTACACAGGACAGACTTGCCAGATAAAATAGACAGTGCCCAGTTACATTTAAAGTTCAAATAGGGGCGCCTGGGTGGCGCAGTCGGTTAAGCGTCCGACTTCAGCCAGGTCACGATCTCGCGGTCCGTGAGTTCGAGCCCCGCGTCAGGCTCTGGGCTGATGGCTCGGAGCCTGGAGCCTGTTTCCGATTTTGTGTCTCCCTCTCTCTCTGCCCCTCCCCCGTTCATGCTCTGTCTCTCTCTGTCCCAAAAATAAAAAACGTTGAAAAAAAATTAAAAAAAAATAAAGTTCAAATATACAATTAATAATTTTTTAATGTAACTATGTCTCATTCAAAATGTGGGCTTTGTATATACTAACAATGTCTTTTTTTGTTTCTTCTGAAATTTTAATTTAAGTGGGTATTTCTTATTGATATCTGTGAAATCTGGCATCTGTTCCAGGATTAATCTTGATGGACTGAAAAAATTACCCAAATTGGCCCTAGCAAACATGGATGATCTGTTAATTAAAAAAAAATGTTTTGGAGGATGATTTAAGGTTTATTAACCAACACAAACCAACGGCTTGAGATCTTTGGTAATGCATGAATTATATCTTTGGCTATCAGAAAGAAGATATAATTGAATGGACAAATAAATCCTTCTGCAATATCGGTAAGTCTCTCTCTCCCTCCCTCCCATTCTCTCTTCTTTCTCTCTCTTTTCAGCTGCGCACTTAGAAAAGGAAGTGGAGGAAGAAACTGAAGAATGGGATGATATGTATACTTAAGAAAATCACTTG
Organism: Acinonyx jubatus; assembly: GCF_027475565.1. Taxonomy (NCBI): domain Eukaryota; kingdom Metazoa; phylum Chordata; class Mammalia; order Carnivora; family Felidae; genus Acinonyx; species Acinonyx jubatus. The sequence goes on from NC_069382.1 coordinate 186,735,554, forward strand.
ACAACATGGATAACATTTGCGATGACTTACTTTTCCCTTAATAAATGAACTTCAGAGATAATCTAATGATGACAGTAAGGTTAAATGCAGTGACACTAAAAGTTTCTACTTGTCACTATTCCTACAATATTATTAGAAAATGTTTCTTCAAGAAAAAAAGAAACACCAGGCATAATTTCCTAACCCTTATTATGGATCATACACCGACAAAAATATGCTCATTTGCCCAACAGATAACAACCATTCAGCCAAATTAATTTAACTATTCAACCATTAAACATATGAAAATGTAGATTATTTAAGTGATTTACGGGAATGTGGGTTATTTAAGAGAAAACGTTAAGTAATGAAGAGTCAGAATAGCAGCACAACAAAATGGCATTGATGTTAAAACGTTCTTGCATAGGGACACTTGTACCCCAATGTTTATAGCAGCACTTTAAACAATAGACAAATTATGGAAAGAGCCTAAACATCCATCAACTGACAAATGGATAAAGAAGATGTGGTTTATATACACAATGAAATACTACTTGGCAATGAGAAAGAATGAAATCTTGCCATTTGCAGCAATGTGGATGGAACTGGAGGGTATTATGCTAAGTGACATAAGTCAGGCAGAGAAAGACAGATATCATATGTTTTCACTCATATGTGGATCCTGAGAAACTTAACAGAAGACCATGGGGGAGGGGGAGGGGGGGAAAAGTTACAGAGAGGGAAGAAGGCAAACCATAAAATACTCTTAAATACTGAGAACAAACTGAAGGTTGATGGGGGGGGTGGGGGAGAGGGGAAAGTAGGTGATGGGCATTGAGGAGGGCACCTGTTGGGATGGGCACTGGGTGTTGTATGGAAACCAATTTGACAATAAATTATATTTAATATAGAAAAAAACGTTCTTCAACCAAATGAAGGCCCTGAAAACATTGTTTTAATAACTTGAAAGATTTTGAGAGAAACCAAATTATGTCTCACTTAAGCAGGAATTGATCTATTCATCTTCAAGTCAGAGCTAATAGCTTTAATATTTTGAATAGTGTTGTCACCTGCTCATATAGATTTAATTGTCATCTCTGTGTGCACAAGACACAGATTTAATAATCTGACCCTTGAGATGGCAAAAAGCAGTTCACTTCCATTCCATGGTGTATCTCCTTTTCTTTTTCCTTGAGGAAACAGTCTTCAGTCTTAAAGAATCTTTTGAACATTTCAATTTAAATCAAATCAAATCAAACCTCTACAGAGTTTTGCCCTCTACATCAAGTATTCCAGAATCAGCTAGGAGATTTTACCCAAATCCCAAGGTGATACAAGACCATGATTGTGGAAATTTTCAGTTACTTCAGCTTTCATATTTCATCTTAGAAGGAAATAAAAGTTCCTTGTTGCATGGTTTTAAAAAAATCACTCCCAATTATCCACTGTTCAAAATAAAAGTAAAAGACTCCTTTCCTTTTTTAGTGATACGTAGGCACTTTTTTACTAAGAAGAGATTCCATGAGCAACCTGTGATAGACATATATGTATGTACATGATATACATATATTTACACATTATATTGATATTACACATGCTTATATACACATATATATATTTAAAGAGTAAGGATAGAAGGAGTTTGATTTCACTACTTGTATGAGTGTGCCTATATCTCTATTATATATAAAACACACAGTAGCCAATTTTGGAAAGCCACAAACGTCCATTGCCAGGCCAGATGTGCGCATTCCTATTTTTTTAAAGTTCTAGCTTTCTGCTACACAAATGGAAAATACTGATCAAATCTGCAAATATTTATTTATTTATTTATCTCCACACCAAGTAATAACCATGCCATAAGAAATGGATACATAGACAGTGCATTACACTAGGCAGTAATTTTTGATAGAGACAAATCAACTCAAAAAATTCGAAAGTACATGAATTAAAAAGAGAAGGGGATTTGCAGAAAGCATCAAGACTAGATAAGTACTAAAAATACTAAGGTTAACTGAATAAACATTATGAAAACAAAATTTAGCCAAGGGAATAGAAGGGAAGTAGCAAAAATACTTCAAAGCACGCCTTATTTTCATGAAAAACAATGATATGATTAGCATCAGTTTTCTACCCTAGAGATTTTTTTTTTCAGAATTCTTTTGTACATTATTCATATTCTAAACAAAAAGAGCTAAACTGGCTTCAAGCTGATTGGTAATTGTGTGGCAACCACGTTGTTTTGACTCTGCTTTCATGTTCATTTCAATAAAGTTGCCTAAAAGGAACATGAATAGCCAATGCACAAAAGAAATACAAATAAAAAATGCAGACATGAACAACTGTTCATTCTTACTAGAAATCAGATGTGGGAATTAAAACAATGGAATGCTATTTTTTTTACACACCAAATTGACTAAGATTTTAAAAACAAAAAATGCTAAAAATTGCTGAGTGTGTACTAGGACAGGCAGTTTAGTAAGCTCTCAGTAGAAATAAAAATAGTGCATTTTTTGGAAAGTGATTTGGCATATATACAACAACAATCTTAAAACAAAGACTATAACAAAAGATAAAGAAGGAGAGTATATAAGTAATAAAATATTCACACCCTGTGACTCAGTATCCTCATCTTTAAGAATCTACCTGAATGAAATAATCATAAAATTACCTAAAATGTATGTATAAGGTTGTTACTGCAATTATTTATTACAAAATATAATGGAAAGAAACCCAAGTATTCATCAATATGGGAATGTTTAAATAAGTTTTGTTACATGAATGCAATAGCACGTTATGTAGTTTTTCAATGAATATCTATAGCCAAGGGTACATGAATACAAAATAATGCTGTTATAACAAGATGAAAAACCTTAAGTTTTATATTCAATATTATTTCAATTTTGAGACACATGGGTGTGCACGTAATATATCTGTTTGTGTTTATGTGCCTATGCATCTGTGTTTTTTCACATTCATAGTTAATGCATCAGGAAAACATTGGAAAAAATGTACTAAATATGAGTAATGTTATCTGTGGATTGGAAGCAGCATGTGGATTTTAATAACATTTCGTTTTCCATATTTTTCAAAATTTTCTATGTTGAGTATGTAACAATTCGCGATTTTTAAATGGGTTTGACTAACAGATTGATGTTATAATTTCATGTGAAGTAAATCTATTTTAATCTGCCAAATTAATCTGCCAAAACTTTGATATATGTAAATGATAAATCAGCTGGGAAATGGAAAATGTTTAATTACAAAGCTGAATGGCATTGCTTTCTTCCCTATCTTCTCCCACAAAAAAGAAATGTGTACGATTAGCAATTTTTTCATAATTTTATGAGGATTTAAGTTTAGTATTAGTTTCCCTGATTTAAAAACTATTAACATGATTACATAAAAGTATGTAATTGAGTTACGACATTGCCTCATGTTAAAATGAAAGTATCACCTTTTTGGAGTTAAGGCTCAAAACAAAGCATTTTGTAAAGTTTAGATGTTATAATTTATAACATGAGTCTCAAACACTGGAAATATTAAAGCTATACATTTTTCTATAATTTACATAGAATCTAAATCATGCATTATAAACTATTTTTCTACATTAAAAAGAATAAATTGATTTTTTCCTTTCTCCTTTTTCATGAATCTCATCAATTTTTGATCTTTTGGAATAATACAAAATGAAATCTGTTTCCTCTGTAGTATGTTTCATTTACACAAATAACTGAGTCAATCCAAAACAGTAATTAGGACAACTGCAAAACAAAATGATTAATTTTAATTGACTTTCCTGATATAACAAAGTCGAAAGAATCAAATATTTTCTCTGAATATTGAGAGCCCAACATTTTCAAATTTTGTTTGTTGGGTAATTTGGTTACCATCTGTAGGTCAAACCATATCTAAGTCACTTTCAATCTTGCTTGATGCTATCACTGTCTCGAAATTGTGTATTTTATAGGAATCAAGAATTTAAAATCTGTTATTTAAATGCATGTACAACAAAATGGCTAAAATCTCAGTCAATATTCAGAATGATACAGATTTGAACTTTGAGACTCAACTCTCTCACTGATTAAGTGTAACTTTTCCAAAGTTCTCAAAAGTTTTAACTCTCCATTTCCTCACCTACAGAATTGGACCAAAAATCTACCTACCTCATTAGGCTATAAAAAGATATAATGAGGTGATACCTGAAAAGTTTGTAACCCTCTTACTTGGGGCCTCCCTAAACCCTCAATTAATTCTATCCATTAATATGTATTTATAAAAAAAATAGCACAACCACTTCTGGAATCATTAGTACCTAAATGCCAGGAATTGCATTCAGAATGAGTTTTCTTCAGAATTATTTTTTCTCACTGAGACACCTGTACATTGGCCTTTTTGTACTACATGTCAATCTCTAATCACTCTCCTAGTAATAGATCAACAACTCACTCATCTAGCACTCAAGAGTGGGGTGTTTACAGAATCCTGTGTGTAAAACAAGAGAGAGACATTTAGTATCTTCCTGCTTATCTTTTTCCTCGTGACTTTTTAAACTTTATCTCTGAAGTGGTAAAAACAAACAAGCATAAAATGAACAAACAACCAAATGAAAAAACCAAGTCATTGTTGTGAAAAAGAGGCCTGTGGTATGTTAAGGTGGCACAGGAGTTTATTCCAATTTAATTTTTCATAAATGCCGCCATCTAGTGTTCACTAACCCAACTTTTATTACTGACCTTAAAAATGCACTGTCAATGTGGAAAATGTTCCCCAGTTTCACGGAGGCAAACAGCATCAAGTCAATGTATTTCATGTGTCCAAGTCTTTTAAAAAGACTTCTGGTTTCTGAAATAAACAAAACAATCATGGCAGCTGAAGTCCAACATTGTAGATATGGTATGTAACTCTGTGAAATACAAGTGCACTAAAATTATAGTTGTTTCCCTCTCTCTCTCTCCATCTCTCTCCCCCTTCAAGCATCCTTTAGAAATGTCTGGCTCTCCACTGTATCTCTGGATCCTGACATAGTTCTTGGTACCTAGGTGGTGTTCAGTGAAATGTGTCATGCATATTATAAAATACCTAATGTCTGTAACCAAGGGACTGTCTTGAGCGGTTCTTATATATTATCTCATTTAATTCCTACAACCTTTGAAGAAGGTTCTAAAATTGTTTTCTTTTACAGATGAGGAAACAGAAGCCTGGGGCAATTGAGTGACTCTCCAGGAACATGTAGCTGGCAAGTGGCAGATCAGGATTTGATTTCAACCATTAGTGGCCAGTGAATCATCAAACTTAAAAACATTGGTTGGATATCAGAATGCCTACAGCCATGTGCACATTAATTGATAAATGACAACTGAGAGAGAAACATTTGGTTCATCTATCAATTCTTAGAAGATATCACAGGATTTAACACATATGAAACAGAACTGGAACTATTGAGGGTAACTGAAACACAAAATGGCAACACTTATCTTGTTCTATCTCAAATAATAAATGCACATTAATAGGTTAGATGTTTGATATCATGCTTTTTTGTGTGAGGTGATGCCTCTCCAATAAAAATTTCATGAAAAAATGTGCCAGCTTAGCTACAGAAGTATCTAGCTTATTTAAGTTAGTGATTTATTAGTGTGATTTTAATTACATTATGCAGTTTGTTCTATTAGATTTGCATGTGATGTGGCAAACATTCGTTGTTTTTTGTTTTAATCAGTATCTCTTTCTGTTTTTTTGCTCTACACAGACAAACTGACTTCTTCTAAGCTTAGGTGACTTTTTCAGTTCAGAAATCTGACATGAGATTATTGATGCCTGCTAAGAGGTCACCCTCTCAGTGGGCAATAAATACAAAAATCTATATATTTTTTTGTCCTCGAATTCAAACAAATATACATTGTTAGTTTGCTTAACTCATTTCCAAAATAAAAGAATACTCAAAAAAAGATAAAATGATGCCAACGCCTTCTCGTCAGGATATTGTAAACAACTGCCTCAGCTCTCCATGGAAATAGGAGTATCCATGATGTGACTCCCTAATATAAATTTAAGAGACTGGTATGATTGAGGACAGATCACGGTTAAGTGCATTTTTCTTTTAAAGGAGAGTAACTTCTCTTGAAATTCATTTGTGAAAATATTTGTAAAATCTATAATAAAAATGAATTTAAATAATAGGACTAAAAATTACATTAACAATTAAGAATCCTCGAAAGCATTCTAAAGGTAATCTTGTATGTTGTTGAATCGATCGAAGCACCAAGTGCTAAAGTCTTACAGAGAATATCCATACAAACCTTATTTGTCAAATAAGAAAATTGGAGCTGTAAAATGTTAAGAGCTTTATCCAAGCGCAAGTGCTATTTATAATCCAAGACTAAAACCTGGAAATCTGTTTCTCAATACAATGCATTCAATACACGCACTGCATGGAAAAGGAAAATTTTTCTAATTCCTCAAAACAAAATCTTGCTGAAAAGGAGTATTAAAGGGACAGTAGTGATGGAGTTATAGACCCAATAATCATAAGACAAGTACATAAGTAATCATAACTCATCTAAGCATTCTTTTATACAATTAATCATTCAACAACCACCTACTAAACAAGACTCACAATCTTAGAAAAATAGACCAAACTTCAAATAGTGATCCCATTTTTACCTTTTCAAACATGATGGGAGACTTTCTGTAGCTAAACATACCAGCTATTAAAGCAGTATCTATATGGCAAAGTTTTGAGATGTCAGAGCTCTTGTCTTTCTCTTTTTTTCTTTCATTTTTTAAAAATATTTTTCCTGGGGCGCCTGGGTGGCGCAGTCGGTTAAGCGTCCGACTTCAGCCAGGTCACGATCTCGCGGACCGTTGGTTCCAGCCCCGCGTCAGGCTCTGGGCTGATGGCTCAGAGCCTGGAGCCTGTTTCAGATTCTGTGTCTCCCTCTCTCTGTGCCCCTCCCCCGTTCATGCTCTGTCTCTCTCTGTCCCAAAAATAAATAAACGTTGAAAAAAAAATATTTTTCCTGCATTTATTTCTAGATCCTTTATAGCAATTTGTTACTCTATTATTGGTTCCACGTATACTTGGCTCACTTAACGGAGCACAGTTTGGCCAGGGAAGGCCCTTCATGGGTGTTTATTTAAAACGAATACCTAATTCTCTGGGGTAAGTCCAATTTTCTTTGCTTCCATCTCCTGCCTCCCCTTCCATTCCAATAGGAAGACATTTCTTCTATATTGCTTACAAGGAAGAAAATACAATTTTAATACAAATATTAAAATTGCATAAAACAAATCAATGTAAATGTTTTTCTATTAAAGAAACAATGCACTTTTCAGCATGGAGTCACTCATAGCTTAAGCCAAGCCTATACAGTTGCTACTACCTTGTTACTGTGTTTTGGAAGAGCTTGTTTTTACTTCACTCTTGCCAGCTTAAGGATGGAGTTACCCCAATCCATCATCTACCTCCCCAAATTGCCCATACAATTTTGTGTTTTTGTTGTTGACCAGATCTAAAACAATAAGATGAGAACTCACCACATTACGTGCTGTGTATAATTTGTAGTGGAATGGATTGAGAGACTTTATTTTGTAGTGTTACAAATCAAATATTGAAAATTAAATGGAAATTCATAATTTAACATTTTCTCCCAGGCAAACCCCAGGACCAAAGCAAAGATTATGTATAGTAGTATTCTCAGGTCAATTTGCCGATTAAAACCTACTAAGATAGCTAACATTTTTTTTTCTATGTCTATAATTCTAGTCTTTAATTTTATAATTTGAGGGGCATAATAATAATAAGAGTTGCTGAGCAGATTTTAACATTCTCTTTAGATGTGAAGAGATAAAAAGATACATGAAATTACACTTATATCTCTTGTTGTTCCATCCACATTCTGAGAGCAAGGAATTTTCAGTATCTAAGTTGGATTCAATGTCAGTGCAATTTATAGGCATATGAAGTGAATTGCTGAGGCATAGCTGGACTAAGATAATCTAGCTAGGGAGGGAACCAAATACAATAGAGATAGGGCCCCCTATGGAATTTCAGGTACGGCACTATTTAGGTTGGGTTTTACCAGCCAAAAGACATTCAACTTTATTTTTTTTATACTTTATTTTTTAAATTTACGTCCAAGTTAGTTAGCATACAGTGCAACAGTGATTTTAGGAGTAGATTCCTTAACGTCTTTTATCCATTTAGCCTATCACCCCTCCCACAACCCCTCCAGTACCCCTCTGTTTGTTCTCCATATTTAAGTCTCTTATGTTTGTCCCCCTTCCCATTTTTATATTATTTTTGATTCCCTTCCCTTGTGTTCATCTGTTCTGTGTCTTAAAGTCCTTATATGAGTGAAGTCATGATATCTGTCTTTCTCTGACTAATTTTGCTTAGCGTAATATCCTCTAGTTCCATCCACATAGTTGCAAATGGCAAGATTTCATTCTTTTTGATTGCCGAGTAATACTCCATTGTGTGTGTGTGTGTGTGTGTGTGTGTGTGTGTGACATTTTCTTTATCCAATCATCCATCGATGGGCATTTGGGCTTTTTCTATACTTTAGCTATTGTCAATAGCACTGCTATCAACACTGGAGTGCATGTGCCCCTTTGAAACAGCACACCTGTATCACTTGGATGAATACCTAGCAGTGCATTTGCTGGGTTGTAGGGTAGTTCTCTTTTCAATTTTTTGAGGACCCTCCATACTGTTTTCCAGAGTGGCTGCACCAGCTTGCATTCCCACCAACAATGCAAAAGAGATCCTCTCTGTCCACATCCTCGCCAACATCTTTTGTTGCCTGAGTTGTTGATTTTAGCCATTCTGACAGGTGTGAGGTGGTATCTCATTGTGGTTTTGATTTGTATTTCCCAGATGATGAGTGAAGTTGAGCATTTTTTCATGTGTCAGTTGGCCATCTGGATGTCTTCTTTGGAGAAGTGTCTATTCATGTCTTTTGCCCACTTCTTCACTGGATTCTTTGTTTTTTGGGTGTTGAATTTGATAAGGACATTCAACTTTACATTATGACAGAACAAATATACCCATACTTAATATCTCACATTCCATGTGAGTTTTAGAAAATAATATGCTTGTATTACTTCCATAAAATTATATATATGCACACACATCTGCACATATAGATACATCCATGCATACATGTGTGTGCATACTTACATTAGTTTCTGATTCCATTGTATCATGTCATGGCATATTACAGTTTCTACAATAACTCCCTACTCCCACACCTATAATATTCAGATAATATCAAATAGACACACTGAGATTCTAGACGGAGTAACTTCTATGCCAGTTCTATCTGGGATTGAAGAATAAAGGGTAATGCTGCAGCGGGTGGGAGATGGCCCCTCCTAACCATGCTACATTCACACTTTACTTGGGCACTCATTAAGTTAATTAGTGACTTATATTTTCTCTAGTACAAGTTGTAGATTACAAATTCATGGTAAGAATGTTTTGGCTTTCACCCTCAGTGACAGGAGATGCCTTTGGAGGATTTTGAACAAAAGATTGACATAATTTGATTTGTATTTCAAAAGGGTCACTGGCTGTATGTAGAAAACAGAATGTAGGCTCACAAGGGTGAATTTAAGCACACTGGTTAGGAGGCTACTAAAATAATACAAGCAAAATGTGATAGTGACTTGGAATAAGATGGTAAGAAGTATAACTGGTTGCTTTCTTTCAAAGAAAGAATAATTTTAACTAACCCACAGATTATTAACTTAATTGAAAGAGAAGAGAGAGTCTAAAGATTTCCTAATCATAGGGCTGATCCAATCAATCAACCGCGAAGTCACAACATGACAAAGAAGTCTCAATAAATCAAGTGAACAAATATTTATGACTATAGATGCAAATATTTGTCCTTCATTTCCTTGAAACGTAAGAAAATCATAAAAATGTAGAAAATTATTTCGATATGCCAAGTGTTTCAATATTAGTGAATCAATTCATGTCACTAATTATTTTTAAAAAGTTACATCTAGTTGAATGTACAAAACATTTGATGGAATATATCATCTATGCCGAAATAAAAAAGTTTTGTGAATTAAAAATCAAATTATATTTCTTGGGATGCCTGGGTGGCTCACTAGGTTAAGCGTCCAACTTTAGCTCAGGTCGTGATCTCATGGTTTGTGGATTCGAGCCCCTCATTGGGCTCTGTGCTGACAGCTCAGAGCCTGGACCCTGCTTCAGATTCTGTGTCTCCCTCTCTCTGCCCCTCCTCGGCTCGTGCTGTCTCTCTCAAAAACGAATAAACATTAAAAACAATTTTTTTAAAGAATCAAATGATATTTCCTTATAAGAAAGAAGACAATCCATCTCAGATCTAGAAAGCTAATATAAATTGTGAATAACACTGTAAAGACATTCGCCTTAGAGTCAAATTCCAGGAAAAAAACTCAAAGATATCCAATGTCATTCCTAAAACAGGTTTCCCCCACTATCTGAAGATAGAACATTCCTATGAAACCTCTTGCATAACCCTAAATGGCTTAAAGCAAAGAAGCAATTACCATTAATTTATATGGAAAACTTTTTAAGCGTTCCCAGACCTCAAGAAAAGAACCTCTCTTAGGCTTTTCTGATATCTTATAACACATCTTGCTAATGGATGCACAAAATAAACAGAGATAAAGCCCAGATGCTCACACAGTTCAAAGCTCTAGCAGCTTGATGCTGAGATAGCTTAGTGTAGTTCCCAGGGAAGGAGCTTGGCGAAGCTACTCTGGCTGCTTGGGATGCTCTACCCCTGAAAGGCTTTCTGCAAACCCACCACTGAACACTATTTTCCCTTTGCCTTTTTCTGGTAAAACAGAAAATCCTCTTCAGGTTTCTTTCAGTTAGTGAAACAGGTATTAATGTAGGTCTTTAGTGAAAGCAAAGTGGTGTAAAGCAAAATTTCAAGAGGTAGGGATACCTGTCTTCAGCTGTGGTTCCTGACCTGTGGCCATTCCGCCAGCATTAAAATGCATACAGAGAAAATCTATGCAAAACGTTTCAAAGGTATTTTAAGAAAGAGAAACACACAACAAACAATTGACAGCAATTCAATTGACAGTGTTGTAAATCTACAAATTAATATTTGTGTGATTATAACATACAATTGCGTGGAATAAGATTACTATGAAAATACCCAAATACCCAAACTTCTCTGTCATTAGAAAAATGCAAATTTAAATATATGTCTACTTCACCAAATTGATCATTTTTTAATGAAAAGAATATAAAGTTGTTTAAAAAGTTCATGTTTACAGGAGTATAAATTACTTAACATTTTCAGTTGGCAATTTAAAACACATATGAAAATCTGCTCTGCCACTCCTTCTAACCTAAAGATGTCATTTCTACATAAACTTCATAAAAATTCAGTCATAGGTGAAATCCAAAAATCTTCTTCACAACGTTAATTATTATAATGAGAAGTTCTTTAAGAGCAAAATGAAACACTGATGTCCTAAAAAAGGAAAATGCCTCATCAATGATAACAAATCCATATGATGGAATACCATGCAGTCCTTAAAAGGTGAGTGAGAAAGGATTTTAATAAACTAGACATTTTTCATGATATATTAAGTTTAATTAAACTGGTTTCCAAGTACTATGTGCAGTACAAAACAAAACAAAATCAATTTTTTCCATAATGAAACTTTAAAAGTTATATACACATATTCCAAAATGTGACTGTTGATTTTCTCTAAGTGGTAGGATTCTGGTATGTTTTTTTCTGCCCTTTTCTCTTTAGAATTTCTTAAACTTTTAAAAATATACATGCATTATTTAATAACCATATGAAAACAAGGAGCACAAGTTATTTAAAATAATCCAACTGAAGACTTTCTGATGCCAACGGAGAAGAAGGTAAAAGAGTATTGATTAGGGGACCAATTTTGCTTTAGAAAGTCTTACGGTTCATTCTTTCTTTCAACCAGCATTGATTGACTCTCTGTTCCATTTTATTCCATCGCTAGACACAAGACATTCGAAGATGAGTTAGTTACAATTACTTTCTCATAAATCTCATAGATCAGTGGAGGAACCCGACAGATGCAATGTCAGTACAATTGCAATGAATTAGGTATTAATGTGGCATCAAAGGTCAAAAAAGAGGGGTGTAACTGCTGAGGGTAGGAAATAAGAAAAGTCTCCCTAGAATAGTAATCTTAGAATCAGTTTTTAAATATGAATAAGAATTTTCCACATAGAAATAGTGGGCAAAATCATTCTAGGAAAAAGGCACAGCATGAGAAAAATGTGGAGAAGCATGATTTAAATCCTATCATTGTTAATTATCATCACCATATCACAATTGTTTATGAAAAGTCTGATAATGACCAAAATCCTAAATACGGAGCTGATTTAAATACCTTCCTACTTACTATTAGTCCTTTACAAAGATTTTGTTTTTTTAAAACAAGAAAACAAGTTTTATTTCTATAATCAGAATATTCTATTGAAAACATTGTTATAGTATTAGTTACCTTTATTTTCTGGACATTGACTCTGTACCAGGAAGTGACACAAAGCACTTACCAGTGTCAGTCAACTTCCTAAGACATCTCACTTATCTGAGGTAGGTCTGAAGGAATACCTCTAACTGCCCGCAACCTTCCCCTTGCCCTCCCCAAATCCCCTCCACCTGTGTCCTCTGCTTGGCTGTCCCCCATCTCTCTCCCTCCTCCTGCAAGACAGAAGCCTCTTCCTAACACTCTTCCCTCTCATGATTTCGACACTCCCAGTCCTGATGTGTCATGGTAGCTCATTTTTAATACCTCCTGTTACCTTTCCTCTTCAAAAAACAGTTCTAGAATACCATAGTATCAGGGACACTAGAGTGCCCCACTTTGGCTCAGGTCATGATCTCTTGGTTTGTGAGCTCAAGGCAGCCCCACATCCAGCTTGCTGCCTTCAGCTCAGAGCCCACTTTGGATCCTCTGTCCCCCCTCTCCTTCTTCCCTTCCCCCACTCACACTCTCTCTCAGAAATGAATAAACATTTAAAGAAACTGAATACCCATATTTTATACTTTCTTGGCATCATACGCATACCCATTCAAAATATCTTATCCTGTGTCATCTTGAGCGATCGCCTCTTTTTCAACGAGCCTGGCATCTAACCCAGAATCTGATACAATATGGATGTACAATGCTTATCAGATGAATGAATAATGAATCCTATCCAAAAACATGCTACTACACAATTCAGTAGAAAATGTCTCAGTCTTTAGTATTATTTCTTAATACAAATCAGGATAAAGTGACCACCATGTTTTATCTAAGAAGTGAATAACTGGAAATCAGATTGAAACGCAATATCTTAAGACCCCCAAATATCTTAAGTCTTACCAAATTGAACCAAGCTTCAAAAACAAAACAAACAAAAAATAAAAAACCTGTTCAAATTGAACTCAGGTATATTAATTTCAAAAATGATTTCACTGAACAGATACAAAACAGCTTAGCAGCCTGAACAAATTAGTTTATTTCAACCAGAATACTAGTGAATAGATCATGAAGGTGTTATTTGTAAGTAGAAAAGTCAGTGTTTTGTTTGATACTCTATCTGGCCTTAAAAATAAAATAACTATATATTTTATTGAACAGTGGACTCCATAGGCCCAACAAGTAGCCACAGAGAATGAGGATACATCTCTTCTCTCAAAGGGTAGGTATTTGCTGCTGAGTGGTCCAAGAACTTCTCCAACTGCCAAATTCTCTTATGCAAACACCCATGGTGTAATCCAAGTCCTCAAATAAAAGGCATGTGAAAGAAGGAATTCACTCTTGCGACATTTCTTATTTGCATGGTTGCAAAATATCCTTGAAAGAGCACAAGAAGCATATGGGCCACACAGCAGAAGTTGACAATTTTTTGGTATTTTTCCTTGGTCCATGAGAACTTCTATCCTATTCTGGAGAGTTATAAGTCTCGTCAGCAAATGAGTTACATAGACTGTATAGGCACTACCGGGAGGCTTTGGATAAAAGATAAAACTGGCTTGTAAGCCTAGAAACTGCTTTATAAGCTAACTATTTGAGACGTGGGAGTGTGCACTTTGCGTATGTAGATTTCCAGCAATGCTGACCACAGAGGTCTGGATAGAGCAGTGAGTCAATAAATGTTTAATGAATAAGTAAATTAATTAATGGATACAGTATCTTTAATGAAACACAGTTTGACATGAGGCTGGAACTGAGGTATGATTTCTAACAAGTAGCCATGTAAAAACCCCTTTGCTAAAACTTGCTGTGCTAGGCAAAAGTCACATATGAGCATCTGTCTATATCATAAGCTATGAGTATATGAATATATATGTGCAAGTTTGTACATATACTTATGCATACAAGTATTCTCCTTGAATATATGGGCCTAAAGATATGCAAAAAACCAAAATGTGTGACTTTAAACAACTAAATAATTTAAGAATATTTTCTGGTGAAAATGTAGATATTTTTAATTTCTTAACTTTGCTGTCTATATTTTCTAAATGTTCCTGAAAGATATATGCCATTTCCATAGTCATTAACAGATATATGTTATGTCCATATTCATAATAGTAGTTTATTGACAGAAGATATTCATAGAATTATAGAGAGGAGAGAGACTGGAGTCTCTTTACTGTGAAGAGATTAAATACTATTCGCTAGATTGAATATATGAAAATAGAAATCCAGTTCAATAGTTTTTGTTTTGTTTTGTTTTGTTTTGAGGACCCATCTGGGTAAAACTTTCTAGGTGCTATTTCTGAGAAGTCAGTTACAGACATGACCAGAAATTATTCTCTGCCCATGATTTTATTTCTTTTCATTTTTTAAGTTTATTTATTTATTTTGAGAGAGACAGCAAGAGTGTGAGGTGGGGAGGGGCAGAGAGAGGGAGAGAGAGAGAATCCCAAGCAGGCTCTGCATTGTCAGTGCAGAGACTGATGTGGGGCTCGATCTCATGAACTGTGAGATCATAACCCGAGCTGAAACCAAGAGTCAGACACTTTAACGACTGGGCCACCCAGGAGCCCCTCTGTCCCGTGATTTTAAACATGGGTTGAATCAAAAGGAGTATATATGATCAACCCTTCATTAATGAGAAAATTCGGTTACCTAGAAGCCTCTACTATAGCAGCATTCTGATTAACTGAGGCTTTACTGTATTTGTGGCGATTTTATATGTATCCTCTTGAGTTGGCCACCTCACTCTCCCTCAGATTTTCTCAGGGAACAGGGCAAACAACTAAAAAAGGGTCCATGTCCCTTCAAGAGGAGAAAGGATTTGCAATGAGCCCAGTGGAACCTTTGGCAGGAACAGTAAGACCTTGGTCTTTCTGACTGCCAGATTAAACAAAGTAAGTCAGCTTAGTTGATTCATAATACTAATACTGAAAGTATCTTAGAGGAACAGGTCAGGGATCACTAATCCTTTCTTAGTGGCTTTATTATCTTATTAGATTTAAGCTAAAGGAAAAACAATCCGATAGGCAGCCAAAATGCTTACAGAGAATTAAAATGCTTTCTGAGATTATTTGGGACTGAACACAGTTTCAACCCTAGCTTAAAATAACAGGCAACTTCCCTTCCATTCAGTTGAATAAAAGAACAGTATATGTGTATTAAAAATGTGAAATATTTGGAATGTATAACCACTTTCCCATCTACTGAAATAATTTCCTAATTGGTCTTCCAGGTTCTTAGCCCTCATTTGCCAGTACATGTCATTCCTGCTCACCAATCTCTGCTGCCTGTGCGTTGCTTTCTGCCATAGTTCTCAGTGGTTGACATCTGGAAGCCTAGCCTTAGAATTTTCTGGGGTGTAAGGTAATTAACTCTAGGGACAAGTCTCAAGTCCTCCACGTGTTTCCCTTGCACAACAAATGATTAGAACCACTGGCCTAAAAACTACTATATAAAAACCATAATGTGGCATTCCATGTCCTCTGAAATCTGTCCCTGAGCTGGTTTACTGAAGTCATGTCACACCATCTCTCTCTGTGCATATTAATGAGCCAGACTCTTCCTTGCTTCCTGATCTCATCATGCTTTCCCAGGCCTTTGGTGCTCTTCATTCCATCCTTTCTGCTTGTATTATTGAATTCTTTGCTAACCCTCAGAGCTTTTTTGATTCATCTTTTTTATTATTTTTTTTAATGTTTATTTATTTTTGAGACAGAGAGACACATCGTGAGCAGGAGAGAGGCAGAGGAAGAGGGAGACACAGAATCCGAAGCAGGCTCCAGGCTGCGAGCTGTCAGCACAGAGCCCGATGAGAGGTTCGAACTCACGAACCGTGAAATCATGATTGGCACCAAAGTCAGACGCTTAACTGACTGAGCCACCCAGGCACCCCTTGATTCATCTTCTAATGTTCTGGCAACTAAACTTCACCAGAGGCTCCTCTTGCCCAGCATTCACCCTTCTGGGACCAGAGAATAAAGACTTTTGAACCACTGGACTGCACAATTTAGAAATGCTTGGAGGTGCAGTGGTTCATGGGCATGAGTATTAAGATCCTACTCTAAAGCTTACACTTGAAACTAACCCCTTTGTAAATATCTTCTTCTTTGTCCTTAACAATAGTTCATTACTACAGAATCTTATGTATCCTATAGAGTCAGAATACTAGAGCAAAAATAAAAAATAAAATAAAGAATTATGGGCTTTGAAGTTCAATTGTTCTGGGGTTCATAATCAGGACTCCTACCAACCATCTATATGATTTTAAACAAGTAAGATTTACCTCAGTTTACTGTTTTCTAAAATAGACATAATGTCTCAGGGTGTTTATGAAGATAATTAAAAGTATCAGAATTCTGGTTTTTATTTTACATGTTTCTCCACATTGTGATTTCTCAGAGGATAATGTAGATTCTTGTTCTAAATCGATATCTAGTCAATGTTTGCTAAACTTTAGTTATTTAAATAACTGAGATGTTTTAAAATACTTCATCAAATTCCCTTAGATGTGTTTGCTTCAGTTGAAGTTTGGGGCTGTTGTGTCCTCCAAAAATTAACTCCCCAACCTCAGAATATGAACTGCACTTGGGTCTTTTAGGAACTCATAACTTAAAATCAGGATATTAGGATGGGCCTTAATCTAATGTGACTGGTATCCTTATAAGAAAAGGAGGTTAGGACACAAACACACAGAGAGAAAACCATGAGGCAACACAAGAAAAGATGTGTCTCTTGCCAAGGAGACAGGCCTAGGAAGAAAACAACTCTCTGACACCTTCAGCTTAGACTTCTAGTCTCCAGGACTGTGAGACAACCCATCTCTGTTGTTGAAGTCACCCACTCTGAGGCACTTTGTTATGGCAGTCCCAGCTAACTCATAAACCAAATCTTGACTTTAGTGCTATAATTGGTACACTTGAAATAAAGATGACCTTATTAAGGTGTATGTGCTAATTTGGTATGAACGTAAGATAGCATTATAAAATTAGAATTTTCACCTAGAAACAGGAGAGCAACAATTTTTTCTTGCTAAAAAAAAAAAAAATCAGAGCCTGAAATATCATATGTGTCCCTAATGGATGATTCTGTGTCATGCAGAAGATATGCAATAAGCTTGGTAAATAAGCTGTGAGTGGGTTGGGCTGTATTTCAGTGGATTTGTTAGCAGTGAAGCTTGAGCAGAGTGAATCATGAATAAACCTCACAATACTTGGAGACAGATTAATAGTTCCTGTTTTAATTCGAGTGTGCCGAATAAATGCCCAGCCACATTCCCTGGCAGTGTGTTGGATTCCAAATGAATGGAGGTCCCCTAATTGTGTCCCCGAGCAAATATAACCCAATCAATTACATTTGTATAACATGTTATGGATTTTAATGTATTTTCTCTTACATTTTCTCATTTAGTCTTTATTAGGATTAAACATAATAAATATTGTAAATTTAGCATAGCTCCCCAATGGCTTAGAAATATGGTCCTTTTCTCAAGTACTAATGCATGAAAATGTGCAGGAACTAGAATTTTGACTCAAGATCTGTATGCTTCTTTCAGTGATGTGGCTGCTACACCATACTGCTAGTTTCTACTGTTCGAAAGCCATTACCCTGGGACCAAAGAGAGCAGATGGCAAACCCACTAGACCATGCAATTTTAGGTTGTTTTGGGAGAGCAGTAGTTGGTAAGGAAGAGTATGAAAATCAAAGAAGAGATACCAAATCCTCTGGCGGAAATTACAACTTTGCCAAGATTCTGCATGTTATAACCTTGAAAAGCAGTGTTAAAAAATCCCATTTTATTGGGGTGTCTGGATGGCTCAGTTAGTTGAGTGTCAGACTCTTGATTTCAGCTCAGGTCATGATCCCAGGTTCAGGATATCAAGCCCCGCATCAGGCTTCACGCTAAGCGTGGAGCCTGCTTAAGATTCTCTTTCTTCCTCTGCCCCTCTCCCCCACTTGTGTGTGCTCTCTTTCTCTAAAATTAAAAAAAAAATCCCATTTCACAGTTGAAGAAACAAAAGTTCAAAACATTACTTATCTAAGATCATACTTATAGCCAGAATTTGAAAGTAAGTCTGTTGTACTGCAGTATTTATATTTTTCCCTCTCCGACACCTGATTCCCACTTTTCTTTAATTTCAAGAGAATTATCTAAATCTGCTTAATTATAAAAAGCAACAACTACTAAGGAAACATGGCTGCCCTCTTGGAAAACTCCTGTTGCCAGAAAGTCTTGATTAAAAGACTACAGATTAGCCCTTACACACCATCATCTTTATCAGCCCCACCCTCTCAGTGTGGCCGGAGATCAGGGTGCAGAACAAAAAGCCTGGTCTTTAATCAAAAACAAAGATAAGACCTACCATTTATGTACTTTTTCCTAGATACTGTTCTCAATTTTTGAAATCCCCATAAGACTGCTATGAGGTAGATAATATTAAAGTAGGAAACTGTGCACCAGAAATTAAATAACTTGCCCAAGGTCCTATAACTAGCACACACCAAAATTAGGTTTGGAACACTATTTTATATTGCACTTTAAAATAGGTTAAAATTATGCTTTAAGATAATGTGATATTTTACATTAGTCGTCATCTATTAGACCAGTTGTGAGTAAATCTAAATATATTCATTCACTAATTTATGCAAAAACATACTTACTGAACACTTACTATGTGCTTGGGACTGAAGAGACACCATAGCTTTGTTCTTCCTGGAAAAAAAAAGTTTTATTCGTGGAAACAAACAACAAGCAAATAAATGCATGCTTATTTAATGTATAAATATAATCAGTGCTTTGTTGGAAAGATACAACATACTGTGAAATAACAGGAGAAGTAAACATTTACTTAGTGAAAACTGCCCCTTCTTAGTCAGTTACTATACTTAATCTGATAAAAATTAATATTCTTTCCTACATATGTATAATTCATCATTTTTGTTCTCCCATTTTACACTCATCAGGTACTTAAGTTACATCATGAACTCTATTTAAATTACTGTATAAAGAATTTATATTTTTGTAAACTTGGTAATAATGCCCTTATTCATCTTTATAATAGAGCTTTGGGTAGAACTTTGCTAAATGCCATAAATTACATCAAAGACTATTTCAGGCAGGTTTCTCAAATGTTCATTTGGTTAATAAGAGGAAGACTGAAATGTTTTCTGCCTTCCCAGCTCATTTATATCAAAAGAACATCAGGAGAAAATTACCCCCTGGCCTTTTAGGCTATGTCTGGTATACTATAATTGCATATCAAGACCTTGCCAAGTTTGGGGAATGGGGGCCAAAGTCAGTGTGTGTGTGTGTGTGTGTGTGTGTGCACATGTATGTATGTGTATGCGTGTGTGTGTGTGTGTGTGTGTGTGTGTATGTATGGCTACAATTGTTTTGGTTATGAAATACTTTATCACATACTTTAACTGAATAACTAAGTTCCTCTTTTTAAGTGCAAAATAGAGAGTGCCATGTGGTAAAAGATTAAGGGATCTGAAATCTTTCAGAACTGAATTCAATGCAGGTTTTGATGCTTATTAAATATGTGTCTGTAGGCAAATTAATTTACCTGAGGCTTCATGTCTACTTATCTATCTACCTGTCCATCCTTCCATCTATGTGGAAGATAAAGAAAGACATTTCTTAGTATCAACTTAGAATTCAATGAGTAATTCGTCTGAAGTCCACACAATGCCTGGCACATGGTAAGTTCCCAATCTGAGATGATTGCTATTTTTATTTTATTTTATTTTATTTTATTTTATTTTATTTTAATAATGTATTATCAAGGTAGCCAACATACAGTGTACTCAGTGTAGTCTTGGCTTCAAGAGTAGATTCCTGTGATTCATCACTTATATACCACACCCAGTGCACATCCCAACAAGTGCTCTCTTCAATGCCCATCACCCATTTTCCCTGTCCTCCCACCCCACCACCCCACCAACCCTCAGTTTGTTCTCTGTATTTAAGATTCTCTTATTGTTTGCCTCCCTCTCTTTTTGTAACTTATTTTTCCTTCCCTTCCTCTATGATCTTCTGTTTAAGTTTCTCAAATCCCACATACAAGTGAAAGCATATCTTTTTCTGACTTATCTCACTTAGCATAATACCCTCCAGTTCCATCCACATTGTTGCTAATGACATGATTTCATTCTTTTTCATTGCCGGGTAGTATTCCATTGTGTGTGTGTGTGTGTGTGTGTGTGTGTGTGTGTGTATATATATATATATATATACCACATCTTCTTTATCCATTCATCAGTTGACGGACACTTAGTCTCTTTCCATACTTTGGCCATTGTTGATAGTGTTGCTATAAACATTGGGGTATATGTGCCCTTATGAATCAGCACTCCTGTATCCTTTGGATAAATTCCTAATAGTGCTATTGCTGGTTTGTATGGTAATTCTATTTTTAATTTTTGAGGAACCTCCACACTGTTTTCCAGAGTGGCTTCACCAGTTTGCATTCCCACCAATAGTGCAATAGGGCTCCCCTTTCTCCACATCCCCACCAACATCTGTTGTTTATTGAGTTGTTAATTTTAGCCATTCTGACTAGTGTGAAGTGGTATGAGATGATTATTAACAAAACTCTACACATACATTTAAACTGCAGACATATAGGGGCACTTGTACCCCAATGTTTATAGGAGCACTCTCAACAATAGCCAAATTATGGAAAGAGCCTAAATGTCCATCAACTGATGAATGGATAAAGAAATTGTGGTTTATATACACAATGGAGTACTACATGGCAATGAGAAAGAACGAAATATGGCCCTTTGCAGCAACGTGGATGGAACCGGAGAGTGTGATGCTAAGTGAAATAAGCCATACAGAGAAAGACAGATACCATATGTTTTCACTCTTATGTGGATCCTGAGAAACTTAACAGAAACCCATGGAGGAGGGGAAGGAAAAAAAAAAAGAGGTTAGAGTGGGAGAGAGCCAAAGCATAAGAGACTCTTAAAAACTGAGAACAAACTGAGGGTTGATGGGGGGTTGGAGGGAGGGGAGGGTGGGTGATGGGTATTGAGGAGGGCACCTTTTGGGATGAGCACTGGGTATTGTATGGAAACCAATTTGACAATAAATTTCATATATTGAAAAAAAAGACAATAAATTTCATATATTGAAAAAAAAAATAAGAAAAAAAATAAATTGCAGACATGGGTGATCTCAAGGATAATGTGGAGAGACACCTGATGCTGGAGGGT
Source organism: Acinonyx jubatus (assembly GCF_027475565.1). Classification (NCBI taxonomy): domain Eukaryota; kingdom Metazoa; phylum Chordata; class Mammalia; order Carnivora; family Felidae; genus Acinonyx; species Acinonyx jubatus. The sequence goes on from NC_069382.1 coordinate 186,757,226, forward strand.
TTTCTGACTTTCTTCTGGAGTTGAATTTCTTATCTAGTGAAGATGGAAAGAATAGCAGATGTTCATTTCTAAGTTTTGTAAGCTTTAAACCATTGACAAAAATGCCTCATTGAACACTAAAAATCAAGATGTTGGAGGTGGTCTATCATAGTTAAATCAGTATTAAAATTATTTGAGACTTTGTAAAGACGTCCAACTGTGTGCCCCAAATGTGGACAGGGACTATCCAATTTAGAGACTAGAGCAAGAACAGCAAAATTCACAGAAATCTTAAAATGCTGAATATTTACCTGAGATGTCAAATATGACAGATTGATAGAGCCATTTTGAATAAAATGACAAGATATAACATATTAAGACTATGTAACTGTGAGTAACATTAACTTTTATTCATTTTGGCTGGAAATACAAATGTGTAAGGAGTCTGTTCAGGCTAACACTGTTTCACAAAAAGTGAAAAATTGTTCTCATTCACTTTGCATGCATGCATTCATTTGTTAATTTAATAAATATATATTGAGCATGTCATAGACATTAGTGTTATGAGGACAAATAAAAATGATCCTAAACATTCCTGCTACTGATTGATGGATATTTCACCTACAGACATAATTACAGTGCAAAAAAATTGTAGGAAAAATGAAGAGGAAATGACTAATGCATTATAGATGAATCACAGAGGGCTTCATGGAGGAGGTGAGGTAACAATGAGGAGAATCTTAAAGAAGTTTGGTTGCTCAAAAAAAAAAAGAAAACAACAGGGGTACCTGGGTGACTCAGTCAATTAAACATCTGACTTTGGCTCAGGTCATGATTTAGCATTTTGTGAGTTTGAGCCCCACATCAGGCTCTGTGCTGACAGCTCAGAGCCTGAAGCCTGCTTTATGCCCTTCTCTATGCCTTCTCTATGCCCTTCCCCCACTCTGTCTCTCTCTCAAAAATAAATAAACATTTTTAAATTTTTTTTAAAAAGAAAAGAACAAAGATCTATATTTTTATAGACAGAATAAAAAGCATATATTAAAGTGAGGGGGAATATTATGAATGACATTTAGTGTATAGGATGGTATGATGTATCTTATAGTGTAGATATCAAGGCAGGTTTGGGCCAAATTACGATGGTCCTTGTCTGCTAAACCTAAGTGTAGGTAGTCTCTTGCCTTACCATCCTTCTTTTCCAGTCTCCCACACTGCCCACTGAGCACTTATTATGTGCCAACCACTATGCTAAAAAATGTATTGACTTACATAACACTTGCAACAACTGTAAAAGCAAGTACTAATATTAACTTATAAAAGAACAGGCATGTAAAGTTTCATAAGATTAAGTAATTGTGATTTAATTCAAACAATCCAATTACAGAGCCCATGTTCACACGCTATATGTTATATATGTTTCCAAAATGATTTTTAGGATAAAAGGAAGGAGTTAGTATAAACAGAGGAAAATACAAAAGCAATTCTATCGGTAAAATTTTACTCAATTGGGCACTTGGAATTGACTTAGAGAATATGAACTGTTTAAGGAATAAAGACACAGATTAAAAGAGAAAGGGATTGAGAGTCTACCACACGGGTGCTGACTAAAATTTACAGGACTAAAATAATAAAGAGTTTCATGAATAACTAATATGCCAAATCAAATATAAACACACTGTCAAGTTCTGAATCAGTGTCTCCAAGAGTGACGATATTGGTATGAACCAGAGTTCGCAGTCTAATTTGGCAGGGGGTAATAGCAAATAGCATTCTCAGTGTGTGGCTACCTATTTTTCTAGAAGGGACATATTCTGGGTGTTAATATTTTTAAAAATATATGCTTTTCAGCATGCCACTTACTACCACTTGATATCTGTATTAACTTTGTTGCTTAACTTTTCACATATGTGTGAAGTCTGTGGGTCCGACTTAGGATCAACTAGTCTTGGCTCTGAACTGTAGGTTGGGTTCAACTCTGTTGCATGTGTTTTTGAATCATAATTGTTTAATCAGAAATTATCCATACCATGTTCTTATAACAGGTCATAGGAATTCATAAGGTCGAGGCAAAATATACGCACACGTTTAAGCCCATATCATGTTTACTAGCATTATATTAAGCCAAGAGAGTCACAGAGCTAAGTCCAACATCATGGCCCTGGAAAATACAGTTCACCCATGGTGAAAGCCAGGCGGAGTTACATGGAAAAGGGTATAGGTGTAATTAATCTCCACAATGCCATAAAAAGATAAGCAATGAAGTACCTGTGCTTTTTAGATTAAATAAATTACTTAAGTTATCTTGAAGGTTGATAATTCTCATAAATTCTTCACCATGAGAAGACAAACATTTTTAAGTTTCTAAATATTATTTTATATCCATTTCCTATGTCATGACAAACTAGATTATTAAAAAATAAAAGTATTTCAAATAACACACTCTGTAAATTGATTTAACTATTGGTAATTTAACTACAATGTATCTTAATGTGCTGAGAACAAATGCCAAAGCTGGTGATCCCAACTACTGCACTGTGAGGTGAAATCTCCATTTCCTTGCTGAAGTCTGAATATGTCTGTTTTCCTAAAATTCAGGCACTGAAATCCTAACCTCCAAAGATGGTTGTATAAGGAGGCGGGGCTTTGGGGAAGTAGGGAGGCTTAGGTCAGGAGGGTAAAGCTCTCATGAGTGGGATTAGTGCTGTTATAAAACAGGTTCTAGAGAGACCCTTTGCCCTTCAACAATGTGAGGACAGAGAGACAAGGTACCAGCTGTGACCTAAGAGGGCCTTCACCAGAATGTGGTCAGGCTGGCCACTTGATCTTAGACCTCCAGCATCCAGAACTGCTGCTTACAAGTTACCCAGTCTGTGGGAAATTATTATAGTAGCCAGAGAAGACTAAGACGCCATCTTTACCTCAGAAGTCATCTACACCACATGCACAATTTTGGTTTCTGATATACAAACCTGATACAAGAGCTAAAGTCAATTCAAAAATAGGTATTTCAAGAAATCAAAGATGATGGTAATTTCCCTATGAATCAGTTTTGAATACCGTTTTGGGAACCTCTTTATAGAGCAATAGTCCAAAGTACACACTCTGTAAGTCAGTTATTTGATATTCTTGAGTTTCGTTTTCTTCTATAAAATAGAGACAATAATACCTAGCTCTTCAGACTATTTTGGATTAAGTGAGATCATTTTTGCAGCAGACATATCCCAGAGCCTTAAAGATGGACACAGGTAAATTATTATAATTATTTTTATTACCATTATTTCTTTGTACCTCAATGTCCTCATCTGTGTAAGTACAATAATACTTAATCATGAGCATTCCAAGAGCTGTGTACACATGTTCCGAGTGCGTCCAGGAGCCCATGACTTGGACTCTTTGATTCTTTTTAACCAAGGAATTTCAAAGAGAAACAAGTATCATGTCACCAAAACACAAGAGAAGAAACCATTGTAAACCCAGAATATAGAATTAAAATAAAAAATAAGACTTGGGACATTCAGGTAGGAAATTGTGGAACTGAAGGAAGTTTTAGAAGAGGCAATGAAATGAGAAGAAGGAGTTTCAGAAAGAGAAGAAAGCTGTATATACACCTGAAGATGGAAATCAGTTTCATTCCTTTGCAAAGACAAGCAGGATGTTGGCAGCATTTTTTTTGAATAGTTGGGATAAAAGATAAAAGTATGGCTTTTGAAGAAAACTATAAATATATTACCAAAATTTCCACTCTTCAGTATTATCTCCCAAAGGAAAATAGATATAAAACTACAACTCTTTTCTCATGAATCTACAGCCTTTGAAAACCTTTCTAATGTTAGAGTTGAAACTTGCTTAGGATTCAATTAAAAAATATATCAAATCTGCTATCATTTCTTCCACAGATAAACTCTCTCAAATAGAATATGTACCTTCTAATGACTCTTCTAAAATTAAGCAGCAAATTGGATTTCCCAAGTCCCGAGTTTGCTTTAGCACCGGTCACTTTTGAAATGCGAACAAGATACTAACTTTCCAAGTTAAAATTCCATTTAACAATAGCAAAACACAATTTTCTGTTATCTAAGAAAAATACTTTATCTGTGCATTTATTTTTATCCTTTCTTTTTAATAAAAGGCTTGCAGTATATTGGGACATGAAAAAACTCATAAAGGTCATTTCATAAATAAATCAAAATCACAGCATCTAGTGTTGCTTTGAAAATGACAGAGAACAAACAAGTAGGGGGAAACATTTTCTGACAAAAAAACCCAACCCTCTTGAAATATTTCAGCCCATACTTACAAATTTATAAAAATAATGATATTAGTATGTGACCATAGGCACAAGATAATTTTTTTAATAGCAATGAAATAGTTTAGGCTTTTTAAAAGTATCAGATCATTATATGTCTGTAATATATGTGTATACTTATGAAAAATATAGATATTGGTCAATTATACTGACACATCTCTTAGAGCACCTGGGTGGCTCAGTCAGTTAAGCATCCCACTCTTGATTTTGGCTTGGGTCATGATCTCACGGTTCATGAGATCAAGCCCTGCATTGATGTGTGTGCATTCTCTCTCTTTTTCTCTTAAAATAATTTAAAATGTAAAAAAGAGGGGCGCCTGGGTGACTCAGTTAAGCCTCTGACTTCGGCTCAGGTCATGATCTCACAGTTCGTGAATTCGAGCCCCATGCGGGGCTCTGTGCTGACAGCTCAGAGCCAGGAGCCTGCTCCAGATTCTGTGTCTCCCTCTCTCTCTGCTCCTCTCCTCCCATGCTCTGTCTCACTCTCCTTCAAAAGTAAACATTAGTTCTTTTAATTGTTTGAAATAACATAAGCATTTCCTGAATAAATGTTTTTATTTCAAGTGTTGCCTTCTCTGTAGAATATTCTCAGAGTTATACATTTAGATTTAACCCTATGTTCACCATTTGGGTTGCTAACAGAGATTTCAGTTCTCCAAATCTAAACACATTTTGCTTCCCTACTTCCTCTGACAGTTAAATGTAGTCATGTGACTTGTTTGGACCAATGAAACATAGGAGGAAGTGAAATGTGTCACTTCCAGCTAGAAGCTCTAAGACACAGAGTGTGATCTGTCATGTATGCCCTGTTATGGTGATTATTAAAGCATGTATCAAGGTCAAACCTTTGTTAGCTTGATCTCTGGGTGTCTATAGTAGCTAGAACAACCTACTTGTCTGCATTCAACATACAGAATGAGAGACAGAAATAAAATGCAGTTATGTTAAATCACATAGATTATGAAGATTGTTTGTTACTACAGCATCCCTTAACCTATCCTAACTAATATAATTGCTCTTAATTTCAGGATCTAATTTAGATGTATTTTTTCCCCGCTGACAGCTCTTCTTACTATATTATCTAGCTATGTCTGTTTCTTCATTAAACTGCAAATATTTTTAGAATCTGTTTCCTGCATTTCCTTTTAGGCATTACAGGCATGTAGTAAGAACTAAAATCTATGTTCTAAATAAATACTAATAAAAATAGTTATGTAATAATTTCTTACTTCATCGACTTTCATGTTCTGAAAAATTATAGAATTTGCATATTTTCTGAACATTTAATGGCAGGCAAATAAACAAATGTATCATTTCTACCTGAAATAGTAAGTAATTGGGAAATACAATAATGTAAATTGATCAATTACCACTTAATGTTGATATTTATAGCCTGAAAATGCAATCACTCCAAATCCCATATATACATTCAATAGAATACAATTTTAGATTTTACATTCTCAAAATCGGGGCACATGAAATATATGAAACTTAGAAATAGAAATAGTATCAATAACAATAAACTTAGCTTAGGTAACTGGATGAAGGTCAAGTTCCTCTGACGTAAAAGTGAACTCACAGTCCATTTCATTACCAATGAAGCGTTTCCTCTATATCTTTAAAAAATAACAACTAAATATGTCTTAAAGGCAGATAATATGTATTCCCATATAATGTATAATTTCCTTTCTTATTATTTAAAATTTTCACTCACACTTAAAAAAATATCCTCCACCCATTTCTTCATTTTTAAGTTTATTTATTTATTTTGAGAAAGATCAAACCAGTGAGCAGAAGGGGCAGAGAGAAAGGGAGAGAGAGAGAGAATCTCAATCAGGCTCTGTACTGTTGGTACAGAGCCCAGTGCAGGGCTCGAACTCACAAACCACAAGATCATGACCTGAGCCAAAATCAAGAGTCGGATGCTTAACTGACTGAGCCACCCAGGAGCCCATCTCCACCCATTTTAATCAAACAACAACAACAACAACAACAAAAACACCAAAAAACCAAAAACAAAAAACAAAACCCACTTGCTTTTCTAATGAAAAGTTCCACAAGTTTATAAGGCAGTTATCAATTGGACTCTTCAATTTATAATCATAATACACTGGTAAGTGTCCAGAAAAGATATCTGAGGAAAAGAAAGAAAGAAAAAAGAAAGAAAGAAAGAAAGAAAGAAAGAAAGAAAGAAAGAAGAAAGAAAGAAGGAAGGAAAGAAAGAAAGAAAGAAAGAAAGAAAGAAAGAAAGAAAGAACACCTAAAAATGCCTCAGTCTTTGTTTACCCTGAGTTCATTGTGGAATTGGACATTGGGAAGAAAAAGTCTTTTAAAAATGTAAAGCTGGTTTTATGAATGTATGGTGTTGATAACAGCGGTGTTAATTTCTACCACCCTTTACTTTATCCATTCCCTATTATTGATATTTTTGGTTATAATCATATAACCACACCTCATTTTTTGCCCAATGTAGTGAAAAATCAAATCATGTCAGTGCAGAACAAGGACAAAAAAAACGAAGTTATTATTTGGGGTCATGTAGAAAAAGTCATAAGTTACAGACCTGAATTTTTCAAATCAGCTTTCACTTATTTAAAAAAGCCTTTGTTTTTTTTATATTTTCATGTTACCCTGCCAAACGGGGGCACTCTGCAAATAATTGTCAAGGGTTACATGTGATATATTCAATATCTTCTTTGTCAGCAAGAAACATCATTCCTGAGAGAGATAATTGAGAGGTTTAATAAGGGAACTATATTCAAGGTTGTGGATGGGTTTATCAAATAGAACATGGATTGGTACAATACTCTTGGGGCTAGTGACAGCAGAAAAATTTTCCTACCTTTGGGTCTGAAGAATTAAGTGGAGGGGGTGGTTATGGAACCCAGTTAAGGAAAGGTATGGAGAGGGTCAGAGGCTGATGAGAATTAGGGGAAAGGGACACATCCAATGGTGGGACCCAGGAGGAAGGAAGCCAGGGTAATAGATTCCCTGTCCCAGACCTCATTCCCCTCCCTCTTTCCAATGTCTGCCTGCACTTCACATTGACCACCCTCCACACTCAGTCGAAAGCCAGAGAGCAGGAAGGAAACTCCAAGATGCAGTTCATAAATATAGACCCCTGGTGTGTAGACTGGACTCAGAGGCCAAGTAGAATATATCGAACACCTCCTGGCCCTTCCCTTCTGTAAACTATAGTACTTTCAGCAAGGTACCCATCAAGTCACTCAGTACTTTTCCAACAGAAAATGTGCCTTACCCAATTAATTAATTATCAATAGTGCATTGATAACTTATTTTGGACAGAGCTAAAAACTTAAAAATGCTAGAGTCCCTTCCTTTAGAAATTCATAACAGCATAGGGAACAAAAACATGTTAAAAATCTAAGATTATACATATTGGTAATTACTATTGGTATGGATATGGATGAACAGAGAAAAGATAAATGAATCTTCCTGTAAATAACTCCTTTAAAATACTGGATTGGATTTGCCCACTAAAACATAAAACAAGGAAAGATGTTCAACGTCACTAATCATAGGGCAATGCAAATCAAAACCACAATGAGCCAGCACTCCACACCAGTCAGAGTGGCTAGTATCAAAAGACAAGAGATAAGCAAGTGTTGGCAAGGATGTGGAGAAAGGGAACCCTCATGCATTATTGGTGGGAATGTAAACTGGTATAGCCACTATGGAAAACAGTATGGAAATTCCTCAAAAATACTAAAAATAGAAGTACCACATGATCCAGCAATTCCATTCCTGGGTATTTACCTGAAGAAAATGAAAGCACTAATTTGAAAAGATATATGCAACGCTATGTTCACTGAAGCATTGTGTGCAATAGTGAAGATATAGAAGCACCTGAATGTCCATTGGTAGATGAGCAGTAAAGAAGATGGGGTATATTACAAGGTGTAGTATAATTCAGTCATAAAAAAGAATGAAATCTAGCCATCTGTGGCAACATGGATGTACCTAAAAAGTATTACGCTAACTGAGGTAAGTCAGACAGAGAAAGACAAATACCATATGATGTCACTTACATGTGGAATCTAAAACTCAAAACAACAAATAATAATCAAACAAACAACAGCAACGAAGAGAGACAGATTCATAAATACAAAGGATAACTGGTGGTTGTGAAAGGAGAGGGGGTGGGGAGATGGGCAAAATAAGCAAAGGGGATTAAGAGGTATGGAGTTCCCGTTATAAAATAAGTAAGTCACAGGAGTGAAGAACACAGCATAGGGAATAAAATCAATAACATTGCAATAACATTGTATGGTGACAAATGGTGATGACACTTATTGTGGTGAGCATTTCATAATATACAGAATTGTCAAATCTATAGGTGTTGTACACCTGACACTAATATAATATTATGCCAACAATACTTCGATTAAAAATTTTTTTAAGTTAAAAAATTTAAAAAGCCAAATTTAACGAATTTGGATTGATAAAATAAAATAAAATAAAATAAAATAAAATAAAATAAAATAAAATAAAATAGAAATACTATCAGGATGGTGAAGGCAGTGTCCAATCCCAGTCATATACAAGTCAACTGTATGATAGGAAATAAGAATTCAAAAGGGGTACAATAAAACAAAACAGGCCTTATTAACCATATATCAAATGCCCTAATAACATGCTATGTTAACCTGAGAACCTGGCTTTTAGCAGATTTTCCTGATTACTCAGTAGGTGCCCTAAATCCCCCTTCTCCCCTTCAGTCTCTCACTGGCGTTGTTCCAGGCAGTGTTATTTCCTTTCCGTAGTTATATGCTGAGGTCTCTCATATTGGTGATCAGAAAGCCAGTATCAGAGTAACAATTTAAAATACAAGGATCTGGTCCTATTAAATATCTTTGCCCACTTGACCCTTTAAGTCCAAACTTCTTTAGATGACCAGTAAAATGAAGAATTCTTTTACTCTTATTTCCTTAATGAAATAGGCTGTTATTTGTCAGATTTTCCATTCATTTTTTGGTTGCATATGTGCCTATATCTGTGCTAAGGGCTCAAATAACTAAGGGCCCTCTAGAAATATGACCACCTCAGGTTAGACAGAACTCTTACAAATCAGTAAAATCCAGAAAAACTTTCACCCAGAATATTCTATGAGAATGAGGCTGTTTGGTTCTCTTCTATCTAGGCTACTTTGGGAGCCAATAGGCTGTGTGGGAAGGTGAGAGTGTTTCAGAGCTAGACATATTTGTACTTGAACCTTTCCATCATCTTACTGGCTCTCTACATTGGTAGCAACTCTAAATTTTGAAGGTCCAATTTTATTGCTTGCAGTTTTTCTGAAGGATACCACAGTTCCTTTGAAGGGAGAATATATGCACATATACACATATAAGAATAAACAGTAAACTTTCCAAACCTCAGAGTCTTCGCCTAAAAGTAGGGCATGGTACCTATTTTTGGTTTACCACGAAGTTAAATAAACTTGCGGATATGGGTAGGAGAGGTCCACAGATGTCAGGAGTATAATCTAAGCCCCTGTCATTGCTAACTAGGTGACTTACCTTTGCACAGTTTACTCTTTGGTAAAATAAGAAAATATTAGTCAACCCATCAAACTGATGGGTTCCCACTTCTAATGAGTTGGTGCAGTTTAAAGATTTGCTACAATATCAAGGTAATAGTAAGCATTCAGTAGGATTCCCTCTTTATATAAAGTCTTGGTAAATGCAAGTTTCCTTCTTCCTACAGCCCTGTGAGCACCCTGTAGTAGTTTTATAGAAGCTTGCTAAATCAGGGCACTTGAAGAGAGGGGAAGTTGTTGTTCACTCTTCTTCCTGTTCCTCCCCTGGATTCCTTTGTGATTCCCCACACCCTGCCCCCCTTTACTGTCTTTTTTTTCTCTCTTAAGGATTTGTTTTGTCTAGCAAGGAGCCATAAAGGATGTGTAGCAAAAGGAAGACTTAAAAGTGCCTTTTGGTGACAGCGCATACATGCCAGAAGGAGGCAAGCTGCCACAGAGATCTCAGCCAGCTGCCATGGGAAACTCATACCTGCATAATCAGGCTAGATGAAAGTGGAGAGCTTCCCTCCATGATGCAATGGGGGGCTGGGGCTGTGGGGAAGCCTGCATTCAGACACAGCTGGAGAAAAGGAACACACACACAGGGAGGCCAAAGCCTTATTAACCCTAATTGTGATTGAAAGCCATGGAAGAGTTCAGTGGTGTTGAGGGGCACGTGAAATGACCAGACCTGGAGCCTACAAAGGATGGTCAAGAGAAATCCTGTGTGATACAGCGTTTCTTTATCAAGGATGTAGTTTAAAAACAAACAAACTGGTAATAAGGCTGATGGCCATGATCTCCCCCATGCTAAAGATTGTGTGACTGACGTGCAGATCACAGAAAGCTTGCTCAGCAGATTTTCTTGCTGGGTACCTTGTGGGTCAGGATGTATGTGTTTGCACACCATGCTCACCCTCTAGCACACTTGCTCTGTGCTTATTTTTAAATCTCTATGTGTTACATAAACTTGTACCTGTTTAAGATTCTCTTTCTCAAGAAAATACATAAAAGAAGTGGAAGAAAAGCCCATGAGAGTATTCAAAAAGGGAAAAGGGGAAGGAATAACAAAAAGTGTGAGTTAAAATGAAAACATAGCAAAGCAACATAAACAAGGAAATTTGTGTGTGTGTGTGTGTGTGTGTGTGTGTGTGTGTACCTTTTGGACAAAAGGTAAAGACAGAGTTTTCATTTCTTTTTAATGAGTAATAGCATGAATGCATGAAAGCATAACATGAAGGTAAAATATAAATACAGTTTTGATAACTCTTGCCCTCCCAGGATTAAATGAATTTATCATACTTTTTTTCCTTCTGAGAAAGATCTTTGATGACAGTTTGTTCACAGGATTTTAAGTTGACCTAGGAAAAAGATATGAACACAATAGGCAGTTATACCCAACAAGTTTATGGGCAACCTTTGGGACAGGGTTGCATGACAGGGGAAGTCCCCCAGGGGACCACCATCTAGAGGGAGCAAGGTCAAGGGAGCTCCAGGGATGAGGGAAATCCAGAAGGAACTCGCTCACCTAGGGTTCTAGCCCAGCAGCAGGCTGGGAGTCTCTGGGTCAATAAACTGAGAAACATAGCTTGGGACTTTTATAACCACAAGGATCTCTCTACCAATGGCCAATAGATGTGAGGTGAGGGTTCAGAAGGTATGCAAAAGAGGCAGGCTCTAAATGTCTGAAAATCCACTTGTTGGGTTACTTTTAAAATAAATGAACGTGTATAAATTTGAGTTTGTTGACAGCAGGATTTCGAGCTAATGAGTCTCATCCTGCAGTGAAGAAATAAACACCTAGGGCCCAATACGTGAAGGCCATCTTTGGCTCATTTATGTGACATAGTCCCACCATCTGGTTTACCTGTCACAGTTACCATAGTTACTGAGGGTGTGACCTGGAATATGCCCTAACTGGTATTGTCAGCCTATACTCTGCCTTGGACCCGGAAATTGAGCATATGGAGGCATTGAGGAGTGAGGGGTGACTGAGGAGCTGAACTACAAAGTCAAGATCCGATGTGTCACTCTAGCCCATTCTTTCCGACTGTGGCCACCAAAAGCTGAGATAAAGCCACAATGAGGATGAGAGAGCGTTTCGATAAAATGAATACATATATGTAAACATCCTAGGAATACAGAGCTTCCCCTATAAGTCTGAGTATAGGCCCTAAGGGGAAGCTGAGTGTTCCATCTCAATTCCATATAGCTGAATGTTTGCATGCAATATATGGATGTCATTTGTGTTCAAGGCACCCTACTGGGAAGCAAAGGCAGGAAAGGAGCCCTGGTTCTCAAGTTTCTTGTAAGCTCATAAGGGGAATAAGACCTACACACACGACAGTACTAAAGTGGGTAGAGTCAGGTGTGTGAAATAGGAGTGCTGTCCACAGAGTGTCACTGGGTTCAAAGAAGTTACAAACACATTTCATAAACACAAGCTTCTCAGAGAAGGTAGAAACTGCTTCCTAGAATTAGAGTCTAATTTTGCTCTAAGTCAACTTCATAAGGTGTCCAAGGCATGCTATTTTCTCTACAGAGAATATGTGATACTGTGTCTTTTCCCCAATATGTTAAAGTGATATCTCAGCTTAATTACATGCATTGGATACATTGCATTAAAAGAGTATGCTGAATACTGTTTTTAAAATTCTATTTAGCTCAGGATTTTAATACAGTAATGAACAAGTCAGACTTCCCTCTGTGCTATGGTTACTTTAGGTTTAAATGAGAACTATTTATTCAAGCATTATGCATGCATTTGCCCTGCAAATATATATATTCCTAGAAGATTCACAATATGGTGGTTCAGAGTTAAGCATGATGGAGACAGGAAGATATATATATTGGACAAAGACTTTCTCAAGGACTTCAGAGTAGTGTTATGAAATAAGCATAGAATCACTTAATCATTCATTCATTTATTCATTCAGTAAGTATATTCTGAGAATACTCTGTGCTAGGTGCTGTTCTAGTTTCTGGGCCACCAAGTCATGGTGCATTCTGTAAAGAAAATTAAGGCAGGAGAAAGAGATGATCAGAGATTTTAACAAAGGACATAGGAGCAGACAGAGTTAGAGAAGACAACAATTCAGGGGCACCCAAATTAATAAGACAGCATATCCTAGGTCTTAAACAGATTACTGACTAAACTGGGATAAGAATCTGTGTCTTCCAAATCTTATTCAATGCTTACTTAATATTCATAGGACAGTGAGGAGAGGAGAGGATACAGAGTAAAGTGGGAGTTATGGCAAATCCAAGCCAGGTTAGGGTAGACTCTAGTTTGGATGGTTCATAAGGTTGCTATGTGCAGTCAGTGGTGTAGTGCTGGAAATGTGGATTAAGAAGAGATTGTGGAACTATGGAGTGCTGGGCTAAGCAGTTTGCAATTTCCTAGGCAACGGGGAACATTCGTTTGATTATGTATTCAACTCTCACTGCAAAATGAAACAATTGAAAATCTCCATATTCTTCTCCTTCATTATGTAACTCATTCAACCTTTATGGAACACCTGCCATGTCTGCCCTGTGACAGGCACTTTGATAAGAGCCCTCCACAAGGAACCCACAGCCTAGTGGGGCAACATATACAAATAGAGATTATGCCAATTGAACTTGACAAGTTCTGTGGTAGCACCTTCTCCTCCTTTTTCTCTTCCCCCTCTGCCCTTTCTCCTGTGACTGAAGTGAGCACACAATGCTTACCAGAACTCAGAGAAATAGTACCTAACCAGTTTGGTGGGCAGGACCAGGGACCCTATCCAACTGAAGATAATGTAAACTAATTCTTAAATGATAGGAGCTTTCCAAAGAAAAAATGTAATGGTAAATAGAAAACAAGCTGATATTAGGCATTCATCATCACCACAATAATTTTGGTATATGGTATAGGGTCAGTGCAATTTTTTTCTGCAATTCCTGTGATCCTGAATGCTAGTAATAGTAGTCCTAAAATATTTCAGTAAGTTTCTCTTTGCCTGAAGTAATATCTCCCCACTCCCAAATAAAATCTGATTAACTCTATTCCTCAAAACCAAATTCAAACATCCTCTCTCCTTTAAAGCTAGTCTCAAAAGAATTACTCTTCCTGGGCCCACATAGCCCACTGGACTTCCTTCAACCACACAGCAGCCTTCACACTGTTCTGTAAATTTTGTATCTGTTTCTGTCAGTTCAAAACTTTGGACCACCTGAAGCACAAGACCGTTTTGGTTAACAACTGTGTTCCCTCTGAATAGCATCTCAAACAGGGTAGATAAATGGATGGAAGCATTCTGAAATGCCTCCAGAGAAACTGTTCAATCATTTCCGGATGTTTTTGTCAGTTATGCTTGATTGTACATGGATTCTTTGACAACCCACAAGACCTGGGCCATATTATACTACAGGTCTCCATTACTAATGGAGTAATAAACAATTTTGGACACCTGGAACAGAAAAATGAACCATAAATATTTTTATTAATGAATATCGATTCAGTAAGCCAGATGTTTTATTTGGCCAATTATTTTAAGATAAAATGAATTTGCAAACTACCTAACGACTCTCTATGAAATGTGTATGTTCAGAAGTGAATATTTACAAAATCCTGTCACTTGAGTTAAAAATACTCCTACTTTATGTATTTCTTTTTTTCCCATTGAGGTTGCCTTTATTTCTTCCTGTTTTCTTTTGTAACTTCATTGATTTGACTCAGGCTACTCTGATGCTTTCACACTCTCCGTTCTCTTGTTGGGCTTCTTTGCTTGTTCATGATCCCAAACTAATCACAAATCCAGTGAGCAGGGGTGCCAACTGACATTGCTGTCAGGGTATTTTAGACATGGGATAAATGTAATTGATGATAAGTTCAAGAAATTATGAGTAGGGGCACCTGGGTGGCTCAGTCAGTTGAGTGTCCCACTTCGGCTCAGGTCATGATCTCATGGTTCATGGGTTTGAGCCCTGAGTTGGGCTCTGTGCTGACAGCTCAGAGCCTGCAGCCTGCTTAAGATTCTGTATCTCCCACTCTCTCTGCCCCTCCCCTGCTCGTGCTCACTCTCTCTCTCTCTGTCTCAAAAATAAACAAACATTTAAAAAACTTTTTTAAAGAAATTTTGGGTAAAAAGAACCACTGAAGATCTATAGTTGCAAATATAGCAACCGAGGCTGAACTCCAGATATAACAATTATTTACAAGTATAGTTACTTCACTAGACTCTTGCTGATGAACCATTTTGAAGAAATTTCAGTACAAATTCTTTATCTAAACCAGTTCGGGAAAAAGGATGTATAGCTAAGGAGAATCTGAAACTACCATGTGCTAGGCTTTAAAACTTAATATCGTTCTCTCCATTCTAGACATAAAAATACTAGGGCTAATAGAAGTTAAGCAATTTGCCCAAGACTACTGGTGGGCAAGGCAAAATATGACCCTGTACTTACACTCATATCATCTTACCTATACTGTACTCTTTCTAATGCTCCGTGTTGGGAGCAGATACCACTGGGAACATTTCAATTTTTATCTGAACTAGAATGTAAAAAAACAAAATAAATTAACAAAACTACTTGAATGAGTTTTCCACATTTTTGTTTTTGTTCCAAGTCTGATGATCACATCTGCAAGGACTCAACTAAAGTCTAAAGATACAAGATCTTATTTCAGACTAGTATTAATACTTTTATGATTTGGACAAACTACCTTATCCCTCTGAACATTGACCTTTTTATTTTAAGATAATGTTGATAATATCTCCCAAGACTGCTTGCCAGGATCATGGTCATTAAATGAAAATAATGGTTCACAAACTATAAATCAAAATCTCATGTTTCTTTGTTAAATCTCCACTATGCACAGTAAACTACATGTAGTTCTTAAGGAATACAAAGATTGGGTTTCCCACTCATATAGCCTGGATGTTAACAGGTAGAATATAATAAAAAGGGATTAGGGATTATCAGCAGATGTATGGTCCACATTTCAGGTTTTGCACTTACTGGCTACATAACCTTAGTATATCTGAAACGTTATGGTCCCTTTGTTTTCTGAGTAGCTGTATAGACATATTTCCCTTATTCTGAAATTCTAGACACAGAGATGTTGCTCAAGAAAATTTACTTTGACTCGGTAGCTTGACTTTACTTTGACTTACAGTTTACTTTGACTCAGTATTTGATGGACCATTCATAGTCCATCACTGATGGACCATTTGGGGGTAAGGTTGCCAGATTTTTCCACTGTACTGAGAATATTCTCATTTTCTCTATTTTCATACTCAAATCACTGCTGGTTCAAAAACCAAAATTTTATCTTGTTATTTAAGATGGAGTAATGAGTCTCTCCTCGGAACTAAAATATCCTCTACACTGTCATAGAAATAAAAAGATTCTTTTTTTTTTTAAGTATTTTATTTATTTTTGAGAAAGAGACAGAGACAGAGACAGAGACAGAGACAGAGCATGAGTGGGGAAGGGGCAGAGAGTCAGAGGGAGACACAGAATCCGAAGCAGGCTCTGGGGTCCAAGCTGTCAGTACAGAGCCCAAAACGGGGCTCGAAACCACAAATTGAGAGATTATGACCTAAGCTGAAGTCGGACATTTAACCAATTGAGCCACCCAAGCGCCCCAGAAATAAAAAGATTCTTAAATACAGCTAAGGGCAGCTTAGTTTTTCTTTTTCTTTTTTTTTTTTTGTGGGTCTTATTTCAAAATGTGAAAATATATTCAAAGTTATACTATCATACCACTCTTAACTAAAAGGAGGTTGTACAAGTATGCATTTTTCTATCCGTGTTATATTGAATATATATTGAGTTTCAATCAAATGAGACCTAGGCTATTTTTGTTTGAATTGCCATTGAGCAATTTTCCCCATATCCTACATTTTAAGAATTAATTTATTTAACCTAACTGCTTTTATATCAATTAATCTCTACTTCTCAAGTTAGCAAGTACCTATTGTTTCAATTTGGTGAGATATTTTCATATTTTGACTTTATTATCCAGCTATTTTAGCATTTTATCCTAGCTATATTATCCACAGTATTGTTCATCCTATAACTACGTATTTTAGTAAGTGGTTGATACATTTTTAATGGGACAAAAATAATAAAAAATCCTATAAACTTTTTCCAGGAACTAACAAGAAACAGAAAATTAAAATTAATCACTGAAGTCTTTCCTATTGGTGTTGGAAAAACAATTAAATTAAAGTTGCAAATTGTAGATTCAATAGCCAAGAAGAAGGTGTGGAACTCAGAATCTAAGGTGAGCTGGTCAATTGAATATTACAATAGGAAGCGCAAATGGTTTCACGCTCAATATTTGACATGTGGTTGGTTTGAATCATATAACTGGTGAGAGTTCAGATAGCCAGTTGATGAGGCAGTTCTGGCTGGAGTTATCAAATCCCATTTAGGCAATTTGCCATATATTCCACTTTATGTCTGCTAAAGAGACAAGAACACCACCACATGTCCTTGTGAGAGGCACGTAGACCTCTGGACCTCAGTTCACCTTTCTCTTAATTAAGTTGAAAAAATTTTAAAGCGAGAAGTTCTTATTCTAAAGTGCTAATGCTCTGCAATGATAATCATATTTATTTATCACCTACTTAGTGTGAAATTATATAATCTTATTTGAAGCTAGAACTGGAAAATTGATGTGTGTGGAAATTATATCTAGATGACCCATATTTCATTATTTTTATAAATCAAATTTTATTTGTTTTAAACTCCAATCTCTGGCTAGCAAGTTGTCCACTTGAATCCTTGGGGGTTGGAGCAACTTCCTCCTTTTTCCCATGATAGTTTACCTTGTGATATCTGGAACTTACAAAGTCTGAAGATATTGAGAAAGAGTCTCTGGTTTTCACTACATTTTATTCCTGAAGCCCTTGTAGATTATTCAGTAGTTAGGAGAAGAGGCTCAGATATATCAACCCATTGCAGACCAAGCTAGAGCCACTGCACACTGGACCTGTGGTCTAGCCTCAAAGCAACCACGCCATCACCCCCAGATAATTTCCTGTCACTTTTGAGTGTTTATACCCGTGGGTAGTGCATGACTCCCACATGAGAATCCCAACCCTCCTCACTCTTCCTAGTCTCAAGGAATGTAAATCTTTCCCACTGGGATTAAGATATTAAGATATTTTCTTTTCTCCCAGCTCTTCAGCCTCCAGGTTTATCCATCCCCCATTATGTCTGACTAGTGCATCTGAGTGTCTTATTTTCTATAATCTAAGATTCCTATCACACTCATAAAACTATCCACTTTATTATTTTTTTTCTCTTTGAAGTCATTTTTATTATTGCTTCGTCAGCAGAGCCCTCTCTGCGCCCAGTAGCCCTTCCAGCAATGACCTACTGGGCTATTTCCATTCTTCCACTTGTATATCTACCCCGGCAAGGAAGTTGCTGTTTACAATCCCTACATTCTTCTTGCCCCACTCTTTCTCAGTGATAAACTCTTCACATCCGTAAACACAACCACTGCACTGTGTAGCTGAGGATGTCTCAGAGGAGTTTGGGGAGAGACAGATTTTTGCCATAAGTTGAACCTCAGGTCATATTTGAATTGAGAGTTTCCAGCAGCTGTGCTTTAAACAGAACAGCTAACCCTAGTAGGAGGTGGTAGGTTTGAATTGTGCTTTTAGTTTCTCTTGTTTACTTCTGGATTAGGTAAAAATAAAACAAAATAAAGCAACAAACATTCAGATTCTCTGTCAACTGGTCTTATAACTCCAGCCTGAGTGCTCAGAATTTCAACATTAAGCCTGATTAAACATTAATCATGAAAACCATCCACTTTAAACAAAAGCAAGAAAAAAAAAAGAAGTGAAGAATCCAGGGTATGGTATATCATGAAAGCCTGGATAATTGCTATTGCTATTTAAAAAAAAGGGGGGGGGGTTCCTGGGTGGCTCCATCAGTAAAACATCTGACTCTTGTCTTCAGCTCAGGTCATGATCTCATGGTTCATGGGTTCAAGTCCCACATCAGGGCTCTGTGGAGCCTCTTTGGGATTCTGTCTCTCCTCTCTCTGTTCTCTCTCTCTCTCTCTCTCTCTCTCTCAAAATAAGTAAATAAATAAACTTAAAAAAAAAGAAAAATGAGAAAGATGCATTTTAATACTTCTGTTATTTAATCTACAGCAGTAGAAAGAAGAGAAAGAAATTTGTGTCTTAACACTCCATACACTTTTGTAAAATAATTCAATTTAGATTTCTGGAAAGATACCCATTTCAAGCATATTTTGGGTGCAATTGCTCCTGTTCTAAGTTTTCATCAAGGTTAGACAACTTTGTTTCTATTAGCTATTTATGCAAGTTAACTCAAAAATATTTAATAAATAATTGCAGAAATAACAGTAACTATTTGACACAGCTTTTGCACCAGAAATATTACTGACTAGCTTATAAAATAACAATCTAATTAATGTAACTTTAACATAATAATATGAAACCTAATACACTTCTTGAAATACATATCTATGAATATAAACAGAAAATCATAGTACATATATTGTTTTTTCCCATTTTTTTCCCCATGAAACAGTACCTCAGAAACCTCTTTCCATGTCATTGTACACCCATCGACTTTGTTTTCGACTGCATAGTATACTTGTCCCTTCAACCGCTCATGGGATATTTAAGTTGGTCCAATTGTTTTACTATTGCAAATAGTGCAACAATAGATATCCTTTTATATAAATGGCTATAGACCTGTTAGTATCTCAGCAGAGTTGATTCCTAATCATGAAATAAATATATGAAAGAGTAGATGCATCTTAAAATGTCTCAGGTGCTTCCTAAATACTGTCCCCAAATGTTCCAATTGTACATCCAGCAACAGTGCACAAGAATTATCCTTCCCTTCTGCTCTATCAACACTAGAGTATTCTAAATCTCTTGCAATTTTTTTTACAATTTAGCCTGTGAAATATGGCAAATGTGTTTTTATGTAGTCACCAGTGAAGTTGAGTGTTTTTAACATGGCTATAATGTAATTCCTTTTCCTCCGAATTGCTTTTTCACATCCTTCACTCAAAATTTATTGATGTGTCTTTGCATTATTTTATGTACCTAGCATATTAGGCCAAATGAGTAACATTTACTCAATTTATTGATGAATAAATTGAGAGTTAAAAAAATTAGGTAATGTGTCCAAGTGGCATATATATAATTTTAATCTAATCTCTTTGCTTGACTTTGTAGCTATGCTATTAACGACTACACTAAATTATTTCCATAGCATCCTTTCCAGTATTTACACTCTTCACCTAAAAATATATTTCCCTAAATCTTATTTAAACAGATATCATATCAAAATAGCAGAAATTTGCAGACATATAAATAGACATTGTTTTTCTTATGAATATTTATATAGAAAAATGAATTAACAGTCAGGTCCTTTCTTCATTACCATTAACTGCTTTATTGATAATCATAACTTAGTGAATATTTATTTATTTATTTTGAGAGAGCACAGGGGAAGGGCAGAGAGAGAGGGAGAGAGAGAATCCCAAGCAGGCTCCATGCTGTCAGCACAGAGCCTGATGTGGGGCTCAAACCCATGAACCTGACCGGAGCTAAAACCAAAAGAGTAGGGTGCTTAAGCAACTGAGCCACCCAGGCACCCATTGGTGAATAATTTTCAAAGTAAGTGTACTTAGCCATAAATGTTCTATTTCTCTCCTTTGACCTATGACGTAGTTGCCATGGAAATGAGATTCTGTTTCTTTGGTATACATATACATATATATACGTACATACACATATACATATATACATATATATATGTTGAAAAAATAGTTTTTTCCTTAGATGTTCATCAGTTATGTATTAAAAATGCACACTTTATTTGTAGAAATCTGAAAATACATTAAACTGAGAAAAGGATGTGTAGGTTACTGATTTCCTGTATTCAACTGACTATAAAATATATTGACCAAGGAGTAAAAGAGATAATTACTTTTTTTATACTTTCAAAGAAGTAAATTGACTGATAGGAATTGATGATTATCTTCATGTTTAGAGTGTATTTCCTTTCATCCTTTGGGTTCTGTGAAGCAATACCTAATTTAAAGTTTAATATCTTTCTTCTGTACCCATATGCAGCAGATGGCCCAGGCAACTACCTCCTACTATCTAATTCCTTAGTGACATTCATTATTCATCAGAAAGGAAGTTAGGAAACATTATCTTTCCAATTTCTGGCTTGCTTAATCAAACAGATTAAAGAAAATATCCTGTAGTTAGCAAAGGAATTATATTTAAAACCACAAAATCATTAAAAAGTAAAACCTAGTGGCCACCCATTGGGGACACTTGACTATTACTCCTCCACATAGATAATTTAGTTGGAAAGTGTAACTAATAAGAAACAAATGATAACTGCCTTTGCAACCGGACTCAGTTTCCAGAGATATTTTATTTTGAACCACAAAAGTCTGCCCTAGGATGGCTAAATTCACCTCCTGCCCATCTCATTGGCAGCCAGTCCCTCCATGCATCTAACTAGAAGCTTGCAGACCACTTGTAGGTCAGGGAAAGTAAACTGAATACTGATTCCATTGGCATTTTGAATCCATTATTATCCTATGTGTTTTTCAAAGTCAACACCAGGGAATAAGGCTATTTCTATATTGGTTAGTAGGGAAAGACACACAGAAGTGGTTTGACGCATATAGTACTTCAGACTTCAGATGCGAAGGTAAAAAACCCAATTAATTCTGACTTAAACAATAGGGAATTTTGTTGACTCCTGTAACTGCAAAACTCAAACTAGTTCTGGGTTCAGATTATGCTGAATTTAGTTAGTAACTCAAGCGATATCATCAGTGCTAACTCATTTTCTGTTTCTTGGCCTTCATTTCCTGAGGGTCTTTATTTTCAAAGTAGCTTTCTTCTCAAGATAACATGAGGGCAACAGCAATGTGAACCCTGGGTCCTATTTTGTTTGCAACTGCAAAAGCGAGGAACCACCTTTCTGCTTATTACTCATACCAGTAAAGTAGCCATGATTGTCTCAGGTAAAGTTCTCTCATGTATTCTCTGAATCAGTGACTGAGGCCAGGAGGACTGTGTGATCAGATTAGTTTAGGGTGTTGCATGCTCATCTTTGAAACTAGGGAGAGATTTACCACCTCAGCAATCTACTTTCCTTTGACATAACTTTTTTTTTTAATTCATGAGCTATTTTGCAGTCTGCTGTTAAATTCCAAATATTTGGGAATTCTACAGATATACTTATGCTATTGATTTCTAACGATTCCATGGTGCACAGAGAACACACTTCTCATGATTCATCCTTCAACTGTATTCAGACTTGTTTTATGGACCAGAATAGAATCTATGTCATTGAACGTTTCATGCATACTTCAGGAGAATATTTTGTTGTTGTTGAGTGAAGTGTATTACAAATGTTTATTAGGTCAAGTTATTTAATAGTTTTGTTCAAGTCTATGATATTTTTACTAACTTTCTCTGTATTTCTTATGTGAACTACTATCCAGGTGGATTTCATCTATTCCTCCCTTTTTTCCACTCAAGTTCTTTCATGTCATTTGAGGAAAACACATTTAGAGTTGTTGTATCCTCTTACTAAAATGACCCATTTATCATTATATACATTTCTCTTTATCCCTGGCAATATTCCTTGTTCTGAAATTTAATTTGCTTCTTATTAGTACAGTGTATAGTCACATCAGTCAGTCATATGTAATTTTTTTAATTTTTTAAAGTTGTTATTTATTTATTTTGAGAGAGGAAGAGAGTGGGAAAACCAGAGAGAGGGAGAGAGAGAGTCACAAGCAGGTTCCACACTGTCAGTGCAGTTAGAGCTCACGAACTCTGAGATCATGACCTGAGCTGAGATCAAGAGGGGGAGGTTTAACTGAGCTACCCAGGCACCCCTCAGTCATATGTTCTTATTATTGTTTAAATGGTATTTTGTCTGTACTTTTGCTTTTAAACTATGTCTGTCTTTATATTTAAAGTGAGTTTCTTATAAACAGCACATTGGTCTGCCTCCTTATTCACTCTGAGAATATCTCACTTCTCATTTGAATCCTGTACCATTTGCATTAAAATGTTCATATGGTTCATCTTAAACCTACCATTTTGTTATTGTTTTCTATTTGTTCCTTCTAGTCTTCCTTTTTTATTTTTTCGCAGTTTCTTTTGCATTGCTTTGTTTTATATTTTTATGATTACATTGTATATCCTACTATTCAATTATTTGTATACTTTTGTTTTATTTTTTAACAGTTACTATAACTCTTATTTTCAATCCTCCCTGCCTAACGTTCCTTTTTCCCTCTGGGTGCTTTTAAGAGTGTCTCTACAACTCTTATCTTCAGTAATTTGCTTATGATGTGACTTGGCATTTAAAAATTGTTTATTGTGGGGCGCCTGGGTGATTCAGTTGGTTAAGCGTTCGACTTCGGCTCACGTCATGGTCTCCCGGTCAGTGAGTTCGAGCCCTGCATCAGGCTCTGTGCTGACGGCTCAGAGCCTGGAGCCTGCTATGGATTCTGTGTCTCCCTCTCTCCTGCCCCTCGCCCATTCATGCTCTGTCTCTCTCTGTCTCAAAAATAAACGTTAAAAAAATATTTTTAAAATTATTTATTCTGTATGTCATTCCCCCACTTTTTTTTTAAATGTTTATTTATTTTTGAGAGACAGAGAGACAGAGCATGAGTGGGGGAGGGGCAGAGAGAGAGGGAGACACAGAATCAGAAGCAGGCTCCAGGTTCTGAGCAGTCTGTACAGAGCCCGACACAGGGCTCAAACTCACAAACCGTGAAATTATGACCTGAACCGAAGTCGGTCGCTCAACTGCCTGAGCCACCCAGGAGCCCCGTCATTCCCCCATTTCTTAAACTTCAAATTTTCCTGCTATTATCCCAGAGCTTACCGAAACCCAGGTTAAAAATTTTGTTTTCCTATCTGCATTATTTGGGTTGGTTTCTATTGCTATAACTTCAAGTTAAGTTAACAATATTTTCCTGATATACCTCATATGTGGTAAATCACATATGTATTTTTCATTTCTGATATTTTATTTTTCATCTCTAGATTTTCCGATTAGATTTTTTGCATCTGCTACTTCTCTCCCTCTCATGGTGATGTTTTCCTTTACCTTATTAAACAACCACAGCATTTTGATTGTTGTCATAATGTCTGTATCTTCTAGTCCCCTTACTTATTTCTTTTCAGGGTTTATTTCTATTATTTCTTTTCCTGCTAATGGGTAATATTTTCCTGCTTCTTTGTATATCTGGTAATTTTTATTGAATACTGGGGTTATAACTTTTATATTGTTGGTTAGTGGATATTTCCGTATTCCTTGAAATAGTATTTTATTGTGTCTTTCTACCCTGGTAAGTTTCTTGACTCATTTAGATTATTTCGAGGCTTTCAAATGGGGTCCAGAGCAGCATGTATCCTAGAACTAAGTTAGTCTCATGACTAAGACAATACCATTCTGAGAATTCTACCTCGAATCTCATTTATTATTGTATCTTTTGACTAGAATTGATGGAAACACAAATTTTCCCACATCACATCATGAGCACTAGAATTTTCTTTGTCTACTTCTTGTAGATGTCTCTTTCTTAGTTCTCACAAAGTTTCCTTCATACATCCACTGATCAGTATTGGTCAGCCTGTTGAGAAGACCCCTCTGTAAGTCTTTGGAGTTCTCTCTCCCCCTCAAAGATAGGGCCTAATTTGTTTATTTCCCTTTTTGGAGACCATAGCCCCATGCTTCCAGTTTTCTAAGTCTAAAAATGGCTCTCATAGACTATCCAGTTTTTGTAATTGTTTAAAGTAGAGAGGTAGATCCATTCCGTGTACTCTATCTTGGCTCCATCGGGAATTTTAAAATCTTATTGGATCATTTAAGGCAAAGTATATACTGTAAAAACAATATACTAACTTCAGTGGCTTAATATAATAAAAGTTTATTTCTTACTAATGATATAGGTCAAAGCAAGGATATTGGGTCAGGTCATTCTCCAGGCCAGCTGGCCCCTACACCATCTCTCAGGACTCAAGCTTCCTCCATTTTTCTGTGTAGCATGCTCTAATGCCTCCTAGTTTTCTTCTGAGTTTTCCGCATTCACTGGGCAGAGGCTGAAAAGAGAAAGCATGGAAATATTGATGAACTAAGCTTAGAAGTATCCTATTTCACTACTGCCCACATTCCTTCAACCTGAACTCAGTCATATAGTCCCACCAAATTGCAAGAGACGCCAGGAAATGTAACCTAGCTGTATGTCTAGAGCAGTTCAGTCCAATAGAAATAAAACGTGAGCCACATATGTAATTGTAAATTTTCTAGTAGCTGCATTATAATGTAAAAAGAAACAGATAAAAGCACTTTTAATAATATATTTTATTTAGACAAATTTATTCAATTATAGCAATTGAATTAGACCAATATATTCAAAATTTTATTATTTCAACATGTATTCAATATAAAATTATTAATGACATTTTACATTCTTTTCCATACCAAGTCTTCAAAATCTGGTATGTATTTTATACACATTCAGGACATTTAAATTCAGATGTTAAATTTTAATCAGAAATATTTATTGCTATTTATATTTCATAAAACTTGTAGTTAGAAAGTAGATTTGCAAACCCAAGTTCTTCCAAATGCTCCAAACTTTATAACAACTAAACTAATGACTTTCTTTTTTGAAATTTAAAGTAAAAAATAAGTAAATAAGTAGTCTAGTTCTTCAGTCACACTAGCTACATTTCAAGTGATCAACAACCATATGTGGCTAGTAGATACTATAGGACAATATGTAGGTCAAACGCAGGGGTTGGCAAACTCTGGCTCATTGACCAGATCCAGCATGTGGCCTGTTTTTGTATCTCAGAGAGCTGAGAATCTTTACTTTTCTAAATGGTTGAAAAATCAAAAGTAGAATAACATTTTGTGATAAATGAATGTTATATGAAACTTGAATTTCACTCAGTTAAAAAAAAAATTTGCTTGAAATACATCCACTCCCATTCATTTATGCATTGTCATTGGCTGCTTTTACACTGCAAAAGCAAAACTGAGTAGTTGCAAGATAAGGTATGGCCCCATAAACCTAAAATATTTACCTTCTGGCCTTTTGCCAAGTATTGGTCTAAAACATAAAGAATCAAAGTTTGTGAACACATTGACATCTCTTCCATACTTGTAATTATGAACTATATCATGACCCATGGAATCATTAGGGAACACATTATGGACATTATTTTGTATTTATGACAAATGCCACTTATTATATGCTGAATGTTGAAGACCAGAATTTGGAGATCTAGGGAAATGAATGCAATATGTCAATGGAAAATAGGTTAAAGAATGAATTGAGTTAAAAAAAGAAAAACACTAAACTAATGGAAAACGAAAGGGAAAGTTTTATAACATTGACACCACACACTTATAGAATGGCTAAGGAGTGTCTTATGAAAAAGGATATCTACGGTTGTACCACTGCATCCAATAAAACTATCTGAGTGTTCCTGTGTACATCCTTAATTTTCCTGATAATTTCTCTTTACCTGGGAAGTCCTTTATTCCTGTCCATATCAAATAAACTTCACCTTTCTGTTCCTTCTTTTGTAATTCTCACTTTACATGCTCTCCATGAATCTGTCTGACTTCTGCCCAGTGCCAGCTAGTTCATTCTTGCTCTTGATAACCATTAGTAAGTCTATGCTTGTATTTTTGGCATTGTCCCTCTTCTAGCCACCTGACATCCCAGTGTTCTACTTAAGCTCTCCTGTGGTTAATGTTGCTGAAATTATGGATTTCAGAAGCTAGATCCTACATTGGCTTCCCCATCCTACATATACCTTCAACAGAGTTATATCTCTGAAACTGCATTCTATCTTGAACATATCTTTTATAGTCTTTCTGCTGAAGCACGAATGTAATTAAGGAAGAAAAATAAATTGGAACAGATGGTGCAGTTATACTATGCTTCAAGGAGCAAAAATAAAAGTGAAAATATATAGAATTTGGAAATCCTGCCTAGTGTGCCAGATTGACTACTGACATCTCAGTACCACTGCCTCCCCTCTGTATTCTCATAGTATCACAGGGGTTTGAAATCTGAAAACCACATTTCTCTGACTTCCTGGCTAGTTGGGTAATAGCTTACGGTCTGACTGTAAGAGACACTGATATGAGATTTAAAACATGGAGGAAAAGAAGGAGCCATTGCTGTTATACAATGGCCAAAGTTGGTAGAAATGGGGACAGAGGGCAGTGGATAGGTTTTCAAGACATTCCACGTAAAACTTTTTCAAATCATTGGGAGGGCCTATAGTCAATTTCTACACCTCTTGATTTCCTGGAAGTTAATAGGCTTTCACTGACTCTTGGCCATACAGCTCTTGTGATTGAATTTTAAGTTACTATTTCTGTTTTAAATTTCTTCCTGTTAAAAATACTTCTAGCGGTTGGTCTTTTATAATATTTTGGAATTTAGTTTTTTAGCCAAGACATTGGCTTCTTTCTTTCTTATTCTTGAATTTGCTATTCATGAATTTGAACTTCATGGCAGTGTTATCCCCATTCAAGTCATTAAATCAGTTCACAAATAAATATTTAACATGTATGTATGTGTGTGTGGGGGGGTGCATGCACTCAGAAAGAGAGAGAGAACAGAAAAAAAAGAAAGAAAGAAGAAAAGGATGAGAGAGAGAGAGAGACAAGACCCAAGGAAAAAGACTCCATAGACATTACAGACATTATCTATGTTGTTATTGACCCCATACTTATATGTTGTTGTCTATTGTGCTCATCATTTGGGGTAAGCTCTTTTTGTAAAGAACCATCTTATAAAATACAAGAAATATATCATCCCTGACCCCCCACCTACTAAATGCCTACAACACCTTTAAATAATTGTGACAACTCAAACTAGATTTTCAAAATCTCCCCAGTTATTGGCAGAACCACATCTGAATCACTATTTTAATCTATTACAAACTCACCTATTTCTAATATTCTTAAGTATATGTCTTTTCAATTTTATTCACAAAGAGCCTCTGTAAAAATTTTTTGAAATGCCAATGTATTATGTCTCCAGAACTCCTTTGCATACCATTTCTGTGATGCTGTCCTCCAAAGTAAACAATGTCAGTGTGGCATAAATTAATGTCACATAACTTATTCACTATAATTGCAGCTTGACTCCTGATGAGCAGTCCTTTCTCTTTAATGCTTATAATTCAATATTTTAAAATTAAATTCTAACCTGAATTGAAACAAGATGCAATTTCTGCCTATACAATTAGGAAATGTTTAGAAGTTTCAATTCCTAATAGCAATGAGAGTACAACAAAATTGAAATTTTGTGTATTGGGGAGTGTGTATTGCTGGATGACAAAAACAATGTGCATCAGCAAACTTAAAATATGTACTTGTTTTGACAAATTAATTCCATTCTAAGAGTCTCTCCTATCCTTATTATCTATAATATAAATACAAGTTTAAGATCAAAGATGCTTATTCTAGTGCCATTTAAAACTGGAAACAACCTAATGTTCTAACAATGTGGGAATGATTAAATGAATTGGGGTCTTCATATGATGAAATAATATGCACCCATTACAAATGTGCTTTATGAAACTGTCCTGTCATGGACAATATTAAATTATATATGAGCCTAGAAAATTGCATTTTAAGATATCACCTGAAACCATAAAAGATATAAGCAATAAAAGTTTTTTATAAAAATACTTTAAAATATTTAACAATGATTCTTCCCTACCCATCCCACTTGGTGAAGGGGCAAAGAGATGGGGTATTACATGTATTAATGTGCAAGAAAAACAAAATCTCAGTAACTTACAACAAGTATGTGCTTCTTGTTCACACTACATAAAGGTTGAGTGTTGTACCTTAAAATACCCTCAGGTTCCATGGTCTCGTTGGTCTTAGATGGTTTCCCTTGAGCTTGGCTTCAGTCTACAGATCAGGTTTAAATGTCCTCTGAAAGAGAGCTTTCTTTGTGGGGTTTCCTTTGGTGGAAGGCAATGACACAAGAGGGCAAAATGATTCCAATGATGTACCCCAAATGTGCATTACAAGAATCCAAAAAGTGTGGAAAAAATCTTCACTGCCTCTAAAGCTTCTGCTGGAGCATCATACCCAAGCCACCCATATTTCATTGACCAGAAGAAGTCACATACACCAGTCCAAAGTCAGTGGTCTGGAAAAGACTACTCTGCAAGGTAACATTAGCAAAGAGAGCAGTGGACAATTCTGAATAAACCTAATATATTGAGGTGGGGTTTGTGTATTTGCTTTGTTTTCCTTTATATTTATTTACTTTTTGCTTTGCACTCATTGTATTTTTCAAATTTGGTATAATTTACTTTTATACATGATTTAAAATTTTTAATACATTTAAAAATTTTAAATGTAACACTTAGGCATAAAACAAAACTTTACCTATGAAATGTACATATATAATAAAATCCATAATTCCGTTATCATTTTTACCTAGGTTTAGTAATAAACTTTTCATCTTTTTTGTAATATATCCTAATGTCCTTTTGGAAAAAAAAACATTTATCTTATTTGTCTATTCCAGTATTCTGGACAATCGCTACTTCTCATAATTTATAGAGTGTATTTTCTTTGATTCAACAAGATTATTTAAAATCATTTTAGAATTCTGAAATAAAACTCATTTGTTGAAATTTCTAGATAGAATATGAGTACTTAGGTGGTCCCTTAGCACTTATTTGTACTTGTACGGACAATAAACAGGGGCAAGGTTAACTGTTACTTTTTTTTTTTTAAGATTTATTTATTTTTGAGAGAGAGAGAGCAAGCAAGGAAGCAGCAGAGAGAGGGGAGGACAGAAGATCTGAAGCAGGCTTTGTGCTACAGCAGCGAGCCTGACCTGGAGCTAGAACTCCCAAACCAAGAGATCATGACCTGATCCCAAGTCAGACAGTCCAGTGAACCACCCAGGACCCCGAAGATTATCTGTTAAACAGGAGAGGGTAAGAGTGGAGATGTGAGGGCTCAACGAGAATGAGAGATTTGAAATAAAGTTCATGTGGAATAAAAAAATTATTCAGTAAGAGACAGTTGAGAAAACCACTGAGAGAGAAAGAAGGTCCAATTCATACCATTCTTGTAATGAAGGATTGGAAACAATCCTATACACCATTCCCTGAAGTTGCTTTGCATTTGGGACTTTCAGCAGAAAGCTGAAAGAAGCAACCAGTGGCACTTCCACTGTGAATTTGTTATTTAGTATTTAGTTACTTTTCTTAGTAAAGAGAGATTCATTTAATTCTTGGCATATTTACTACTTACTATCATTACCTTTATATATAACTCTAGGTTTAATGGCAATTTTGTTTACTTCTGTTTATTTAATAATTAGTTCATAGACCTTTGGGCTATACAAACATGATTTCAGATCCTGGCTCCATCAGTACCGGAGTTGTTGTGACATTTGAGTTACTAGTAATTAGGCAGTAGCTCTTAATTATCATCAGCAGCATTATTATACAGAACAAAGAGACGCACAATTAGAGAACAGAGTAAATGAGTGCTTTACCGAGGATAAGAAATATGAGGATCTTGGGAGAGGTACCTTATAATAAATAAGCAAGTAAGTAAGTAAACAAACAAATAAAGGGGTTCTCTGAGACTTTGAATATCATCACCAGGCAAATCTGGCAGCAAACGGAGATTGCAACTGTGTACCTAAAACCATCGGGAACATCCAAAACGCTACTAAAAGTGATGCAGAGATCATTTGAGTGACATAACTGGATTGTGACTCAAATTTGAAAGTGGAAAACTAATAGTTTGTATTGGAGAAAGACTCCCATTGTCCAGAAGAGCCAGAGAAAGACATTCCAAAGAACCTCACAGTGAACAAGTGCAGCCAGCCACAGAATATCCAAAAAAAAAAGATACCTGTTTACCAGCTGCCTTAGAGTGGTACCTCCTCATCTGGCCCAACCCACCGCTTGCCTGTACTTTGTTTCCATGCTTTCCAAGCAACATTTGAAACAGTAATCCAGTTTCCCATGAACCACAAACTAGGATGGGAATTTTCTGGATGAGAGAGACAATAACTCTGGTCATTTGGAAGGAATGTCCCTTTTGAAATGAATGTACTGGTGGTCGGTTTATATGGTTCTTTCTCTTATGTGTTTAATTACTGTGAGTCAGGGATTCCAATATTTGTGAATGCTGCAACACTGACATGAATGTTGAGGAGTTGCTTTTTGAAAAATTAACTTTCACTTGTCACCCCTTACTTACTGCCCTTTTCAGTCTCCACCTACAAAAGCAGTCATCTGCAACTGCCCTACAACAAGCAAATTATGTATATCTATAATCCTAAACTGAGTTGAGTAAAAATAATATTGAAAATCTGTCTTAATTGTCAGATTTCCAAACAAATGTAAAATCCCAGATAATTATTATTCTCTTGATTGTCTGTATGTGAGAACATAAAAATGTGTTGGGTGGTTAATAGTCTTCATGTACACTGTATATAGGTCCATAAAAGTAGTATTTTTGGTATTTATTTTTCCTGTTATGTCATCTATTATTTTAACTGCAGTTCAATTTGAGTATCGCAAAACCAGCATTTGTTCTGTGATCTCAAGATGTCATGGCATATCCTGAGTTATAAAGAGCTGTAATATGAGTTTACAATCTCAAACATATGCTACTCACCAAGAAATACAAGAGCCTCCCAGTGAATGTCATGGTCACAATACTAGTGGTTTAATTGTTTGGTTTTGCTACTTTAATTTTTCCTACATGTTTTTAAACATCTGGGAGTTACGTAAATCATTAGCAGTTTTGAGTGGGTTGTGTGGTTTACACAGGCACATTGCATGAAAAAAAAAGTTTTAAAGATAAAATTGGAAATAGGAAATTTCACCCATAAAAGGAAAATGTTATAGTCATTCAATGGAATGAACACATTCATAATTTGTAACTTTCCCACCACATCACTAAATCTTGGCACTGAACAGAAATGCCAAATGTAATGTTTCACAACCTATTTTTTTCCATAAACATTCATTCTTTTTACACTTGGAGAAAAGTGTTGTCATTTATGTGGAACAAAAAAAAGTCACTAAAATAAAAACATCTGGGAAAAACAGGCCAATATGTTGAGATCTAGGGGGAAGCCTTCCTGCTTATTGTATTCTGCTTTTTTTTCATAAAAGGTCAAATTCTTCATAGAGCTTTATATATCTATTGTAAGTAGCATTTTAAGATAAAATCTCTACTAAATTATGATTTCCTGTGCATTGCCCTGTGGTGGAGTTTTCTTATACCATTAAAAGTTTCTAAAAAGTATAAAGGGAACATACAACGTGAGTTAATGGTTGGCATGCAGGTCGCTGCTTCTGAAACACTGCTAGAACTTACTAAATCGATATTTGACCATTCAATGATGTCATGTCTCTTTGGGGGTGATTCAAAATGTCTATTTCATCTCTGGTTAAATGCAATTTCATGGAATAGAAAACTACTTCATAAAAATTAAATATACGTACGGTAAAGAACATATGAAAAATACATGCCACTCAAGAGTCAGTGGATTTTTTGTAAAAGAAATTTGAAAAAAAAAGTGTAGTTCATTTTCTGTAATTAGAATTATTTACAAGATTCAATATGATGTTTTTATCTTTGAGTGCTTACCTGAAGTTTACAAAGCTAAGATTGTTTTTCCTTGTTGAATAAGTACACTTGACTATTTTTGCTGAATAGAAAGAAATAGTCAATGAGCTTCACATGAGATTGAAAACTATTTCATTAGAAAATTTTCCTCTTTTTGGACTACTTAAAAAAAATTCAAGAATGGCTACTAGGCTTTTGAAATAAAATAAAAATCCAAGCTAGAAAATCATACTTTATGGTAGTGACATTTTTGACTCCTCAAAATCTACTCCATCCCAAATGAATTGTCCATACTAATAAAAATAATCCCATCCTGGTAGGAAATAACTTATAGGCATGAATATGTCTCATTTCTGGCCAAAGAGACAGGAAACACAGCTACGAGTTTCATTCTAGAAAATAGTTATCAAAAGAATGAGATACTGGGAAAAACAGTCCCATTATGTCTTTGACCACTACTATGTTTACATGTGATGTCTGGAATCGATGCAGCTATGTTGGGCCATGAGGGTAACCACAGCTAACTTGACAGCACATAAAACCAATTCATTAAAGTCAGTGTGGAAAGAAAGAATTGATTTCCTGCATGACCCAAGTTGAAATACATTTCTCTGGGCTTTTATTATATGTACCAAGAAATTTCTTTATTCTTTAAGTTAATCTGAGCTAGATATGTCTATTACTGGGAAACCAAGGCCTTTTAACTGATACAAAAAAAGGTGATTTTTTTTAAGCACCAAGGGTCTAAATTTTCCTAAGTACTTTATGAACCTTAATCCTACTTAATTAGCAAACAGCCACTGAGGTAGAGGTCATTACTGTTACTTTAGTAACACTAAAATGGAGGCTAAATGAGGGCAGATAGCCTACTCAACTTACATAGCTAGAAAGTGATGGTTCTCAATATGAAACCAAATTTTCCAACTCCAAACACTTTAACCTTATGCTTGTGAAGGTCTTCTTGATTTACATGGAAAGTTTGAGGTAGTTTCCATTTGAGCACTAAGCAATACCACACAAAATATAATTTTTCTTTGTGTAATTTCTCTTTAACTGTAAAACCTACAATAAATAACAACAGCAATGAATGTTACTAGATAGGCCCATCTTTTTCATAGAAGCTGATTAATCTTATCAATCAATCCAGTCTATGTTATATACAAACTATACAGTATTTACTATTTACCACATGTCTGGGATTATTCATGCCTGCATAGTGTGGGAAGGATACATATAGGATAGGCATGGTCGTTTCTCTCATGGACAACACAGTGATGTATCTGATGTATCTGAATTGTACAGGTATACCTCAAAGAATCGTTTCCTCAATCACATGTTTACTCTGTGCTCCAGTATTTCCTTTTGCACGGTCTTTTGGTTCTCATTTGCCAACCAGTTGTCATCTCCTTTCCACCATCTAGTTCCTATTACTACTTTGTGTCCCTTCATATATAACCAGACACATGGAATTATTCTGTTTTAATTAGCCCTCTGCTACAGACTGAATATTTGTTTCCCCCTCCCGCCTCTAAATTCACATGTTGAAATCTAATGCTCATTGTCATGATATAGGAGGGGGGCCTTTGGGAGGTGCTCAGTTCATGAGAGTGGACCCCTCGTATGTGGGATTAGTGTTCTTATATGAGAGACCCCACAGAGCTCCCTGGACCCTTCTGCCATGTGAGGACACACTAAGAAGCCTGCTCTGTGAGGAAGCAGGCTTTCACTAGACACCCTGTCTTAGACTTCCCTGTCTCTAACACTATCAGAAATGAATGTTAGATGTTTATAAGCCACCCAGTTTATAGTATTTTTTTTATAGCAGCCCAAACCAACTAAGACACTTTCATAATCATTTTTAGAAATTTAGAATAAGGATACCATCCTATTCGTACTGGTATCCTTCAGAGCCCCTAGCATTTATTCATTAAAAAATATTTATTGCGTGCCTGATGTGTACTGGGTAGCACGGTAGGGCTCGAGGATAAAAAGAAGAACATATGAAATACCTGGGCCCATCATGATAGGTCCTTGGGAAGTTTGGTTGAATTTAATTTAATATATCCCACAATAATGCAGAAATGAGCCTCTACTGATCATCCTAAGAATGGGGGGTCATATGAAACATAAGGTTAATGGCTAAATAATGCAGTTAAAATTTAAGGTTAAATGCCAAGCTGGTACACTGCATTATGTAATTTCCTCACATAATGAAGATGGGTCATTAAGGATTCAACACTTTCAAGCCTGCTTAACCCAAACAACAATGAAAAAGAATCTAAACACAATTTTCCAGCTTTCAGATGGATGACGTTAAATTGGGCAAGACAGCAAATAATGAGGGATAATAAGGAAGAACTCAAATCATCCAGTACATTAACGAAGCTGCTGTGCAGTTAATACTGAAAAAAATACATCACTCTGCTGCTGTGCGAGAAGCAAGAAGATATTCCTTCCTAAAGGGGCAATAGAAGATACACCCACACGTCTCTCCACGTTCAGATAAGACCCTTTTATCAACACTCAGTTCATAGGTCATCTTTTCCATGCTTCCTTTTCTGCACAAACCACCCCCCCCCCCAACTGTTCTATCCATACCTCCTTTGTGTGGTAGACTATGTTGTCAACTCTTTAAGAACAGAACACATATCCAGAACTGCCTCCGGTCTAGAAACTGAGCTAGGCATTTTATATATGCTATCTCACCTTATCCTTGAATCAAATCTGTAGCGTCCATTAGGAGAAGATGAAAGCTGGAGTGTGGATGCCTTACCTAAATTCCCTGAGGTCACAGAAGAAGCACAGAGCCAAGCTGGACTTCAGACTCAGGAATGTCTGACTTCAAAACCATTATACCTCCTGCAACCCTAAACTCTCTCTTTAGAGCAAGGTTGTTATTTAGAGAGAATGTTCATATAATGAGTGCTTGGTAGTATTAGATAATTCAGTGAACAAAATGGTAATAAACAGGCTAGGTAATTAACAAATAAATAAACTAATTAATAAAGCATTTCTATAATAAATTAATCTTATCAACAAAAGAAAAAGTGTTACTACAACTAATTTTCTGACTCAACTAACATTGATTCAGAAGTGCAATCTTAATTGTTTAAAGCTTTGTGTTAGCTTCAGTGACCATTTCCACCAGTGAGAAAACGTACAAAAAAATTCCCAAGCTCTTTTGACTTCGTGATAGATTATTCTACATAATCTTTCCAGTTTCACTTGCCTGGCATGGGAAAATATCACTGTTTTTCATTTAACTGAATTCAAATGAAAAAAAAATCAACTAACTGAAATTTTTCCCATTTTTATTTATTTATTTTTTATTTTTATTTTCCCCAAGAGAAAGAGGCTAGTGACATCTCAATAAACTGATACTGGGATTAAAAAAGAAAATTAAAGTACCTTTCTGAATATACACTTATGACATTTAAATTTCTATCCCAGTCTTAATCCATCTGATTTCTGACAAAGGAACAGGGCTACATGTAGTGTTTACATTAGCGATGTTAAGCACACACTTTATTGTCCTTGGCCAATATTTCGGTTCTCACAGAAAGAGGACGACTATGTAAACAAAATTTCTATCACAGCCAAGGAAATGGCAGAACTTTTTTTTTTAATTTTTTTTTAACGTTTATTTATTTTTGACACAGAGAGAGACAGAGCATGAACAGGGGAGGGGCAGAGAGAGAGGGAGACACAGAATCGGAAACAGGCTCCAGGCTCCGAGCGGTCAGCACAGAGCCCGACGCGGGGCTCGAACTCACGGACCGTGAGATCATGACCTGAGCCGAAGTCGGAGGCTTAACCGACGGAGCCACCCAGGCGCCCCAAGAATGAACTAAGTCATAAAATGCCAGTTTTTTTAAAATTTACTTTCAAGTACCTTACGATTGTCATATAGAAACATAGCAAGCATTTTGATGAAAAAGCTAAATTTCCACAAAAGCAACAAAGCTTTTATAAGTGCTCCTCCTGTTTGAATAAACCTGATTTTGCTTCGCTCACACAAAGGAGCTAAATTCTGCTTGACATGACCAAGAACTGTCATTCAGAGCCCCACATCTGAGACTGACTTTTACTTTTCAGTTAGCCTCACTAATGGTGTTATCAGCTGGGAAGGCTCTTGGTTCCAAGCAAAGGAAAAATGCAGGTAATAGTAGCTTAAACAAATATTCCTCTCATACAGAAAGATGTCTGGAGGTAGGTGACTTTTGGCTTTGCTCCAGGATGTTTAGTGACCGTACCAAGGATTCCATCTCTTACAGGCTCCTGGTGGGTGGGGCAAACAGAAAAATAAGTAAATTAGTAAAATGTATACCAGCTGTTTTAATACACCTTAGAATTTCAGTAATTTAACATTCTACAGGTTTACTTCTTTCACAAGTAATAGAAGTGGGTAGGTGAGCAGTTAGGCACACGTGGTCTTCTCTATAAACGTGTTTAGAGACCTCGGCCAATGAAGGCTTTGCCATCTTCAGCAAATACCTTCTGCTGTCACCCTGTGACTCTTCTGCGTTCCAGCCTACAGACACAGAGGGAAGAATGAGAGTTCTAATGCTCTGCACACAGATATTGGTGACTGGATTGTAAGTACTGGGGGTGGGGGTGGGGTCTTTCCAGAAGCATATCTAATTTGAGACCCCCTTGCCCACTTTGGTGACAAGCATGGTCTTGTGTTGGGTTAACACATAGGATTTCTCAAATTTTTACTTCTTATGAGAAGTATGTTTAGTTATAATTTGCCTAATTCTCTCACAAAAGAGCTATGAATTAAAATTACTTCTGGGGAACCTGGGTGGCTCAGTCAGTTAAGCATCATCAGACTCTTGATTTTGGCTCGGGTCATGATCTCATGGTTCATGAGTTCGAGCCCCACATCAGGTTCCATGCTGACAGTGGGGAGCCTGGTGGGAATTCTCCCTCTCTCTCTCTCTGCCCCTCCTCTGTTCTCTCTCTCTCTCAAAATAAATAAGTAGACTTGAAAAAAATTAAAATTACTTCTGACTATTACTGTTCTGGCTGTTTAGATTCCAGAAAAGAGGGGTGCCTGCTCGGCTCAGTCCATTAAGTGTCCGACTCTTGATTTTGGCTCAGGTCATGATCTCACAGTTCATGGGACTGAGTGTTGTGTAGGTCTCCACACTCTGAGCATGGGGCCTGCTTGGGATCCTCTCTCTCTCCCTCTCTCTGCCCCTCCCCTGCTCATGCTCTGTTCCTCTCTCTCAAAATAAATCAATTAAAAAAATTTTTGTAAGATTCCAGAAAAGAATAGGAATTGGTAATACACTTTCCTGTCCCGGTGCATTTTGTTCATCTTGTCACCTGTTTTGTCAAGGCTTCTTACACATTTTGCAAGTCTATGGTAAAATAATAATTTGCCAATGGCTCTTAAATAATAATATTTTCAGTGAGCATTACCTCCTTCTGCCTCTGTTCTGGTGCTTTTGCTCTTTCCCTAGAATGCTCCAATGTGCTCACCAGGTAGGCATGTCTCCTTCACATATGAAGAAGCTGAAGCTAAAGGCGGGAAGTAATTTGTCCACAATCCTCCTAACTTTGAAGTTAGATATGTAGGTATTACTTTAACAACTTCCTCTCTCTCTCTCACCCCCCGCCCCCATCACAAGCCATTGTACCATTTCAGCAAAATCATCTCTTTAGTATTTCTCCAGTTCAGTCAACAATGTTTTTTCCCATTTCTCTAACCATCGTATCAATTTGGTCACTATCATTTGTCACATGGGTTACTGCTGCATTCCCCGACTTGGTTCTTCCTAATAAGTATTGTTCCCCTACAATGCATTATACCACTGCTAAAGCAATTTTTCCAAAATGGAAATAAATACTTCAACTCTGGATTGTATATGGATTAAAAAATCCCATCTTATTATCATTCTTATTATTGGTGTCATCATTCAAGTTGTTCCTTCCTCTGATGAGGGAAGTAAGCGGTTAACATTTTCTTACTCTGCCTCTAGTCTCAAACGTCACAAAACCACTTTGCAAAATCCACAAGAATTACAATACTGCAGGAAACCTCAGGAAGGCCTTCCAGAGGAGACACATGAGAGAAAAGGACATATTGTTCAGGAAATTAGAGTACAGCAAATATCAGAGAGACCATTTCCCATGACTACAATGAATTAGCTGCAACAAACCAAAACACACAGATAATTCTCCACCAACATGTGGCTCTGTCATTAGGAGCAACTTATTTCTTTGTAAAGAAGGTATAATGATGAGACAGGACTCCTGGGATTATGCTTTGAAGGCAAGCTATCGCTATAGAGGTTCTGTTCATGGCCAGAGGTAGTCTTTCAGGTATCTCTGAACAATGTAAGAACTTACCACATTTATAAAGATCCTGGACTATCACATTTCAGTGAGAAAACTAACATTATAGCTCAGAGTTTAAGAGCATAAGCTATGTAGCCAAACTGCCTGTGTGTTTCAAGTTGGATTCTGACACTAATTGGCTGTGAGACTTTGGCCAAACTATTCTGTTTGATTCTCTGTGATTCGTTTTCCTCATCTGTAAAATACAAATAATGTTACCTAACAAAAACAACAATAACAACAACAAAATAATTAGGAAGGTTGTACCAGCTACCTGTGTGTGTGTGTGTGGGGGGGGGGGGGTGTTGCCAAAAAGGTTGTGTGTGTTGCTAAAAGCACTGGCATATTTTTTCTGTTACACAGTATCATAATTTTTATCTTTTATCCTATACATGCATTTTCTTATCTCAAGTTTACTTTGGCCTGCTTCTCATAGAAGGAGAAGAGAAGAAAACACCAAAAGCTCTTTATTTTATTATAATTTGGAAGAAATTTAGACTTCCACTACTCAAAATCCCTTATTTTATACTTTAGGAAACAGAGACCCAGAGATGTGACTATTTATAGAAAAACTTATCCCCCAGAAGAGGATAACTTTAAATAATTTGGCCTGGTCAATTTTATTCTTGGTTTGATGTTCTTTCAAATAAACTGTATTATCTTTGTAAATGTCCATGATGTTCAACATTTTCCTTGAGAGTAAGTGGGAAGAAAGGACTATATTCTCTGAGAGAAAGCCAAAGAAGCTAATAAATCAAATGACTTACACAATAAGATGTAGCAAAGAAATAGAGATTAGAATTGCAATCCATGACTCCTTTTCTGAAAGTTATTTCCCTGCTTACAAAGTGATGAGCTATAACTTTGGGGGATATTATACAAAAATATGTACCTTTACAAGTTCAAGATGAGTCATAATCTTACTTTAAAATTTATGGTCAACAAACACAAATTTGCACCACATTCTGATCAAAATTCTAATACTTTTCTCTATTAAACTGGTCTAAATATAAAAGACTAAAGACATCTCGCATACGTTTTTCATTATTCTTGGAACGTTATACTTCTAATTCAGCATATCAATATGTAACTGGGGCAAAACCGTTATTTTGGAGAGGAAGGGGAAAATCATCTGTATTATCTACTATTAGGTTATTACATCAAGCAGAGCCATTTCCCTAGCAAAAGCTATGAATCCACAAAAATATATCAAA
The DNA here is from genome assembly GCF_027475565.1 of Acinonyx jubatus. NCBI lineage: Eukaryota > Metazoa > Chordata > Mammalia > Carnivora > Felidae > Acinonyx > Acinonyx jubatus. The sequence goes on from NC_069382.1 coordinate 186,797,292, forward strand.
CATTTGAAAGTATAAACAAAGAGAAAATTATATATAAGTCTGCAAAACTTCAAAGGAAGAGTGGGATTGTGAGAGAAAATAAAACATCTCACAAATTTGGCTCAAAGTCCTGACTCTCTCTTGGTATCTGAAGCATCTGAAACCTTTCGGAAAAGCTTGGTTTCTAGAAGGTTAAAAAATATATAAGCTTAGGGTATTTTCCTGTCTTTTTAGCTTTTTGTCAGTGAATCCTATGGGTGGATGTAAGGAGTTCCAAATCACTGGTGTTTCAAAGAGTTTAATGTCTAGATAGTTTGGGGCTTCAGAATTGAGGAAAATTTATCTTCTAAAACCAGAGGTTGCTGGAGACTATTTTTTTTTCACTACAACCCACAAATCACTGCAAGATGCCCCTCACATGTAGTAGTGAGTGTATCTTGTGTCCTTTGGAATGTAAACTCCAATGTATAGAGACACCAGCATTGTTTCCTTGTCTGATTGCCTGTCACTGTCGATCTTGGGGGCAGGAGAGAAATCATTGCTAATGACTTCAGAGTTTGCATGTCCTACGCTTACTTATTACTGGAAAGAATAAAATATAATGAACTGATATGGACAAGGAATGCAAGGAATAAAATATTTCTTTCAGACTGTCGGCAAGCAATGGAACAAATGAGATTTATGGCAGAACTGGATACGTGATTTATACTTTTGCTTGTTCTTCATTTAAAAGAGGAAATTAAAACCACACTTGCATATGATTCAATCTTTGATCACTAGAGAATAGCTGCTGTGAATTAATTATTATAAACTCCATTACCCCTGGTCACCCAGGTGCTGCAGCCATACTACCTTCCAACTAGCGTCCCGGGAGAAAGAGTTGATTTTTTTCTCTTTTCTTTTGTTGTTGTTGTTGTTTTTGAAAATTGTGCAGGAAAATTATCTGGTATTTTGGTGTTTCACTGAGAAGTCATTTATTATTCAAGGGACTAATTGAAAAATCTCATGGAAAAAGCATAGTGAAAAGAAAAACCCAGATTAAGTTCTTAGCAGCATCTCACTGGCTCAGAGAAAAGGGTGTTTATTCTCCTTTCATCATCTATAAGCCTAGAATCAAGTACTTAGTTTTACTAATAAAGATTCTCAGATCTTCAGCTCTGATAATTACCATTTAATTCTGTAAGTAAATGTGGAAAATATTTATTTTATAAAAAAAGATATTTTGTTCATTTAACCTCCAGTTAAGATAATAAAAACATTTTGTATACAAACATTTCAAGACAACAAATTATAACAACATTGGGAGAGCTCTACGATATGGCAGACAAAGAGTCTGTTTAAGAGATGCTAAAGTAAATATCTCAATAAAAATTCAATAAAATATATACTATAATTATGTAATTAATCGTAAGAAATCAAAACTCTTTGAAGATGATATTTTTGAAAACTACTGATGGTACAAAATATAAATTGCGAAAGAAGAAAAATACAAAGAGCTAAGAATTCAGTCAACTATTATAGCTGAGAAATCTAAAAATCTAAGGTGTTCCATGTATTTGAACTTGTGAGCTGAAAGCAGGTGACTGTGGAGCAGTCAAGTATGATCAAGGACCTCAATGAAAAAATGGCACAGGACACATTACCTTAACAAGGTGGGCTGGCTCTTTAGATGTTTCCCCAACTGAAACATTTACACTTGCCTTTTCCTTTGATTCTCTCTGTAGATGCTATGTTGTTGGGTAGAAGAAAAGGAACAAATCTGTGAGGCACTTGAATAAGAATGAAGAATTAGGATTCTTCAGATTGCACAGGATAGAAATGTAACTCAAGAGAGTTTAAACATAAATAGAAAATGCAGTGTCTCAAGTTATTTCAGACACAAATGGATCCAAGAAATTAAATAAAATAACTGGAATTCTCTTCCCTCTCACTTTGACTCTCTCTGTCTATTAATCTTTCTTTAACCACCCATTTCTCCATCTCTCAGCACTGTTCTCTGGGACCGCATCATTCTCCAGCAGGTTGTTTCCAATGTTGGCAAAGGCAGGACCCTGCAGCTCTAATCTTACAGCTCCTGGTATTGGTGATTGTAGGAAAATGTGTACCTCTCTCCTAGAAGTTTCAACAAAACCCTAAGAATTCCTGACATGAACCTGATTTGGCTCTTATCCCATTTCTGGATCAATTCCTGTTGCTGGGAATAAAATAAAATGACTGACTGACCTGAGTCTTGTGCCCATCCCCATGAAAACCCCAGAGGTTACAAATATAGCACAAGTGGTCCCCAAGAGAAAATCAGGATGCTAAAGAACACAGAAAGAATCCCGGGCAGGAAAACAACAACAACAACAACAACAACAACAACAACAACAACAACATATGTCCACTACAAGCAAATTAAGAAATTGTCCTGAGTATGAGAATGTTAAATCTATTGCCAGTTGAACTGCAAAAGAAATATTCAAGTCCTTCCAGGAAAGAAGAAAACTCATTCATTTTTACACTTTTAATGAATTTATGCCTTTTTTAAATACAATTAGGTGTTACTGCTAGTTGGTTTTATACGGGTATGGGGATTTTTTCGTACATATTTTGTAGAAATTGTCAATATAGGGATTTTTATTATAAAGTACTAATATTTTAATGAACTTATTTTTATGCCAGTTTATCACATTTTAAAGTATATTAAGGAATATAAAATAAAAGATCATTATCCATAGCTCTACTACCCCAATATTTTGGTATCTGTTTCTTGCAGATTATTTTCCACTGTTATCTCCTTACTTCAAGTTGTGGTTGTTTGGATTTTTTTTTTCGTAAATACATTTTTACTAGGTATTGTATGCAATTTTATAGCCTACTTTCTTCACGTAACATTACTGTAAAATTATTCTCTTTGTTATTATAAACTCTTATTGGAAGATTTTAATGGATGAATAAAATCTCTTTCACAATATAGCCTTGCTTCTATATTTGACAATTTATATTGTTTTCAATTTTTTATGCTTTTAAATAATGCTACCATGAATATCATTTTGCCAAAATTATTTCTGAATTTCGGATTATTTCCTTAAGAAAATTTCCTAGAAATGAGATTCCAGAATAAAGGGCTACGGATGTGTTAGATGAGGTTCGTCTTTGCTTTTTATTTTGTTTTTCTTTGCTTGATGATTCTTTTTAAGTGTATCTCAAATATTAACTTTAAAAAATGTTGGAACATTTAACTTAGTATTCATTTAACAAATATTTTTGGAACACATATCAGGTGTCATAGAGCACAGTGTAGGGATATCTGTCATTCAGTCTTCGGGAGAAAGAGAAGGACTCTTAAACAGAAATGACCTATAAACTGAAGAATGAATAGGAATCAAGAGAATTAGGTATAAGAGAGAAATGCATTTCACAGAGAGGAAATAAAATGAGAAAATGTATGGCATACTCAGAAAATCGCATGTATTTCAGTATAACTAAAGACACACGAATAGAGGGATACCTGAGCTGGATTGCAAAAAACTCACCTACAGGAACTGAGGGAAATGAAGAAGGGAGATTAACAGAGTGAGATCCTATACAGCCTCTGCTCTCTACTGTTTCATCCATAATCTCTCAGAGTTTTGCCCTCAGTTTGGTGAATTTCTTTGCCTGACACAAAATCTGAAAAGTGCTATTATCTTACAGTGCAAAGGATGAATTTGAAGGGAAAGAGCACACTATAGAGTTTTTGATCAATGTGATTCAGTGCCTGGTTTAGGAATATGAATGGGGAAACATGACTGACAGAGGCCTTTGTTCTTCTCCCATCACAGAATGATCTCCAAGAATTTCCTTTAGAAAAGGTTGTTAAAGGGGAGCCTGTTAAAGGGAGGCTCAGTCAGTTAAGATCTGTCCTGGCTATGACCAACCCGGTCATGATCTCACAGTTCTGAGATTGAGTTTGAGCCCCGCATCGGGGTCTGTGCTGACAGCTCAGTGCCTGGAGCCTGCTTCGGATTCTGTGTCTCCCTCTCTCTCTGCCCCTCCCCTGCTTGTGCTCTGTCTCTCTTATTCTCAAATATAAATATTTTAAAATTTAAAAAAAAAAGGTTTTTGAAGCCTGGCTCACCTTAGGCCCACAAAGCTTCATGCAAATGCATGAAGTTGGTTCATTCTGGCCTCATCCACCTTGGGATGTATAGCTCTCAAGCCTCCCCTCCAAGGCAGTGACACTGGACACAGGCAGATATGCACAAGTGAATGTAGCCTGCACATCTGTTTCACTAACTCACCTGCCAGAAAGCCCAGACCACACTTTTAAGAAATCCTTAGTCAGGAAGTTGTAAAAGTGAAACAGTGGTACAGGAGATGAGGAATGGATGGGCTTTTCCGGAGATCTGGGTCGTTTCTGTGTCTTTCTCCACAACTCATTAGAGAACTTAATTGAATCACTTTCCTGTCACAATCTCCCCTGTCTGTGAAATAAGGATAATTATTGCTGCTCTTTCCTTTGCCCTTTGATAACTTTACAGGGGTGTTCAGAGATATTATGAAGATTAATAAGCCAAATGCTTGGAGAGTGCTTTAAGCTTCCCACAAGGGAGAGAGCTGCAAATTAAAATCCATCGCTCTAAGAGTAGGAGAAGCCAAATATCAGAGGTCAGTAACCAGAGCCCTGGCAATCCCAACTGCTGGCTTTTTTGTGAGAGGAATAGGGCATTTTCACCACGTCCACCAGCATCAACCCTGGCCCATACAGAATGAGACATCTACCTCATATCCCAACATCCCTTGCTAGGTCAACTCCAGAACTTAATTTAATTCATCAAAGTTTGATGTATTCAATGCACATTTTTTTTTTTTTTGGTTGGGGTGGGGAGGGTGTAGGTGTGACAGACTAAATAATGGCCTCCCAAATATACCACACCCTAATCCCCAGAACCTGTGAATATGTGACCCCAAATGGCAAAAGGGACTTTGCATATATAATTAAGTTAGGGATGCTGAGGTGGGGAGATCACCCTGGAGAATATGAATGGTCCTAACATAATCACGAGCACTTACAGTAAGGAGGTAGTTAGTTGGAGGAGATACATGATGGAAACGATGGTTGGTGATGATGTAGGAAAGGGCTTTGGGCCAGGGAAATGCAGACAGCCTGCAGAAGCAGAAAAAGGCAAAACAACACTTTCCCTCCTAAAGCCTCCAAAAGGGATACACTAAGGACATCTAATTTTAGACTTCTGACCTCCAGAACTATAAGATAGTAAACACATTTTGTTTTTAGCCACTAAGTTTGTGGTCCTTTGTTACAGCAATAATGGGCAACCATTACTGGAGACACGGTGTAGCCAGTTGAATGGTAGCTCTCCCAAAGATATGTACACATTCTAACACTCAGAACCCATAAATGTGATTTTATTTGGTGAAGGTGTTTTTGCAGTAGGTTAAGGATGTGGAGATGAAATCATCCTGGATCACCCAGGTGGGTCCTGATTCCAAAGACGGTAACTGCCTCTGTAAGACCTAACAGAAAATAAGACACAGGTGGGAGGAGAAGGCATGTGAAGTGGAGGCAGAGACTGAAGTTGTTCAGACAAACCAAGGAGAGCCTGGAGCCACAAGAAACTGAAAGAGTCAAGGAAGGACTGTCCCCTAGAGCTTTCAGAGGGTGCATGGTCCTGCCCAGGATTTTGTTTTTGGAATTCTGGCCTCCGGATCTATGGGAAAATAAATTTCTGTTGTTGTAAGCATCAACAGCCTTTGATCAATACAAGAAGAAAAGAGAAGGCAGAATCAGCTCTACCTGTCCCTTTTTAGAAAGGACTCCAACTTATTGCCCTGAGCTGCCATAAAACTACCATCTGCTGCAAATCTGAATGAAATGAGAATGGTTTTTATAAACAAACTGGATGAATGAATATTGGTTGGTTAACTAGAAAGTGTCTGACATATATCCCCTTACAGAATTCTGTTTTCAGAGTACTTGTCAGCTACTTGATGAAGGGAGGACACACCATTAGCCTTGCTGAGTGTCGATGGTTCATGTACTAAATGGGAAAAGAAATAGATCTTGACCATCCATAGGGTAATGGTGAAGCTAGAATAAGAAAATTGATGTGAAAATTATCTGCAAATTATAAAATGATCAACAAGTAAGTTGAATTTTTCTGGTAATGATAATTCAAGGGAGTTAGCATTAGAAAAGTTTGATTGCCAGAAAAATAGTGCTCATATTTCAATAAGGACTTGCAAAATGTTATGCCAAATGCATGATTGATAGACATCCACCATGGCCAGGATCCTATTCATCAGCTTAGCCCAGAGAGCAAACAAAGCGTGGGCACAGGGTGTAACAAGAGGCACTTTGCATTCACCAAAACCCAATGATCTCCTTATCCCCAAGGGTACATACAGAGGTAGTCCGTATATCCCAGCTTCCTTTGCAGTGATGTGTGCCATCTTCCTGAGCAGAACTGATGGATGCCACTCACAAGCCTGACCAATCAAATCTCCTACATGATGCTTTTCATGCTCTTTCTTTCACCATCCTCAGGCTGAATAGGGAGAACAGGACCTATATGGTACAGAGGTACAGGATAAAGAGCCTAGATTTCTAAAAGAATGCATGAAACCAAGCCTTTAAAGAACTATACTGCACTGTTCTGTAACAGAAACTATTATTGTGCAAAAAGAATCATTTGATATTTAGGGGTGTTTGCCATAGCAGTTGGCTTTGCCTGACTAACACATACAGGTGTACTGATGACTGGGCAGCGATTGCCCCTCGGGACGCAGGAAAAGAGGGGTGATGCATTATAGGTCCAGAATTTAAAAAACAACAATAAAAACAATCAGTCTGTTTTTTATTATCACCATACACTGACAAATCTAAACAATATTAATGATAAAATGTTCCTTCTCATGTGGTAGAAAGGGATTCTGCATGCATGAGGGAGTAGAGGATAGGAGACAGAAATTGCTCTGTTCCCACTGCATCTCTGCTTGGTATGCAACTGCTATGGGGGAAGAAACAAAGCATATCAACACTGTGCTTGAGGACAGAATATATGGCTCTCAGTTTCCACTCTGCCACTTCGGAAATGAGGCTCTCTGATCATTCTGTCTGGGAAGTAGATTTCATACTTAATTCAATGAGTCTTCTGAGGATCACATGAGGCAATGGTTGTGAAAAAATAGTAAATTTTATAAATATCATAAGAATGAATACTGGTATTATTATTAATTTTTAAAATTATTTTTATATTCCCTAAGCACAAGATAGTCTCTCTCTCTCACTTATACATGTGAAATCAGTTTTACTTCATTGAATAAACTACATTTCATACCTACATTTCAGATGTACTTATATGAATAGAGATTAACAAGTATACATAAAAGATTGAAGTGCTTGTTCACAGACAAATATTGACTTCTTGAAGTACCATATTGTTTTAAGGGAGGAGTCTTTAACTCTTCTTAAAATTATGCTTACAAGAAAAGAAAATTAAAAGAAAATGACTTCGAATGCCCAGCTTGCTTTTTTGTTGTGTTTCTTCCCTCTATTCTTTCTGCAGAGAATATTCCTTAAACGTGTGCTGTACTAGGTCCTGGTGTCCAGATGAATAAGGCATGATCCATACCGTCGTAGGGCCAAGAATCTACAGAAGCATTTGTCTACCTAAAAGAGCATTTGTAATAAAGTGTAGACAGGTGCTACCGCAGATATGTGAATTTTATAAAGCAGTATGTATTTATTTACTTTAATAAATAAGTGCATGAATAAATGTATTTAATAAATAGTTATTTAATAAACAGTTGAAAACTCAAGTTTGATTGCTAACTTTTGATTTTGCCAAATACGGAAACTGAGAAAATCCCATTACTTTACATTTTCATAAACTGTGAAACTACTGAACATCAGATATGCAAAAAGAACATGCTCTCAGTATAGTCAGATTCCTAAATTTATACATGGGGATTTATTTTTAAAACGTTAGTTTTTCTTGGATTGCCTGGGTGGCTCAGTTAAGCATCCAACTCTTGATTTTGGCTCAGTTCATGATCTCCCAGTTTGTGAGATCGAGCCCCATGTCAAGCTCTAGGCTGTCAGCTTGGGATTCTCTATGTCCTATCTGTACTCCTCTCCACACTCTCAAAATACATAAACAAACTTCAAAAATAATCAAAGTTTTTCTTATTTTTTCTTGTTTCACCACATACAGGGTACAGGCCCTGGCCTTCAGACCTTCATGGTGAAATGCGACTCTTAGGGAACACATAAGAGAAGGCAGACTGCCTCTAGAAGGATCCAACCAGTGGATTCCATATGACTTGATTTCTGGAGTTGTGGCCCTGGGGAAGAGGAGTGGGTTCTGTGAAGGTCAGGATAGAGTGTGAAGGTAGTCAGAAAACTAGAGTTACTGGAAATTATCTTAAGGCTAAATAGAAAAGCTGAAAAGAGGGGCACCTGGTGGCTCAGTCGGTTAAGCCCCGGACTTCGGCCTAGGTCATGATCTCACAATTCATGAGCTTGAGCCCCGCGTCAGGCTGTGCTGACAGCTCCGAGCCTGGAGCCTGCTTCAGGGTCTGTGTCTCCCTCTCTCTCTCTGCCTCTCCCCTGCTCATGTTCTGTCTCTGTCTCTCAAAAATAAATAAATGTTAAAAAAATTAAAAGCTGAAAAGGTATTTATAGGTAGGCAGAGGGTGGGAGAGCTGGAGATGGACTTCTAGGCATGGGAGGCAACTTGGAGAAAGACAGAGAGACATACAGTAGTACAGCACTGAAGCTGGTCATTGTGAAGGATGAATGGTAGATGGGAAACTGCAGACTTAGAGTCCCAGTAGAGGACAGAGATGGGAACATGACACTTCTCCCATTTTCTGTATTGTTTCTGTTCCAGACACTGCCTTCCACTGAATTGGAATTGATTGTTATGATGTGTGAGATAGTGGAATCACCCTTTATTATGATAATAACACTTTTAGACTAATTACAATTTCAATACCGATTGTGATGTCAAACAGTAAAGAATAGCACATTTTAAACGTTCTCAATACTAATTGTGATGGGATGACCTTTTCCATCACATGTTGCAGTGAAGAAAAAGAAAAATCATTCCAGAAATAAAGATAGGGTCATGAAACCACCTCCATAATGCCATTCGTGTTTGTAAAGAAGACAGTTATACTTCTTTAAAAAAAAAATTTACATTGATTTATTTTTGATAGACAGAGACAGAGCACAAGTGGGGGAGCGGCAGAGAGTGAAGGAGACACAGAATCCGAAGCAGGCTCCAGGCTCCCAGCTGTCAGCACAGAGCCCGACGTGGGGCTCAAACTCACAAACCGTGAGATCATGACCTGAGCTGAAGCCAGACGCCCAACCAACTGAGCCACTCAGGCACCCCGACAGTTATACTTCTAATATTAACATGAAGTATTAACAATTGTTCACAAGATGGTAGCCCTCCTCTGTAAGAGAGCTGTTTCTATTGTTATTTTAAGATATCTGAGTTAACAAGCAAGAAAGGACAGGTCGGAACTCATGGTCCAGACCAGGTTCTGGCATCTGTCCATCCTCCATCCTCCTGAAGGAAAGCTCCTACTACACCTTCCTCAGCAACACAAGTCCTACAAGAGGTCAATATCTGTGTAGAAGGCTAGAGATTTTAGAGTGATAAAAATGAGGCAAGGTGAAGAACCCCACCTAAGGGACCAAAAAGAAGTAAAGATCAAGGAAAATGGGTCATTTAAATGGAGGTTGGAGGTGAGGCCTTGCCAAAAGAATTATCTTTATGGGGTTATGAAAAGTTATGGCCGAAACGTTCTGCTTACTGAGTACATACATAGGAATGAATTTGCTAGACTTGAGGTAGCACATAGGACTTTTTTTTAACATCCTCATAACCCTTTCTTTTGGGTGATGCCCACTCTTGAAATTGAAAGGAAAAAGCTAACTGAAAGTTCTTTGGGTTTCCATGTGTGAATTTGTAAGCTGGAGGGAAAAAAAAATAAAACCTGCTTGCCAACCACCATCACCACTAAGAACAACAATGTATTTGAGATATTTTGGTGATAAAAACGAGAGGGCCAAATCCCTTGGTATTTATCCAAATGAACTGAAAACTGACATCCACACAAAACCTGCAATCAGTTATTTATAGCAGTTTTATTCACAATTTTTAAAACTTGGAAGCAACTAAGATGTTTTTAGTAGATGGACAGATAAATAAAACTGTGGTACCATCAGACAGCGGAATATTATTCAGTGCTTAAAACAAAGGAATTATTAAGCCAAAAGACATGGCGGAATCTTAAATTAACTACTGCTAAATGAAAGAGGTCAATCTGGAAAGGCTACATACTGTATGACTCCCATTACATGACACTGCAGAGAAGCCAAAACCATGGAGACAGCAAAAAGATCAGTGGTTGCAGAAGTTAGGAGGGAGGGAGACAGGGATGAACTTGCAGAGCACAAAGGATTTTTAAAGCAGTAAAACTATTGTATATAATACTGTAATGGCGAATACATATCATTACATATTTGTCAAAATCTGTAGAATGCACAACACCAAGAATGACCCCCTAAGGTATACTATGGACTTTGAGTGATAATGATGTGTCATTGTAGGTTCTTCAATGGTAACAAATGTGCCACTCTAATGAGGAATGTAGATAGGTGGGCAGGCTGTATATATATGGGGGCTGAACTATATGGGGAATCTCTATGCTTTCTACTCAGTTTTGGTATGAACCTAAATTTGCTCTAAAAAATGAAGTCTATTTAAAAAAAAGCGAGGAGGCGAGGCTATGAGTGATGGTCACCTAATCAGTAAAACTAGGTCCCCTGCCTGCTTTGATTATAGAATCTAAAACACACCTGCAAAAGTTAAGTGATAGTTTAGTGGTTTTGAATGGTATTCTGTGAATGTGCAAACACATCTGTCCTTATTTATCTGTTCCAGAGGCCTCTCCTGGCCACAGAGGAAAGACTCCCACACTTCTCTCGTGGATTTCTAGGTCAATTAGCACATCTATATTGCATGCTGTGTCCCTTGCTTTGTAAGTACCATGGCATGTATAAAAGAAAGAAGGTCCCTATCCTTAAGAAGTTACCATACACTGACTGGTGTAAGTCCTAATATTGGACTAAATGAGAAGTGAAAGAGACGAAAAGGAAATTTAGTGAACAAAATTTACCAAGCACTGGAGAGGAGGAGGAGGAACTCTTCCTAGGTGATGTTGACTAAACACAGAGGGGAAAGTTTACTAGTCCAAATAACAGTTGCTTCCATAACAGATGAACCTCCAAATCTTGATGGCCAAAAAAGTGCACTCTGTTCTCTTACCACAGTATAAGATGGGTGCTTTTAGCCAAGTGGTCATCTGCATGATCATTCAAGAATCAGCACTCCTGCAATCTGTGGTTTCACCTCTCCCTGGGATGACCCTTAGTGGACTCTCCATTTAGTTGCTGGCTGGGAAAGAGGCTTATGAATGAGATTATAGGAGGTTTTAATAGGACAGTTCTGAGAGGGGCACATTCATCCTACTCATGACTCTTTAGCAAGAACTTAGTTTTGGTATGAACCTAAATTTGCTGTAAAAAAGGAGGTCTTTTTTTTTTAAAATGAGGAGGCACTTTAGTGACACTTTAGTGCAAGGGAGCCTGGGAGAAGCAGAATAACTGTGTTTCCAGGAAACAAAAGGGAATGACTTTGACATACAACCAGTTGGTCTCTGTCACCCAAGGAAATAATGGGTCAAGGCCAATTATGGTCTGTGAGCAATGGTGCAAGGGCTGAAGATTGACTTGGGACAGAGGTTCTGAGAGGACTCATGAGAAATAATACCCAGAAGGACTGAGTGGTAAGTTCTTGACCACCTAAGGACAAGTTATTGAAATAGAGGACATTATGAAACATTGTAACAGGTGTGCGGAAAAAGAGCCACCATGACTCAGAAAAGTCCTTTCTCTTTCCATGTCACTGGCAAGCTACAGGAGTGAGCAGCACATTTTGAAATGACCCAAGGAGATAAACACACACTGTAGGACACAGAGAGACTACAGTTGAGGAACTAGACAAAATGAAACAAGCATCTACAGTTTGGGGCTGAATTACAGAGAATTTAGCCTTTCATATGAAAATCTCTCTCTCAACTGACCTATGTATGTTTGCACATATTGATTGTGTGCTCTGGTAACTTAGTAAGTACCATCCTCCTCTCTATAAGTTGTATCATTAGTTACCAAGAACATAAATCCCCTCCCTTACTCCCAGGCATCCACCTTCAGTGGTATGGCATATAAATTATAAATGAGAGGCAGCTAACATCTGGCTGCCTCTGGAATTACTTAGTGGCCCGATTCCTACATATTTTAAATCATCTTACGTGTAAAATTTTTGAATCAAATCTGATTACGTTTAGTTTGCTTTGAGTAATCCTCAGACTCAATTAACCTGAGCTTCACAGATATCAATACTTTTGTTTGTTTTGTTTAATGAGTCATAACCACATAACAATTAGCATTTCTATACAGGTTGTGCTGAAAACCAAGGTAAGTTCTAGAATAAACTTAAGGTTTCTAAACCGTGCCCACTGCTGCTGTGCATAAGAGCCACACAATTTTCTTTTCTTGGAGATAACCTGCCCCTGTCCTCCTGGAACCACAGGTATGGGAATGGGAGTAGAGAAGAATTTCTGATAGAAGGGGTATAGAGTGGGGTTTGGAGGGGGCAGAAAGCAGGACATGGCATGCCACCTATTGTTTGAGAGTCCTCATTCACTTCATCTCTATTAATAACTTGTCTCCTCCCCTTCCTTCACCATGGCTCTTTTTAATGAAAAACGCACCATCTACAGTGGTGGAAGGAGGAGGGACACTTACATAGAGATGGGATACTTCAATAAAGGTGGAATCTGTTTTAAAAAATCAGAACAAATTATAAGACTATTAGATTTAATTTCAAGTGGTTCCTGGAGGAGACAAATAAGCCAAGGACCACTATTCCATGCAATTAATTTCCTGTACTAGAAGACCCAAACTGAGCTCCCAGCACAGAATTTTTGTCCTGCTGGACATGGCTTCACTTACTTCTCTTCTTTTGTAAAACTTATTCTCCTCTCCTTATTCTGAAAATTGTCCCATAAGACCTGTCTTCCTCTTACATGTCCTTACCGACCTGGCCTGAATCACTGATCTCAGGAAGGGTACGTGATTCATGATGGGTCAATCAAGGACCTACTTTGCAATTTTTCAAAGTGGAAATGTTAGATGGAAAGTCCTTTCCATTTGTGTGACTAAACTAAAGATGTATGTGGCCAGGAGGCATCCATGGACAGGAGTATGTGTTCCTATGGGCAATGCCAGTCTAAGAGGTTAAAAATCTGATTAGATAGGACAACATGCTCTTCTACCCATGACTGAGACTACTGATTCCTGTGATTTGGTTTATTAGGCTAATAATTTCAACTTTCCTCTCCTTCTTTTAAAATTTTAGTGTATGTGTGTCTAAGCCTGCATAATGTTTATGGTCCTCCAAGCCAATTTGGATTGAATTTTGATCAAAATGACAACAACAACAAAAGAGCCCTGATTAAGCTACCTGGGGAATTTGTGAATGAATGTGCATAGGAGAATGGTTTTGTTACAGCTAACTCAAAAGTGGCTTTTATGGATAAGCACCGCAGATCCCAAAGTCCATACGTGTTTAGTAAATATAAAGTACTCATTGGTGACTCAGAAGTTACCAATGGTTCAAGTTCCAGTTTCTCACTCTTCAATGAGAAAATGAGTTTATAAGCTTGGTAGACATTCCCCAAAATAATATATATGAGATATCTAATAGTTAAGAATATTCCTGATCATGTTCTTTATCATGAATAGACATACATTCACGGACATTATTCGAATTGAGGGGAGGATGAAGCCTACTTAAAGTTAGGCTTATAAGGTAGAAGAAAACATCATTTCAATAGAAAAAAAAATGATCTTTTTGACATCCAATTTTTTTAGTGGTGCCTGAACTCCAATACAAAGTTGAAGGAGAGGGGTTTGAGTATGTTTCCAAAAAGACCGAGCTCCAATTTACTAAATGATATAAAAACACTAGAATAATCTATTAAAATTATGATCTCATTTATCAAGTAATTTGTAAAGAAAAATTAAATGTGCTTTGAGATGGCTGGAGGCCCGCATTTCTGATTTGAAGGTCTTCTGTGACCCCCGCATAGAACAGAAGAGTGTCCTGAAATAGTTTTCATCCCCAAGGCCCCAGGATAAAACACAGACAGCACCTCCAAATGCAAAGCTGACTAGGCTCTTTAACGTAAAACAGGCAGCTTCTGTAGGGCCTTTTCAAAATGCCCCTTCTTCCTGCAACGCCCCAGAGAACCAAACATGAAATACCACTGAAAACAAAGGAGATACCTTGGGAGTGAACTCAAATATCCTCAAATTCTCCTCACTGTGACTCACATACAACAGAATTTTGAATATTTGAAAGTAATTCACTAATGTGTTCCACATACAGCCCTCTAGAAAAGACAGGGTGGATGTGTACTTAAGGTTCACTAAGTATTTACAATAACTTTGAGCTGCGTTTAAAAACTAAGACACCCACTGAAAAATATAGCATTTCTGATGATTTGATGTAGAGTAATATCCAACCTTTTGTCCCATGGTTCCGTTCATTTTGTGTTTCATTGTGAAACTGCAGAAATTAAACAGGCGATACACACACATATATGTGTACATTTTAAAAATTATTTTTTGAGGGGGGAGGGGCAGAGGGAGAGGGAGGGAGAGAATTCCAAGCAGATTCCACAACCAGCATAGAGCCTGACATAGGACTCGATCCCAGGAACTGTGAGATCATGACCTGAGTCGAAATCAAGAGTCAGACACTTAACCAACTGAGCCATCCAGGCACCCAGCACCTCAATTGTACATTTTTTTATACGTACATTTTTTACATGTGGCATTGGAGAGTCGGATAAATGTAATGCTTTTAAGTTACGATTTTTGCTTTTTTTTTTTTTTTTTAATGTAGCTTCTGGAGTGAATCTACTTGAATCCCTGGAAATACGTTTTATAATATTAATAAGACAACTTGAGGTCTCAAGCAATCTTTACGGAACTAGGCCAGATATTATTCAGAATTCTATTTTTACATTATATAACAGTACTAGGATTTAAAGAAAATCAAATTAAGAGAAAATGCCAAGATACCAATTTGTTCTGTGACAGGTTTTTATTTTATCCACTTTCTTTTTTTTTTAACAAATGGCTTTTTTTTTCTTGTCAGGATTTCATCAATAGTTTGAGCCCCTTGAAAGATTCCAACTGTCTTTTCCCATCTTATTGTCCTGGCACTGCCTTATGAGCCCCACACTGCAACCAAACAGATCTGATTTAGTTCCCCTTCCCGATTTCCCAGTGGAAAAAGATAGGACTGACCTCACAAAACAGCCATTCCACCTGAAATTATGTGAAACCTGGCCCCTCTGACCTTCTGTTTCTTCATTTATAAAAAGCTAATAATAACACCTGCTTTGCAGCCTTATCAGAATAGTTAATATTTGGAAAACACCTAGTATATAGAAAGCACTCAAAAACATCCTTTATATTTTTTGCTATTATTGCCTTCTACTCCTCCCTCTAGATTGTGAGTTACTTGGGAACACCTTATAAATCTTATATCTCCTGGGCACTTAAATAGAGGGTGCTCAAATTATGTTTAATTGAATAATGTGTCTCCCTTCAATCGGTGTTCCTTTCTCATTACCCTTTACTTCCTTTTCATCTGTTACTATTTTGGCAAACCCAAGTCATATTCCTCATTTTTCATAAGGGTCTCATACTCTGGCTCCTCCTCCTGTGACATGCATTAGGAATTCTAAATTTATATAGCTATCTGAACATATCGTATAGTTTAACCTTAATTGTTTTACATGTTTTCTTCCCTTTGCTTGCAACATTCTCATATATAAACTTAACATTTCATTTAATATTTGTTGAGCACCTAAATGGAAGATTAGACTATTATGGAAAATAGTGTGAAGTCTGCAGCTTTGAACTAATTAAGCATTGCCTTTTCCCTTGATGGAATCATCTCTTCTTTCTGAAGAAGTCTGTGGACTCTTCAATAATAGGGTGAGGGTTGAAGTTGGGAGCAGTGGGAGAGTCTGCCCCTGCAGGGAAGGGTATTGCATTACTGGCCTTGTTTAGAATTCCTGGCTTAGAGTAATAGTAAAAAAGAAGGCTTTCAGTCACACATTATTACTATGTTAAGTTATCTACAAATAATGCATTACCTTATTACCTGCATCCAGGGTTGCTGGCTCCTTAGCACCCTCAGAAATACTCAATGGGGGACTTTGGTAAAAGAATTTAGATCATGAGAATACATAGTCATCATTGAGTATAACAAAGGAAAAAGGATAAGCTGGCAGTTAATTAGTATTCATCATGAAATGCATCTCATAGTATCTTAGACTTTAACACCCAGAAGCCAGGTTACTTCAGGTACAATCAGGTGAAACACTGATTGCACCCAACTTTTTCCAACATCGGGATCCAAAACTCCTATCTCCTACAGGTAATTATGGACAATGACACAGGGCTCAAGAGAAAGCAAAGACTTGCATGTGTTAAGAAAATTGGGTGGTTGGGGCGCCTTGGGTGGCTCAGTTGGGTAAGTGTCTGATGCTGAATTTTGGCTCAGGTCATGATCTCACGGTTCCTGGGTTCAAGCCCCACATCAGGCTCTGTGTTGACATTGTGGAACCTGCTTAGGATTCTCTCTCTCTCTGCCCCTCCCCCACTTGTGCTCTTTCTCTCATAAATAAATAAACAAATAAATAAGAATTGGGTGGTTATGGAAGGTGAAAAAATGAGATTGATATCTGTACCCCTATGTTCCTTGCAGCCTTATTATAGTAGCCAAGATATGGAAACAACATAAGGGTCTTTCTATGGATAAATGGATAAAGAAAATATAGAACACACACACACACACACACACACACACACACACACATACACACACACACACACACACTCAATGGAATATCACTCAGCCATAAAAAGAATGAAGTCTCGCTATTTGTGAAAACATAGATGGACCTTGAGAGCATTACTGTAAGTGAAGTGAGACAGAGAAAGATAAATAAGTATATGACCTCACTTATATGTGGATTCCAAAAAACAAACAAAAATGAAAACAAAAACAAAACTAAAAATAAAAAATACCTCAGCCCAGAAATAGAGAACAGATTTCTGGTTGCTGAAGACAGTGGGTAGGCAAAATGGATGAAGGAAGTCAAAAGGCAGAAACTCCTAGTTACAAAATAAATCATGAGGATGTAATGTACAACATGGTGACTGTAGTTAATAATAAATACTGTATATTTAAAAACTGCTAAGAGAATAAATCTTAAAAGTTCTCATCACAAGAAAAAAATTATAACTAAGTATGGACTTATTGTGATGATCATTTTGTAATATATACAAAAATCAAAACATGTTGTACTCTTGAAACTAATATAATGTTGTATGTCCACAATACCTCAATAAAAAAAATAAATACATAATAAAAATGAGATCGAGTATGAGGGAGGGCCCATGGGGATGAGGGTGAGGGTGTCTCCGAACTTTGAGCAAAGCTACTCCAAAGTATAGGATTAAACACAAGAAACATGAGTTTTGGATGCAAATTTAAGAGTTGACAAAATCCTCTCCTGAAACTCTACCATCATGTGTTCTTTACATGGTTAGGACCAGGTTATTTGGACTTGAAACCAAGTCTGATAGTAGTTTGTGAATGTCTTACCAGCTCTCACTGGGGCCAAGGAACCTGGAATCTGCCACAATATAGAGTTGAATGGTGGGATTATGTATACACACCTACCACAGTTAACTAACAAAAATAACTTTCTGACAATCATCTTTCCATCTTTTCTCTGTTATTACAGAGTTGAGTATATCAGCTCTTTTGCATGGTTCTGGAACAAAAGAAGAGGGCCATGTCTCCCTCAGGGTTCATGTTGATTGCTTCCAGAAACTCTGGAAATCTTTGTTGACATATTTACATCCCACTTCCAGTGAGCAATGGAAGGGCCAGGTTGATTCACCAAACAAATTGTCATCTCAGGGACCACTGGGGGAAAAAGTATCTCATTGCACAAGTGAGCCATTTGTTTTTTGTGTAATTTGCCACCCACTTTGCAAGTAAGGGTGGAGCTGCTGGTTTGAAAATGATGGATTGCCCTAAATGGGCAGCTACTGAAATCCTGCAACCTAAATGGGTCACAGTAAGCAGAAGATAGCTTTTCTGGCAACAGAATAAATTGTCCTCATGTGGCATTACTGTTCTCAAATGTATGTCCCTGCTCTCCTGTCAGATGAAAGCCCCAAACATTTCTCTTTCTTAGATTTTCTTTCTTATTTTCTCCCCAGGTTTATTCCTCTAGAATAAATTTGGTCTTTAAATTCTGATCTTATCTGTTATTCTTCACCTGAACTTTCAATAGCATTAACTACTGATTAGCAATCAACGTTCCTGAGACTTATCATGTTTCATTTTATTTCTGCATATATGATAAATATCAGAAGTCTCTGTTACCTGTCCTGTTAAGAAGCTATTTCCTTTGTTTCATCTGCACCTTCCCTAGAGTGCATAGCTCCATATTTAGTCAATGAACCTGGATCCTGAAATAAAGATATAGGAGATATGATTTCTGACCTCCAGGGAGGTCAATGAACATATGAGCAACTAACAGACTTACACTTTGATAAGTGCAATAAACAAACTCACAAAGGTGAGTGTTTCAATGCTGAGTGTTAAAGGAAGGATGCACAAAGAAGGAGGGTATTCTGAATTGATTCTTGCAGAGAAATCCAGTAAGGATTTGTCAGTAAATTATCCCTTGACTAAAAAAAAAATTTTTTTTAGTAGCAGCTTTATTGGAATGTAATTCGTTAAATATAATATTTATACTTTTAAAGTACAAATACTTTGGTGGTAAATTAGTATATTCACAGAGTTGTGCAGCCTTTTTCACTAATTTTAGAACATTTTCATCACTCCAGAAGGAAACACTGTATCTTTTAATAGTCAATCCTCATTGTCCTTTCCCTACAGTCCCTGATGACCACTAGCCTACTTAACGTCACTTTACATTTACCTATTCTGGAAATTTCATAAAATTGGTGTCATATAATAAGAGGCTTTTTCTGACTGGTTTCTTTCCCTTAGAATATTTCAAGGCTTATAATTATTGTAGCGTGTATCAGTGCTTCATTCTTTTTTATGGCCAAATAATATTCCATTGTATGGATATGCCACATTTTGATTACCCCTTAATCAGTTGACAGACATTTGACTTGCTTCCATTTTTGGCTAATATGAACAATGATACTATGAATATCCATGTACAAGTTTTTATGTAGACACATATGTTCACATATGTTCAATTTTATTGAATGTATAGCTAAAAGTGGAATATCTGAGTAATAATGAAATTCTATTTTTAGCTTTTATAGGATAATCCAAACTTCTTATCAAGGCAGCTGAACCATTATACATCCCCACCAGGAATATATGAGGCTTTCAATAGGTATCCTAGCAGGTGGAAGTGATTATCTCATTGTGGTGTTGATTTGTATTTTCTTAATGACTACCAATATTGAGAATCTTTTTATGTGCTTATTATAATTTTTACTATATCTTCTTTGGAGAAATATATATTCAAATCTTTTACTCATTTTTTCCTTAGACTTTTTTTGTGGAGTTGTAATAACACATTAAGGATACTAGCTATTTCTCAGAAACATGATTTATAAATATCTTTTACCATACTGTAGGTTATCTCCTAACTTTCTTGTTCGTGTCTTTTGATCCCCCAAATTCTT
The DNA here is from genome assembly GCF_027475565.1 of Acinonyx jubatus. Lineage (NCBI taxonomy): Eukaryota > Metazoa > Chordata > Mammalia > Carnivora > Felidae > Acinonyx > Acinonyx jubatus. The sequence goes on from NC_069382.1 coordinate 186,817,165, forward strand.
GTACCAATGAAGTCTGATTACATTTTTGTTGCTTACGCTTTTGGAGTCATATTCAAATTTATTGTCAATAAGATTTACTCCTGTGTTTTAAGTGTTACATAGTTTTAACTTTTAAATTTAGATCCTTGGACCACTGCAAGTTGATTCTGTACTTAGTGTAAGGTAGGAGTCAAACATTCATTCATTCATTCATTCATTCATTCATGCATCCAGTGGTTCTAGCATTATTTGCTGAAAACACTGTTTTTTCTCCCATCGAATGGTCTCAGCAAACTTGTCAAAAATCAACCCATTATAAATATAAAAGACTCTAAATTCTCTTTCATTGGTTTCTGTCTACCCTATGTCAATGCTATACACTTTTGATTACTGAAACTTTATAGTAAGATTTGAAATTGGGAATTATGATTCTTTCAACTTTGATCTTTCTTGATAATGTTTTGGCTGTTGTGGATTCCCTGCATTTCCATATGAATTTTAGGATTAGTTTGTCAACCTCAGCAAAAAAAGCAACTGGGATTTTGAGATCGAATCGAATATTGAGATCAATTTGTAGAGTACTGCTGTCTTAACAATACTCTTAAGTATACTTGTTAACAAGACTTAAGTCTTCCAATCCATGAATATGGGATGGCTTTCTACTTATTTAGGTCTTCTTTACTTTCTTTCAACAATGTTTTGTATTTTTCCAGTGAACTTGCATTTCTTTTGTTAAATTTGTTCCTAAATATTTTTTTCATTTTTATGTTATTATAAATTGAATTGGTTTCTTAATTTCATTTTCTGATTACTCATTTTTAGTCTATAGAAACACAATTGGCTTTTTAACTTATTTATTTATTTATTTTGACAGAAAGAGAAAGAGAGAGAGCAAGTGGGGGAGGAGAAGAGAGAGGGGAGAGAGAATCTCAAGCAGGTTCCATGCTGTCAGCCCAATGTGGGGCTCAAACCCACAAAATGTGAGATCATGACCTACATTGAAGAGTCAGACACTTAACCAGCTGAGCCAGCCAGGCAACCCACAATTGAATTTTTAATATTGATCTTGTATCTTGTAAATTTGTTGAACTGGGTTATTAGCTCTAACAGTGTTTTGTGTGTGGGTGTAAGGAAGAGGATTCCTTAGGATTTCCTACTTACAAGATCTGTCATCTGTGAACAGAGATAGTTTTACTTCTTCTTTTCAAATCTGAATGTCTTTTATTTCATTTCCTTGTCTAGTTGTCTTTTCTAGAACATCCAGTCTGTTGTTGAATAGCAGTGGCCACATTAGACATTTTTGTCTTGTTCCTGACATTAGGGGAAAGCAGTTATATTTTCACCATTAAGTGTAATGTTTGTTACTGTATTTGTATACCATATGAGAAAATTCTTTTGTATTCATAGCCTGTTGACAGTTTTTATCATGAAAGGACTTAGATATTATGAAATGATTTTATGCATCTATTTAGATTATCATTTTGCTTTTGTCTTTTGTTTATTAATATATCATATTACACTGCCCAAGTTTTCAGTGTTACACCAACTTGAAATCTTGATATCAATCCTACTTTGTCATGGTATATTATTCCTTCTATATGTTGCTGTATTTGGTATGTTAAGGATGTTTATACTTATAAAAGAAGTTGGTTTCTAGTTTTCTTGTGATATCTTTGTCTAATTTTGGTAAGAGGGTCAAACTTGCTTCATAAGTTTAGTTAGGGATTTTATGCCTCTACTGTTTTGAAATGCCTCTACTGTTTTCACGTGCTCTGACAACAATGGGATAAAATTAGAAATCAAAAAGAGAGGGAAATTTCAGAAATTCACAAATATATGGAAAATGTAAGCATAGTCCTAAATAATCACTGGTTAAAGAAGAAGTCACAATATACCAAAACGTATAGAGTTCTGCTAAAACAGTGTTTGGAGGGAAATTTACAGCTGTAAATGCCTACATTAAAAAAGATCTCAAATCAACAATTCAAATTTCAAACTCAAGAAACTAGAAAATAAAAGCAAATTTAAGTCAAAGCAAGCAGAATGAAGGGAATAATAATGATTATAATAGAAAGCAATAAAATAGAGAACAGAAAAATAGTAGACAAAAGTCAACTACAAGTTAGTTCTTTGAGAAGAACAATAAAATTGGCGAACTTTATTTAAACTGACAAGAAAAAAAGTCATTTTTTCAAAAAAAAGATAGCAATTATCATAAGGAATTTTGTAAACAGTTATAAAAGTTGACATTGATAGAGTTGATGTCTATTCTAGAATAATTTTATAGTAACAGGTACTAACTTATGGTAACTGGTTTTTTGTGTGTTTTTTTAAATTTTTTTTTCATGTTCTATTTATTTTGAGAGGGAGAGAGAGCACAAGCAAGGGAGAGGATGAGAAAGAGAGACAGAGAGAGAGAGAGAGAGAGAGAGAGAGAGACAGTAAGAGAGAGAATCCCAAGCAGGCTCCACCCTGTCAGTGCAGAGCCCCACGCAGGGCTCCATCATGACCTGAGCTGAAATCAGGAGCCTGATGCTTAACTGACTGAGCGACCCAGGCACTCCTAAGGGTAATTGTTTTTATTGTTAACTTTAACTTCCCTGACAAGTGAATATTCTAATTTGTCAACATCTTAAATAGGACTACCTATTAATTTCAATATAGGTTCAAAAAATCATTTTTAAGCAAAATAATATGATGTATGACCTAGAGTAGCTATTCAACAAACCTTTAATTCACCCCTCAGTTCTCTACATGTGTCCATTCCTACTGCATTTTCACAATTTCTCTCACATGGTTGGCTCTTTGTCTAACTGGCCTAATGAAATAATCTACTCAAAGTGTTCACAGACTTATTTAGGAAATTCATCAAGTGATATTTAACTCTGTCTTATATGATGACAGCCCACTGAGGTCAGGAAGACTCTAATCTCCAAGCATCATCAATTCTGAGAACATGAGCAGGTTACTTGATTTCAATGTTCCTTAGACATTGGGATGAGAACAAAACATATACCAGGAATTTGTTGTGAATATTAAGTGACCTGATATAATTCAGCCATCTCACACAGATCTGACAAGATTAAGAGTACAAAAATATTTTTGTCCTATCTCTTGGTCTTCCTTTTCCTTTTCTTCTTTGGGATGTGGTTTTATATACGCTTAAGTGCCACAGAAAGAAAAATTCCATCAGATGAATGCAAGATCCATTGAAGCTGAAAAATGAGCTTTTCTGACATTCTGGTTACAGTCATTGCAATTTCCTCTGAAAATTGTGCCACGTGCCCAGGGGTAAGCAGATGTTTAGCTGATCTCACCTTCGCTCATGAGAAAATGATTGCTTATTTGTTCGTCTATTTTCTTCCAAAAGAAGTAAGCCTAGAAGTAAATTGCTAGCTTCGAGGCTTCAAAAAAATCATTGGTTCACCCCATGTGTATATTAGCCTCCATTTTGAGCCATACCATGGATCTAGTATGACGACTAGAAGGTACATCACTATAATAAGGGTTAATGGTTTTGCATCAAACCCCCTCCCACATTCCAAAATAACAGTAATCTTTAACAAAAGAGAACATATGGGAAATAGTTACTTTAATCAAACAGGTCTTTTGTGTTGCCTTTTACTAGTGAATTACTTCTCATTAGCTCATATTATGTGATGCAGTAACCATGGCAATGATCTTCCTGTTTCCTAAGGCATAAAACATATGGAATCTGGGCAGTTGTGGTGCCACAGCAGTTGTCAGATGATTTCTACTTCTAGAAAATCTGATCAGGCAGTGGCAAAGCAAAATTTAAATTCCATTCTGTCCCAGAATTGTTGAACACTGGAATGATACAGGGCAAAACTTCAGAATAGCATTGTTCAATAGAATTTTCTGTGATGATGGAAATGTTTCACAGATGCACTGTCCAATATAGAGAGTAGTGACTAGCCTTACGTGGCTCTTGAGAAATTCAAATGTGTTTAGCGAGACTGAGGAAGTGAATTTTAAATTGTATTTAATTTTAATTAATTAAACTTTAAATTCATATGGCCACATGTTGCCAGTGACTACCCTGTCGGACAGTGAATCTCTTGACTGATTGGAAAAATAATATTTTCCTACTGAAATGTGAAGAATTCTTGGAACACATTCTAACACAAAATTTTTTTAATAAGAAAAATGCTGTCCAACCAGTTCTTATAGGGCTTAAAATTATATCAAAATTGTGAAATTAAAAATGCCTTAAGGAATGTAAGAAGAATAGTTACCCACTGACATGTTCACAACCCAGATGCTGATATTTCCAATGATTTTCCCCTCTCCATTCTTAATTTGTAGTGATTGCATTCTTCAACTATCACCTCTTTAATTTCCATTTCTCTTCCTCTGGCTCACTTGCCTCCACTGATTTCTATACCCACTTGAGATTACCTATCTACTTTCTCATTGTTCCTTATCTCCTTTACCTCCTTTACTTCCCTCTTCATATTTCATCCTTTAAAACAATTTCTTGCATAGGCTTTTAATTCTATCTCCTCTCTTTCCTTTATCTGGAGAGGACCTAACCTTAGCTTAAAATCCACCTCCCCTCCCCATAGGAGCAGCTGAATGTGATTGGAGAAAAACACATATGCATACTAACATATCTCATTTTATATCCATGACTATTCACAGGATGTGACCCATTAGTGTTAGTTAATTTCCTTGTCCTTAGATCTTCCATGTATCAAGAAGGCATGAAATCTCCAGTCCTCCAACCCAAGCTCTCTCCTCAAATGTGACTGTTTCTTGACTCAGAACACATAGAAGGAATCTGAGGAGGACTTGCAGAAACTCCTGTCATCAAAGCTACCAGCTTGGCCCATTGCTCTGACTTCCTCCTATTCTGATGGATAAATTAATTCACTGTAAGGACAATTCATCCACCTGTGCACTATATCTTTACTCAAGGAATCACTCCTGAAAGTGGCCCTCCCTGTACTGCATCATATTGATCACTCATATTTCCACACAACACCTGAAATATGCTTTCTTAACAACAGCAAAAAAACTCAATTCTTACCTGATTCCCAATCCTCCAGTCTCCTCAGACCAACTGCTATCTAAATACATAGCAGGGACCCTTCTCTCTTGCCTAAGTCAGACATAACTAGAAACCATCCATGCTTAAGGGGACTGATGCCCCTTGGACACAGAGAGAGGGGAGAGGGGGCACAGGTCACAAGATTCCAGATTTCAACACAAACATCCCCCTTGCTTCTTGACACCACCCCACTCATACCTTCATGGCCACTGCTTATGCACCCTGGGAGAGCATGGCAGTGCTCTACTGCCCACAACAAACCTGCTGTGATTGCCAAAAAACAAAAACAAAAACAAAAACCCTGTAGTCTGTTTTCTGCCTTCATATCCTCTCCTCTTTCTTAAGCCATGGGAGGCTTTCCCCCTACTACATCTGCCATAATTACTTTTGTCAATTATCAATGACTTTAATAGTCATTTCTTGGTCACTATTTCACTTGACTTAGTAATATTGGATATACTTGAATACTCTATTCTCTTTGAAATACTTGATTCACTTGGCTTTTGGAAATCACTCTGTCACAATTCTAATACAATGTCCCCACAGTTCCTTTTCAGTCTTAGCTGGTTTCTTTTCTATAGAACTGAGACTGACCTCCACCAAACACTAGCACCATCTCCCACCTTCAGGCTTGGTCCTTGGACTTCTTGTGTGTCGCTTATATTCTTGATGATCTCACCATATCTAATTTTTCCAAATGGCAAATATACTCACATTTCCCCAAATCCTGAATTCCAAACTCATACCCAACATCATATTTTATATTGCTACTTGGATATTTAATGTGCATCTCAAAATTAAAATGCCCTTTTCATCATACCTGCCCTTTCATCATACCATCATACCATCATCACTGATATTCTCATAAATAGAACTTCCATTTTTCTACTTACTCCTCCTCTTTCTGCTTCCATTCTTGCCTCTCCTCCATATATTCTCCCCACAATAGAAAGGATTTCTTTCATTCATTTATTCTTTCATCTATTCATTCATTTATTCTATCTATTCATCCATCTATTCATTCATTTATTCTTTCCCCTTCTCTCTCTTTCTCTCTCTCCATCCCTCTCTGTCTCTTTGTGTTCTTTAACTTAAATCAGAACATGTTTTTTCCTTGCTTATAAATCCCTTGCATTGGACCTTGGTATGTCTCTGACTTTCTTAAAATCTTCCCTCAGTTCACTGCTGCAACCTTACTGTTCTAAGAACTCGACAACCACAATTCCATTGCAGAATTCCTGTATTTACTGTTCCTTCTGCTTAGAATACTTTTCCCCAACATATCTCAATGACTTGCTGCCTCATTTCTTCCACATCTGTCCACAGTGCCACCTTATAGATAGGACTCTCCTGACCATTCTATGCAAAATAGCAGTGAGATATTTTTACTCTCCATCCCTCTTACTCTGCCTTATTTTCCTTCACAGGACATGTCACCCTGAGGCCAAGTACACATTATTTTGTGTATGTTTTATTGCCTTTATCTTCTATTTAGACTATAAACATTTTAAACGCAGCAATCCAGTCCTTGCTGTATTCTCAACACTTAGGGTTATGTCTGCTACAAAGAAGTCTATCTACTTTATTTTTGGTCCATTTTATAGATGGAGAAAAATTTAGAAAATTACCATTTTTAGTCAAAATTTTGTGCTTACCTGATTAAGGGTCAATCAGCAACTATTTTAGTGAAATATCTAAACAACTGCATAAATAATGTTGGCAACAAAAATACCAACCACATGGGGTTTCGGTCTGTGGGCTGTTCTCCATATCAGTACTTACAACTTCATGCCTCCTTTCCGTCTGCTCATTCGCTTTCTTAGGGTTAAAATGATCAATAAACTTCAGATGAGATACTGAGTAGTAATATTTTACCACTGGAGGAGATAAATAATTGGATTGTTTAAGGCTCAGGCTTCATAGTCACACAAACCAAACTGGCTCAAGTGCATACTAACCCCTTGCCTGAAATCACTCCATTTCTCTGAAGCTGTTTTTTTAGATATAAATATGAAGATAATAAAAATACCTTCTTTATCACGTTCTTTTGAAAGTTAAATAAGGTGAAATATATAAGGCACCTGGCAGAGCACCTAGCAAATTTACCTGCACTAAGGGTTGGCAAACTTTGGCCCAGGTGTTTTTGTAAATAAAGTTTTATTGGAAAACAGCCACTTCCATTTCTTTATGTATTGCTTGTGGCTGCGTCATGCCACAACAGCAGAGTTGCCTATGGTCTACAAAGCCTAGAATATTTACTCTCTGGAAATACTTAAAGGAAAAATTTTCTGACCTAGGAAGTACAATATAGTGGTTGCTTTCATTAGTCAAACAAACAAACAAATTCCATTAACAAAACAACTCTTGATTTTGTGTGTTGGGGGGGGGAATTTTTGAGGTTTGAGATCAAATAATAGTAATCACTTATACAGTACTTACTCTTTCACCTTATTAACTCACTCAGTTCTCAAAACAACTTTGTAAGGTAGGCATTATTATTATCTCCATATACTAATGAGGAAAATGAAGCACAGGAATGTAAATTTACTCATAATGACACAACTAGTAAGCAGTGTAGCTGGCATTTAAAATCGGTCTTAGAGTATGGAAACCAATTTGACAATAAATTTCACATTAAAAAAATATAAAGTATAACCCCCAAATGTTATGATGAAAAATAAAACCCAACCCCATAATCTTCAAAAAAAATAAATAAAAATAAATAAAATAAAATAAAATCAGTCTTAGAGGAGCGCCAGGATGGCTCAGTCAGTTAAGTATGCGACTCTTGATCTTGGCTCAGGTCATGACCTCACAGTTTGTGAGATCGAGTCCCACTTTAGGCTCTGCACTGAGTGTGGAGCCTGCTTGGGATTCTCCCTCTCCTTCTTTCTCTGTCCTCCCATGCTCTCCCTTTCTCTCTCAAAATAAATGAACTTAAAAAATAAGTAAATAAAATAAAACAAGTCTCAGAATCTATAGTCTCAAATATTTGTCTTCAACCTAAGTCACATAAAGCCGTAAAGATGCACTCTTTACATCCAGGTTAGAAGGGAAGAGGTATACTTTGGGTCATGGCATCCTTGATTAAGTTTGAAAACTTGGTTTTGCCCTGCCAATGAATGTATGTATTTGGGAAAAGTGAAGAACTGGGAAGCTGACTTTACTTCCAGGCTGTCTAACAGTTCTGGAGAAACAAACGAGAGATTGCGAGAAAGGGACTTCTTATGAAATTGAAGAAAAACTAATGCTTTGGATGGGGTCAGTGTTACTGGCAGTGTGTGTGTGTGTGTGTGTGTGTGTGTGTGTGTGTGCATGTGTGTGTGAGTGACTTTGCTTTTTTTAATGTTTCAATTTATTTATATTTGAGATACATACAGAGAGAGAGAGAGAGAGAGAGAGAGAGAGAGCAGGGAAGGGGCTGAGAGATGGCGAGAGAGAATCCCAAGCAGGTGCCACACTGTCAGTGCAGAGCCCAATGTGGGGCTCGAACCCATGAACTGTGAGATCATGACCTGAACTGAAATCAAGAGTTGGACACTCAACCAACTGCACCACTCAGGTGCCTCTGATTGTGCTTTTAATAATGGCTCAATACAATGCAGAGCTGGGTATCCCATTTACTCACATCAGCTCAAGCCCACTGAAGTTGCCACCCCCACCAGCTCATTTGATGGGCACCACAAATTCACATGCCAAGACAAGCAAGAAATGAAGACAGGGGTATAAAAATGAGGAAAGAATGTAAGAGGCATGTTAACATATAGAAGGTTAAAAGAACACAAAGAGAGTAAAGAGAACAGACTTTGGGTTTAAACTTGGGCTTGAATCCTGAGCTCACAAATTGCACACTGATTGACCATGGGTAAGTTGTTTGGCCTTTGCTGTTCTTTAATTTCATATCTGTGCAATGATGATTATAATATTACCCATAACAGATGATTATTAGGGAGATTAAACCGTGTGTTACTTCGAAACTGCATAGTGTATAGTAAGGACCATGTAGGAAGGACTATAACACTGATGGTTATTATTATACCCTACAGTAGACTTTGTCAGGGCTTGACAACAAGTCAGGAATTGATTATTTTACCTTTGTATTCCCAGTGCCTAATGCAGTCCCTGGCACAAAAGTGTTGATTAAATTAAAATGCTGCTCATCTTCCTTTTCTCTTCTAAGTAGAAACTTATTCTTACCTTAACTAACCCCACCTTCCCAATCCATCAGTGGAAAATAGTCATTATCACATCATAAATAAAGTACTGGTCTTGAAATATGAGTACTTGATCTCCTACTTTACAAACTCAGCTTCCAATCTGTTAAATGGAATTAACAACATACGACTTACCTATCTCTCATGATAATCGTAGGAATTCGATTAATGTTATAGAGGTTTTTAAGAGAAGATATTATATAAGCAAAAACAAATGGGATTATTCTTTGTTAGCACATGCAAATTTCTCCCAATTTTACCTCCCTGTAGTTCATCCTTCCTCCAGTAAGGAGAATAATTATTTTCACAAGGAAAGCCACACATGTTACTCAATTCAAACCATCAAATGCTTTTCCAACAGACTCAAATAAATCTGAAATGATCTCCATGGCTTCCAGAGCTCCCTCTCCAACCTAGTCTCCTCTTCATACCTTACACATTGCCTTTTAGCCCTTCTGTCCTTGTGGCTGGTCTCATGTGAGCCAAGAACACAACTAACTTAGGGCATTTGCATCTGCTATTCCTTATGCCTTGAATATTCTCCCCATAACTCATCTCTTTACCCCATTCTGGTGTCTGCTCAAATACAACTGCTTCTGAAAGGGCTTCCTTAGCAACTTTAATGCAAATTACATCTCCTGTTACTCTTTCTACTTTCCTTATTTTATATTATAAAACACTGACATTATATTGCATTAACATTATATTGCACACTGATGTGTTTATTGCCTGTTTCTTTCACCAAAATGTAAACTTTAGAAAGGAAGGAATTTTTTACTAAAAGTTTTTGTATCCTCAGCCCTTAGAATAGTGTCTGACATCTAACAGATGCATATTAAATGTTGGATTGAATATATCAAAGAAGGTGTGACAGCATAGAAATCTCTTGATCTCTTCTAATGAAAATAATACTGGTCTGAAAAGTTAGGAGATCTGATTTCTTGTTATAGTTCCTCTAATTAAAGTTTGATATTGGGCCACTCCATATTCTCTAGTTGTAGTTTTCTCATTTGTAAACTAAGAGTTAAATGGAATTTTGAGTTTTTAAATTCTGCGTGATATAGAGGCTATATGAAGAAACTTGGTTAGACAAAGGGGATATTTATGAACCCGGCTTCAGAACATAATCCCTACTTCAGCTAAATATTTTGTTTTTAACCTATATTCTGGGGTCTCACAGACACTAATGTTAGTGTTTAAAGACCAGATTTCATGGCTAAGAGAAAAAGAACAAAAACAATCGAGCCCTAATTTGTTTATTTGTTTCTTTGCTTACTTTCTTGGAATAGCCGTCTCTGCTTGGTCAACAAATTATCATAATTCGTTATGACAAAATAAACCCTTAACTGTAAGTGTGATGGTCAACACAGAATTGTCAAGGATTAATCTGGGACCACTTTTTGTTTTGCGTCTTAAAATGTATTAACTTTGTTGATGTGATATATGTTGCTTGGCAATTGAGAAGTAGAAAAAAATGTTAAGCAATAATTGAAGATGTAACATCAGTTTTTCTTTAGAGTTCTTAGGACAAAGAGGGAGCCAAGTATAAGTGATGAATTAGATAGGGTGTTCTTTCAAACACATATAGTAACTGTTTTTAATTTCCATAAATCAGTCAAGACATGCTAAATATGTTAAGAGTTTAATCTAGGATCTAGGAAATAGTCCAATAAGTGCTACATTTTAATAGCCCATGCATAAATAACACTTTGCTGAACTGAGATGAAAATTTCAGCACCAGTCGTTTGGGTTTTCTTCAAACTTTCTATAAAATGTAAATTAAAGTAACGGTCTCCTCCTAAATATATGGTCTGAGTGGCTCTCATATTTATCTTAGATAACCTGAAAAAATTTGCAGGACTTTCTGGAGAGAGGTTGGATAACTCCACTGCTCTCAAACACTCCACTGAAGTGAAGAGAGCGGCTATAGATCATGTGGTACTGTAAACTTGGGAGCATGATCATTAGCAAGACGGTCGTTTTGATCTTTACACAAGTCTGTCTTAGAAACAAACTATGAACACCTACGGAAAGACTCAGACTTCCTAAATCTTCCTCAGTCCCAAATCCTTAGCATCCAGGTCCAAGAATTTCAGATGAGAATTCCTGGAGATTTGCCCACTTCTTGTATCCAAAGCTTGTGGGGTGTGGGGGAAGGGAACACCTCTAAATTAAAAAAAAATCAAAACAAACAAATAAAGGAGACATACAAATAATTGAGTTTAAGTGTCAGCTGTCCGTGTCCTAAGGAAATTATAACTCTTGCAGCTCAGTTCTTGAAGATTAGGTAAAACTGACAAGAATGTCATTTTGCTTCCCACACACTATTCTGACCTAATTTTCTTTCACCAGCCTTCAGTTTCCATCAACAAATTCTCAGTGACAACATGCACACACAGATGAAGGCTGTTCTGTGTGAGACAGGCCAGAACAATGTGCAGGCTCTGTAGCAGAAGCAGGGTAACGATTCCTGACAAGGGTACCTTTCCATTCGTCCTCAAAATATGGGCCTTGGGGAGGTAAATTCACAGAAAGCCTTTAAAAATAAGTGGTGGATAGAACTGAAAATAAATAAATAAACCACTGGGTAATCTAAGTAGGTTGAAACCCTTCTCTGAGGCAAAGGAGGGACCTGCATCCATCACATAGTGACATTATAAATCTGTATGCTTTGCAAGGCAATGACATGAAAAATTAGACTGAACAAGCCATAGATGCACAATTTGTCAGCCTCAAAGGAAAGGTTAATGCAAGTTAAATATTGACATGTCAGCAATAAGGATTACGCCAATTATAAATTTATACCAACACCCACTGCACTTTAATGATTGTGTGACACTGACAGGTCAATAGAGGGTGGAAGAATGACAACTGAGAAGAACATCGTCGAAATTAGCACAGTTGAACTTTTTAAGATCTCAGTTTTTTTCCCCTCTCTATTTTAACCTTTGTTATATATTTACAGAAAAATAGATTTGCTGTAAGGAATTGGCTCACGTGATTTTGCAGGCGGACAAGTCCCAAGATCTACAGAGCAGGTCTTTAAGCTGAAGACTCAGGAGACCTGATGGTGTGGATCTAGTCTGAGTCTGAAGGCCTGGAACCAAGGAAAAGGTTGGTACATTTCCAGTTTGAAGACTGACAGGCTAGAGACCCAAGGAGAGCTCATGCTTTAGTCAGAGTCCAAAGTCAGGAAAAAACGCTGATGTCCCAGTTTCAAAGGCAGTCAGGCAGGAAGAATTCTGTCTCACTTCGGGTAGGGTCAGACTTTTGTTCTATTCAAGCCTTCAACTGATTCAGTGAGGCCCACCCACACTGAGGAGAGTAATCTGTTTTACTACTCAGTCTACTGACTTAAATGTTTATCATCCAAAAAAACCTTCACTGAGACACCCACAATAAAGTTTGATCAAGTATCCACGAATTCTATGGCACGGTCAAACTGACATAAAAATAACTATCACAACTTTCTTCTGAATTCTTATGTGAGTAAATACTAGCATCTAACAATTATCAAACGCTTCTTATGCATTGGGCTCTATGCTAAACACCTTATATTTAAGCTCCTGTAAGGATACCACAATTCTATGAAGCTTTTAGTATTTGCATTAGTTTCATTTGCCAGATGAGAGGTGAAGTAAGTTGCTGGTAAGTGAAGGGGCCCAGATTAAACCCCATGATTGGAAGCTGAACTCATGGTGCTAACCACTGTCTTTTATTGATATGGAAAGATATTCTCAGGGCACCCAGGTGGCTCAGTCCATTGAGCATCCAACTCTTGATTTTGGCTCATGATCATGGTTATGAGATCGAGCCCTGCATCTGGCTCTGTGCTGACAGACAGCACAAGGCCTGCCTGGGATTCTCTCTCTCATTCTCTCTCTCTCTCTGACCCTCCCCCGTGCATGCTCCCTCTCTCTCTTTCTCTTTCAAAATAAGTAAATAAACTTTAAAAAATTAAAAAAAAAAACATTCTCACTAACTAGTATTCAAACAACTTAGTGCAAAACTTCTATGTAATATTATGAGAGATAAAATCTTCATTTTGCAATCATAGTGTTTCTGTTTCTGCACACTCTTCCCATGGAACATTTCAGGAACTAAGTGAAAAATATCTGTTAAAATGTAAAGAGAGTTAATCACTGCAGCTACCCAGAAGGAAAAGAAAAATATCAATGACTCAGCAGATAAAAATAAATCATGCCTTGTGAAATTTAGTTGTAACTATTTTTTGAAATACATTTATTTTATTAAATAAAGAGACAGATATATATTGTGTAATTTTGTATTTTTTTTCAATATATGAAATTGTCAAATTGTTTTCCATACCACACCCAGTGCTCATCCCAAAAGGTGCCCTCCTCAATACCCATCACCCACCTTCCCCTCCCTCCCACCCCCATCAACACCTCAGTTTGTTCTCAGTTTTTAAGAGTCTCTTATGCTTTGGCTCTCTCCCACTCTAACCTCTTTTTTTTTTTTTCCTTCTCTTCCCCCATGAGTTTCTGTTAAGTTTCTCATGATCCACATAAGTGTGAAAACATATGGTATCTGTCTTTCTCTGTATGGCTTATTTCACTTAGCATCACACTCTCCAGTTCCAACCACGTTGCTACAAAGGGCCATATTTCGTTCTTTCTCATTGCCATGTAGTACTCCATTGTGTATATAAACCACAATTTCTTTATCCATTCATCAGCTGATGGACATTTAGGCTCTTTCCATAATTTGGCTATTGTTGAAAGTGCTGCTATAAACATTGGGGTACAAGTGCCCCTATGCATCAGTACTCCTGTATCCCTTGGGTCAATTTCTAGCAGTGCTATTGCTGGCTCATAGGGTAGGTCTATTTTTAATTTTCTGAGGAACCTCCACACTGTTTTCCAGAGTGGCTGCAACAATTTGCATTCCCACCAACAGTGCAAGAGGGTTCCCGTTTCTCCACATTCTCTCCAGCATCTATGGTCTCCTGATTTGTTCATTTTGGCCACTCTGACTGGCGTGAGGTGATATCTGAGTGTGGTTTTGATTTGTATTTCCCTGATGAGGAGCGACGTTGAGGATCTTTTCATGTGCCTGTTGGTCATCCGGATGTCTTCTTTAGAGAGGTGTCTATTCATGTTTTCTGCCCATTTCTTCACTGGGTTATTTGTTTTTCAGGTGTGGAGTTTGGTGAGCTCTTTATAGATTTTGGATACTAGCCCTTTGTCCAATATGTCATTTGCAAATATCTTTTCCCATTCCGTTGGTTGCCTTTTAGTTTTGTTGGTTGTTTCCTTTGCTGTGCAGAAGCTTTTTATCTTCATAAGGTCCCAGTAATTCATTTTTGCTTTTAATTCCCTTGCCTTTGGGGATGTGTCGAGTAAGACACTGCTACGGCTGAGGTCAGAGAGGTCTTTTCCTGCTTTCTCCTCTAGGGGTTTGATGGTTTCCTGTCTCACATTCAGGTCCTTGATCCATTTTGAGTTTATTTTTGTGAATGGTGTGAGAAACTGGTCTAGTTTCAACCTTCTGCAGGTTGCTGTCCAGTTCTCCCAGCACCATTTGTTAAAGAGACTGTCTTTTCTCCATTGGATATTCTTTCCTGCTTTGTCAAAGATTAGGTGGCCATACGTTTGTGGGTCTAGTTCTGGGGTTTCTATTCTATTCCATTGGTCTATGTGTCTGTTTTTGTGCCAATACCATGCTGTCTTGATGATGACAGCTTTGTAGTAGAGGCTAAAGTCTGGGATTGTGATGCCTCCCGCTTTGGTCTTCTTCTTCAAAATTACTTTGGCTATTCAGGACCTTTTGTGGTTCCATATGAATTTTAGGATTGCTTGTTCTCGTTTCGAGAAGAATGCTGGTGCAATTTTGATTGGGATTGCATTGAATGTGTAGATAGCTTTGGGTAGTATTGACATTTTGACAATATTTATTCTTCCAATCCATGAGCAGGGAATGTCTTTCCATTTCTTTATATCTTCTTCAATTACCTTCATAAGCTTTCTATAGTTTTCAGCATACAGATCTTTTACATCTTTGGTTAGATTTATTCCTAGGTATTTTATGCTTCTTGGTGCAATTGTGAATGGGATCAGTTTCTTTATTCATCTTTCTGTTGCTTCATTGTTAGTGTATAAGAATGCAACTGATTTCTGTACATTGATTTTGTATCCTTCAACTTTGCTGAATTCATGTATCAGTTCTAGCAGACTTTTGGTGGAGTCTATTGGATTTTCCATGTATAGTATCATGTCATCTGAAAAAGCGAAAGCTTGACTTCATCTTTGCCAATTTTGATGCCTTTGATTTCCTTTTGTTGTCTGATTGCTGATGCTAGGATTTCCAACACTATGTTAGACAACAGCGGTGAGAGTGGGCATCCCTGTCGTGTTCCTGATCTCAGAGAAAAGCTCTCAGTTTTTCCCCATTGAGGAGGATGTTAGCTGTGGGCTTTTCATAAATGGCTTTTATGATCTTTATGTATGTTCCTTCTATCCCAACTTTCTCAAGGGTTTTTATTAAGAAAGGTGCTGAATTTTGTCAAAGCCCTTTTCTGCATCGATTGACAGGAACATATGGTTCTTATCTTTTCTTTTACTAATGTGATGTATCACATTGATTGATTTGTGAATGTTGAACTAGCCCTGCATCCCAGGAATGAATCCCAATTGATCATGGTGAATAATTCTTTTTATATGCTGTTGAATTCGATTTGCTAGTATCTTGTTGAGAATTTTTGCATCTATATTCATCAGGGATATTGGCCTGTAATTCTCTTTTTTTCTGGGTCTCTGTCTGGTTTGGGAATCAAAGTAATGTTGGCTTCATAGAATGAGTCTGGAAGTTTTCCTTCCCTTTCTATTTCTTGGAATAGCTTGAGAAGGATAGGTATTATCTCTGCTTTAAACGTCTGGTAGAACTCCCCTGGGAAGCCATCTGGTCCTGGACTCTTATTTGTTGGGAGATATTTGATAACCGATTCAATTTCTTCGCTGTTTATGGGTCTGTTCAAGCTTTCTATTTCCTCCTGATTGAGTTTTGGAAGAGTGTGGGTGTTTAGGAATTTGTCCATTTCTTCCAGGTTGTCCAATTTGTTGGCATATAATTTTTCATAGTATTCCCTGATAATTGTTTGTATCTCTGAGGGATTGGTTGTAAAAATTCCATTTTGATTCATGATTTTATCTGTTTGGGTCATCTCTCTTTTCTTTTTGAGAAGCCTGGCTAGCGGTTTGTCAATTTTGTTTATTTTTTCAAAAAACCAACTCTTGGTTTCATTGATCTGCTCTACAGTTTTTTTTAGATTCTATATTGTTTATTTCTGCTCTGATCTTTATTAATTCTCTTCTTCTGCTGGGTGTGGGGTGTCTTTGCTGCTCTGCTTCTATTTCCTTTAGGTGTGCTGTTAGATTATGTATTTGGGATTTTTCCTGTTTCTTGAGATAGGCCTGGATTGCGATGTATTTTCCTCTCAGGACTGCCTTCGCTGCATCCCAACGCGTTTGGATTGTTGAATTTTCATTTTCGTTTGTTTCCATATATTTTTTAATTTCTTCTCTAATTGTCTGGTTGACCCATTCATTCTTTAGTAGGGTGTTCTTTAACCTCCATGCTTTTGGAGGTTTTCCAGACTTTTTCCTGTGGTTGATTTCAAGCTTCATAGCATTGTGGTCTGAAAGTATGCATGGTATAATTTCAATTCTTGTATACTTAGGAAGGGCTGTTTTGTGACCCAGTATATGATCTATCTTGGAGAATGTTCCATGTGCACTCGAGAAGAAAGTATATTCTGTTGCTTTGGGATGCAGAGTTCTAAATATATCTGTCAAGTCCATCTGATCCAATGTATCATTCAGGGCCCTTGTTTCTTTATTGGCCGTGTGTCTAGATGATCTATCCATTTCTGTAAGTGGAGTGTTAAAGTCCCCTGCAATTACCACATTCGTATCAATAAGGTTGCTTAGGTTTATGAATAATTGTTTTATATATTTGGGGGCTCCGGTATTCGGCGCAAAGACATTTATAATTGTTAGCTCTTCCTGGTGGATAGACCCTGTAATTATTATATAATGCCCTTCTTCATCTCTTGTTACAGCCTTTAATTTAAAGTCTAGTTTGTCTGATAGAAGTATGGCTACTCCAGCTTTCTTTTGACTTCCAGTAGCATGATAAATAGTTCTCCATCCCCTCACTCTCAATCTAAAGGTGTCCTCAGGTCTAAAATGAGTCTCTTGTAGACAGCAAATAGATGGGTCTTGTTTTTTTATCCATTCTGATACCCTATGTCTTTTGGTTGGCGCATTTAATCCATTTACATTCAGTGTTATTATAGAAAGATACGGGTTTAGAGTCATTGTGATGTCAGTATGTTTTATGCTTGTAGCGATGTCTCTGGTACTTTGTCTCACAGGCTCCCCCTTAGGATCTCTTGTAGGGCTGGTTTAGTGGTGACGAATTCCTTCAGTTTTTGTTTGTTTATCTCTCCTTCTATTCTAAATGACAGACTTGCTGGATAAAGGATTCTTGGCTGCATATTTTTTCTGTTCATCACATTGAAGATTTCCTGCCAATCCTTTGTGGCCTGCCAAGTTTCAAAAGAGAAATCAGTCACGAGTCTTATAGGTCTCCCTTTATATGCTGGGGCACGTTTATCCCTCGCTGCTTTCAGAATTTTTTCTTTATCCTTGTATTTTGCCAGTTTCACTATGATATGTCGTGCAGAAGATCGATTCAAGTTACGTCTGAAGGGAGTTCTCTGTGCCTCTTGGATTTCAATGCCTTTTTCCTTCCCTAGTTCAGGGAAGTTCTCAGCTATTATTTCTTCAAGTACCCCTTCAGCACCTTTCCCTCTTTCTTCCTCCTCTGGGATACCAATTATGCGTATATTATTTCTTTTTAGTGTATCACTTAGTTCTCTAATTTTCCCCTCATACTCCTGGATTTTTTTATCTTTTTCTCAGCTCCTCTTTTTCCATAATTTTATCTTCTAGTTCACCTATTATCTCCTCTGCCTCTTCAATCTGAGCTGTGGTCATTTCCATTTTATTTTGCATCTCGTTTAAAGCTTTTTTCAGCTCCTCCTGACTGTTCCTTAGTCCCTTGATCTCTGTAGCAAGAGATTCTCTGCTGTCCTCTATACTGTTTTCAAGCCCAGCGATTAATTGTATGACTATTATTCTAAATTCACTTTCTGTTATATTATTTAAATCCTTTTTGATCAGTTCATTAGCTGTTGTCATTTCCTGGAGATTCTTTTGAGTGGAATTCTTCCGTTTGGTCATTTTGGATAGTCCCTGGAGTGGTGCGGACCTGCAGGGCACTTCCCCTGTGTTGTGGTGTATAACTGGAGTTGGTGGGCGGGGCCACAGTCAGACCTGATGTCTGCCCGCAGCCCACCGCTGGGGCCACAGTCAGACTGGTGTGTGCCTTCTCTTCCCCTCTCCTAGGGGCACGATTCACTGTGGGGTGGTGTGGCCCGTCTGAGATACTTGCACACTGCCAGGCTTGTGGTGGTGGATCTGGCATATTAGCTGGGCTGGGTAGGCAAGGTGCATGGGGGCAGGAGGGGCAGGCTTAGCTCGCTTCTCCTTAGGTGAGCGAGCTCAGGAGGGGCCCTGTGGCAGCAGGAGGGAGTCAGACCCGCTGCTCTGCAGAAGCACAGCATTGGGTGTTTGTGCGGAGCCAGCAAGTTCCCTGGCAGGAGCTGGTTCCCTTTGGGATTTTGGCTGGGGGATGGGCGAGGGAGATGGCGCTGGCTAGTGCCTTTGTTCCCCGCCAAACTGAGCTTGTCGTCCTGGGGCTCAGCAACTCTCCCTCCCTTTGTCTTCCAGCCTTCCCGCTTTCCGAGCAGAGCTCTTAACTTATGACCTCCCAGATGCTAAGTCCCGCTTGCTGTCGGTACACACTCCGTCCGGCCCCTCCGCTTTTCAAGCCAGACTCGGGGCTCTGCTTGGCCGGCAGGCCGCCCCTCCCCCCTGGCTCCCTCCAGCCAGTCCGTGGAGCGCGCACTGCCTCGCCGCCCTTCCTACCCTCTTCCCTGGGCCTCTTGTCTGCGCTTGGCTCTGGAGACTCCATTCTGCTAGTCTTCTGGTGTTTTTCTGGGTTATTTAGGCAGGTGTAGGTGGAATCTAAGTGATCAGCAGGATGCGCGGTGAGCCCAGCGTCCTCTACACTGCCATCTTCTGCCCTTTCCCCATATTGTGGAATTTTGAATCTTTCTATCCAATATCAGCAGTGGACACTTAAGTAAAATTTTTTGTGAGACTACTGCTGTATATATCACGTAGTATGTTTACCTTTTTACTGATGTTGACTGATACAGGTTACATCAATGTATCTTTTTTAGAAAAGAAAATACAAAGTTTTAGAATAAAATGATGGTCAACAGATACTTTCAAAAGAGAGGTCTTACATAATTGTGGATAATTTTAAATATCTTCAATGTAACTATAATGTGTAGTTACTCAAGATATAGAGAATACAGAGAAATCATCTTTTGGTAAAGGATAAGAGGTTGTAAATTTCCTCATTATGTGAACCAAAGTAGGTAACTGGGAGTTGCCTCGTTTTGGCAGCCATCCACAGAAAAAAATAGGGTATGTCCTTTAATATTTCATGAAAATTTTTAAAAGAGCATGATGGAAATAATTGAAAGCTTATATACATATTAAATTCACATTGGGCACCATAACTCTTATTAAATGTCATTTAGGTTTTTAAATCTACTAACTATAACTCATATACCAAAAATTTTAGGAGCATTACTAGCTGACCTATCATTTCAGATTACTGATTCAACTTTTATATTCCTACCTTTAGACACCACTATTATTCAGAGACCTCCTCATGCCTAGAGAAATGAGAAATGCATAGATCTACAATTCCTATGAATTTGATCAAAGTAATCAGTGTGGGCTTTCTTAGTGGTTGTGTTTTCAGAACCACTGTGTTTTCAGATATTTGTGTATCTCTTCCAAAAATCTCCACCTTGTAGCTAGGTGCCACAAGAATGAAATTACTGCCCATTACTACACAAGAAAGCTCCAAGATGAAGCTGTTGGGACTCAGTCACAATTTGCACTGACAAGGAAAAGAAATGAGTTGAGAGTGAACAGAGTGAAGTTCATCAAGATTTGGACAAGAACATAGAAAGCCAGTCCAACTTTGTAGGTAAGGCTCAACATAGGTGGTGGTGTAGGGTAAGACTTAAGGCGTAAGATTACAGCTAGTTCTGATTTGGGCTTCATTGGTGCCGTTAAATCTCATCTGTGAGCCAGAGTTCAGAAGCAACTCAAAGCAGAAATGGAAAAAGTAGGCAGTGAAAAACCTTTGATGGTAATGCCATGACTGCCTATCCAACACAGGATACCAGTCAAATGCAAGACAAAATCTAGCACCCAGATCTTGGTTCTTATATTATTTCCCAAGGAAAGGAACCGGGGCTTTCTGGAAAAAATGGCTGATCCCAGAGTTGGAGCAGGGAATGTACAAAATGAGTCTGGAGAATCATGCATTGTCAGAAAGTGAGGAAGTACCCAAAGAAACAAAAGGATGAGGGTATGTCAGAAGGAGACAAGAACCAACTGAAAGGGACCCAGATGTCCAGAGCCAGAACAATTTGAGCAAAAAAAAAATAATGCAGTATTCAATTATTTTCTAAACTGTAAAATAAATTACCACGAATCCATACTGATATAAACAAATTATTAAACAAGCAAATAAATGGAGGCGAACAGACACTCCATACAGAAGAATTCCAAATAGTTTATATAGTTACTCCTTCTTCAAGGAGATATACTTACAAATTCCAATTCCTTGAGTGTGGGCTGCACTTAGTGACTTACTCCCAAATAATAAAGTATGGAAAACACATAAAAGTGACTTTACATTGGAGAAACTCTACAACCATTACACTCAGCCAGCTAATCAAGCCAGGTGTTAATAGTATGTATCCGTGATATGATGTGATGAGAATGGCACTTTTCTTCTGGTCTTCTGCCGCAAATCCATAAACCTAGTCTCACAATCAGAAAAATGTCACACAAATCCAAATTGAGGACACATTATAGAATATTTGATCAGTACTCCTCAAAGCTGTCAATGTCATCAAAACAAGAGAAAGGTAAGGAGACATGACAACTGAATGTAAAATGGTACTCTGGGAAGAAGTCTAATAAATAAATAAATAAGTAAATAAGACATGAGAGGGAAAAGTAATATAATCATTCTTAATGATCTGTAGAGTTTACTTAATAGTAATATAATATCTGTTTCTGAATTGTGACAAATGTACCATTGTACAATGTTACATTTGTTTTTTTAAATTTTTTTAACGCTTATTTATTTTTGAGAGACAGATCATGAGCAGGGGTGGGGAAGAGAGAGAGGGAGACACAGAATCTGAAGCAGGCTCCAGGCTCTGAGCTGTCAGCACAGAGCCCAATGTGGGGCTCAAACCACAAACCATGATATCATGACCTGAGCCAAAATCAGTTACTTAACCGATTGAGCCACCCAGGTACCCTTACCACTGTACAATGTTAACATAAAACCTTAATCATACAGATTTGATGAGGATATGTAGGAACTACCCATGCTTTGCAACTTTCCTAAAAATCTAAAACTATTGTAAATGTTTTTAAGTTTATTTAAATTTATTTAAAAAGTGATATCCAGACTTTTGAAGAACTGGCACAAACTAAGTACCAAGTTCCCAAGCAGTGGAATTCAGGGGCAAATTTAGCCCCAGGAGTGAAAGGGGCTTTTCCTTTGCTGTAAGAACAGGTTTTAGGCAAATAGTTCTAGTCACTTGAGAAAGGAAGAACACTAAAGCATAATGAGCTTCATTACTCATCAAATAAAGTAAATGGAAAAAACAATTTGATATAAAACCATATTTTTCTCATATCAAAATAACATATACTTAAAGAAAATGTTGATAGCCAGTGCTGGTTAGTGGAAGTAAAATGACATGCTCGTCACAACTATTATGAGAATAAATTGACATGACCTTTCTGAAAAGTGTTTGGTAGTATGAATCTTAAAACAAAAGTAGACTGACCAAGTAATTTTATTTCTAAGGAATATTCTATCCAAAGAAAATAATTGAGAAATAATTTAAAATGTTCTATATATGAAAGGAATGTTAGCATTAGTCATAATTTTTTAATGTAGCATAATAAGAAAACTGGATAGGGCCAAGTATTAAAATGTAGTTTGTCAAGCAAATTATGCTACACCTATATATTTAAACATTTTGTAGCTATTAAAAATTACATTAAAGAGTTTATTATGGACTGAACTATGTCCCACAAACTTATATGTTGAAACCCTAATTCCATTGTGACTGTATTTGGAGTCAGGGCCTTTCAGGAGGTAATTGAAGTTAAATGAAATCATGACCTTAATCCCATAGGATTGGCAGTGTTTTTGAGGAAAGATGCCAGTTCTTTCTCTTTGTCTGAGTAGGCACAGAGGAAAGACCACCTGAGGATATAGTTAGAAGGTGGCCATCTGCAAGTCAGGAAGAGAGGCCTCACTAGAAGCCAACCTTGTTGGCACTTTTATTTTGGACTTCTAGCCTCCAGAATTGTGAGAAAATAAATTTCTCTTGTTCAAGCCACTCAATCTGTGGCATTTTGTTATAGCAGTCCAAACTGACCATTACAGAGATCACTCATTAATTAAAAAAAAATACTCATGAGGTATTCTTAAAAAGACAAACATAGTTAATTAAAAAGTTGCAATACAAACTTAATTTTGAAAAATTAAGTGGCAAAATTTATTTAAAAAAAATTTTTTTTCAACGTTTATTTATTTATTTTTGGGACAGAGACAGACAGAGCATGAACAGGGGAGGGGCAGAGAGAGAGGGAGACACAGAATCAGAAACAGGCTCCAGGCTCCGAGCCATCAGCCCAGAGCCTGACGCGGGGCTCGAACTCACGGACCGCGAGATCGTGACCTGGCTGAAGTCAGACGCTTAACCGACTGCGCCACCCAGGCGCCCCATAAGTGGCAAAATTTAAAAGAGACAGAACATATTCAAAATGTTGAACATCTTTGACATTGGCCATAGCAACTTTTTTCCAGATATGTCTCCTGAGGAAAAGAAGATAAAATAAAAAAGAAACTGTTGGGACTACATCAACATAAAAAGCTCCTGCACAGCCAAGGAAATGATCAACAAAACTGAAAGGCAACCTATGGAATGGGAGAAGATATTTGCAAATGACATACCTGATAAAGGGTTAGTATACGTTAGTATATGTACATATATATACATATACACACACACATATATAATGGAATATTACTCAGCCACAAAAAAGAACTAAATCTTGCCATTTGAAACAACATGGATGGGGCTAGAGAGTTGAATTCTAAGCAAAATAAGTCAGTCAGAGAAAGACAAAGACCATATGATTTCACTCATATGTGGAATCTAAGAAAGAAAACAAATGAGCAAAGAAAAGAAGGAGAGAGAGAGACAAACCAAGAAATTTAATTTAATTATAGAGAACAAACTGATGGTTACCAGAGGGGAGGTGGGTGGGGGGATGGGTTAAATAAATAGGTGATAGGGATTAAGGAGTACACTTGTGATGAGCACTGAGTGATGTATGGAATTGTTGAATCCTATACTGTATACCTGAAACTAATATAACATTGTATATTAACTAGAATTAAAATAAAAACAAAAAAAATCAAAATGTTAAATAGTGCTTCTCTCTTACATTGGAATTATTGGTTATTTTAATTATTTTTTTCTCTATTTTCTATATTTCCTTTTTTATTAATAATGCCCATGGATTGCTTTTTGTCAAATAAAAATAAATTTTATTTTTTATTTTTTTAATATGAAATTTATTGTTAAATTGGATTCCATACAACATCCAGTGCTCATCCCAAAAGAAGCCCTCTTTAATGCCCATCACCCCCCCATCAACCCTCAGTTTATTCTCACTTTTTAAGAGTCTCTTATGGTTTGCCTCCTTCCCTCACTGTAACTTTTTTTTCCCTTTCCCCTCCCGCATGGTCTTCTGTTAAGTTTCTTGGGATCCACATAAGAGTGAAAACATATGGTATCTGTCTTTCTCTGTATGACTTATTTCACTTAGCATAACACTCTCCAGTTCCATCCACATTGCTACAAAAGGCCATATTTCATTCTTTCTCATTGCCAAGTAGTATTCCATTGTGTATATAAACCACAATTTCTTTATCCATTCATCAGCTGATGGACATTTAGGCTCTTTCCATAATTTGGCTATTGTTGAAAATGCTGCTATAAACATTGGGGTACAAGTGCCCCTATGCATCAGTACTCCTGTATCCCTTGGGTAAATTCCTAGCAGTGCTATTGCTGGGTCATAGGGTAGATCTATTTTTAATTTTTTGAGGAACCTCCACACTGTTTTCCAGAGCGGCTGCATCAGTTTGCATTCCCACCAACAGTACAAGAGGGTTCCCGTTTCTCCACATCCTCGCCAGCATCTACAGTCTCCTGATTTGTTCATTTTAGCCACTCTGACTGGCGTGAGGTGGTATCTCAGTGTGGTTTTGATTTATATTTCAAATTTTAAAAAATATTAATAGTTGGGAGTAAATGAAATAGGGCAAATGTCATTTTGAAACGTAAGGTAAAAAGTGTCAAAGTTCTGGTCTTATAAATTGGGCCCAGAGTTAGAAGCAATGCAATGTCCAGAAGTCAACTCTGGGGTCACATGCCTTTAATCTAAGTGAAAGTAAAGGAAATGGGGTGGGAAACCAGGGATCAATTATCTTCCATGTATAATGGGATATCCCCTTCAGTCTGGAGGAGGTCACAACCACGTGAAGCAGCTCATGTCCATCTTGCCTTGGTCAAGACGGGCTCAGGGGTCAAATACACACTGTGCAGGAGACAGGAATTTCAGACAGTCTGGCCATGACACCCTTGTGCAAGGAGGGGAGTGGTTGGGGCACCGAGAAACCCACTGGCAGACCAAATGAAGCTCTCTTCACCTGGCAGTCTTGGAACCCACATGACTGAAACCAGATAAACATAAATAAAGGTGATCCAGGTTCACGGATCACACTCACACAAGAAAGAGATGGAAACAAATTTTTTTAATTTAAATAAATAAAAGAGAAAAATAAAATTTTCAGTTCAAATGGATTAGGAAATTCAGGAATGAGAAATGAAAATGCCAATGAATAATAAGCCTTCCAAGAATGATCTATCATCTATCATCTATCTATTTATCTATCTATCATCTATCTTACAATAAATCTACACAATCAACATATATTGACCTTTTTCCTAGTGCCTTGTTGAAAACAATAAATAGGGAAAAGACTGAAAGATAAAGAATTCTGTGTAGCACTCAATGGAATCCAAATCAACCAAATGTTACATACATGATTTTGGTTGTCGTATTCAGTTCCATTTAATTTCCATTTTAATTGGAAAGGTGCACTGGAGAACAAAAAAGATGATAAGCCATCACAGAAGTTATTAATTCCAGGAGTAAGGAAGATAATGTTTGTATTTGCCAGAGAAGAGGCAATTAAAGTGAGATTATGATTGAAGGGGATAAGAGGCAAGGCATACAAAGTAGAGGCACTAAAATGTTCAGTGGAATAATAGCAGTGAGAGGAGACGTGGCATTATGATTGGTTCTGATAAAAATTTCCAGAAATGTCATATAATCTGTCCTATATAATGGTAATATCCATATTAATAAATTATGGTACAATAAAAATATTGTGACAGATACATTGAGCAATATGTCTTAAATTCTAATCTGTAGATGCATGAAGAATAATAAAACTGTGGCGTTACAATAGTAGTGATTTTAATAAAAATGATAATAACTACAATAAGAGTAATAATTAATATACTTTACAATTTACCAAAGGCCTACACTACATCACCTTATCACTTCATCTTTGAATTTATACTTGTATTTAAAAAGCTTTTTTTTTAAATTATAAATACACATTTGAGGTCATGCTATTAAGACACTTGGATCCTTTAAAAATTTTACTGTTTGTGGGGCACCTGGGTGGTTCTGTCGGTTAAGTGTCCAACTTCAGCTCAAGTCATGATCTCACAGCTTATGGGTTCCAGCCCCGCCCAAGGCTTTGTGCTGACAGTTCAGAGCTTGCCTCGGATTCCGTGCCTCCCTCTTTCTCTGTCCCTCACTCACTCACGCTCTCTCCCTCTCTCTCTCTCTCAAAAATAAATAAACATTAAAAAAAAATTCTACTGTTTGCAAGTCTGTAATCCAAGTATCATGTTAAATATTCTATTTAATAGTATAAATGACTCATCTATGGAGGTGGATAAAAAGTGTATTCTTCTGGCTTTACCCACTCCAAATGTTAGAAAATGAACTGTATCTCTAAGTAAAAAGTAAATTTATTGTTTCATACGTCAGAGAAGGACACAAATAGACGTTGGGATTCAAATATGTTAGCAGAGCTATTTCCCCTTTTATCCATTTGGCCTTTTGAGGAGGCTCTTGCAACTTGGTAAACATATTGACCACCTAGGCCTTTTTACAAGCTCTTTATAGTAAGGAGACCTTTCCCCTAATCTCCAAACATCAAGATTTGTCACGTTGGGTGATGTACCCATACCTAAATCTGGTGAATAAGAACACTTCATCACCAGCCTGGATCATTCCCCTCTCCTATCCTATAGGAAGTAACAGGATTTTGTCACTGGTAGCCCCACTGGGACCACATGGAGTCAGGGGAAGTGTCTTCAAATTCCTTAAAGAAACATGAACATGGATGACGGAAAAGCTTAAGCATAAAGAGCACACACACACACACACACACACACACACACACACAATGCCAACTACATTCCATGACAGGAGAAAAGATATATCTCTAAGGAAATATATTTTATTGTTTTTATTTTTTCATCTTTTTTAACTTTTTTTTCTTTTTTTTAAATGTTTATTTACTTTTGAGAGACAGAGCATGAGTAGGGGAGGAGCAGAGAGAGAAAGAGACATAGAATCTGAAGCAGGCTCCAGCCTCCAAGCTGCCAGCACAGAGCCTGATATGGAACTGAAACTCATGAACCGTGAGATCATGACCAGAACTGAAGTCAGATGCTTAACCGACTGAACGACCCAGGTGCCCTTTTTTTCTTTTCTTTTCTTTTTTTTCTTTAACTTTTTTGATGTTTATTTTTGAGAGAGACAGAGACAAAGACAGAGTGTGAGCCGGGGAGGGGGAGAGAGAGGAGACAAAGAATCTGAAGCAGGCTCCAGCCTCTGAGCTGTCAGCACAGAGCCAGATGCGGGGCTCAAACCCACAAGCCATGAGATAATGACCCAAGCCAAAGTCTGACGCTTAACCTTAACCGACTGAACCACCCAGATGCCCCAAGAAGGCTATTTTCTTTTTATGCCACTAAGAAGTTTTTCTATTTTGTATTATTCATATGTAATAGCTCTAATAAGGTACTTCCCTAGTCTTCTTGGATTTACAATGTCACAGCTTTTCAAGGATATAGATTTTCAATGCACACATACACACACACCATGTAAAATGCTTCCAGAATAAAAAATGGTGTCAGATTTCTCAACAGCAGAACTAATAGAGAAAAACTGAGTAGTGTTTTAAAAATTCTGAGGGAAGATAAGTTTCAACTTATAAAATCCATAACTAGCCAACCTATCAATCGAATGTGTATATATAATAAGGATACGCTCATACAGGAACCCATTTGGGGGAAGCTACTGGAGGATGTGCTTCAACAGAAAGAAAGTGAAAAGCATGAAAAAGCAAAAAAGCACAGGGTCCAGGAAACAGAAGATACAATCTAGGTGAGAAGCAAAGAAAATTTCTGGATGTTTTGAACAAAGAGCTCTGATAGAGGTCTATGAAGTGCAAGAAGTTGCAATGAGGCAGATGAAGGAAAAAAAAAAAGAAGAAGAAAAGAAAAAAAATTTAAAAAGTAGGACTCCAGAAGAGATGCTCCTAAAGAATAAAATAAATCAATTTATTATGAAATGTTTTTGAACACCAAAAAATGGTAGTTCCATTGGAAAGTTTGAAAATAAGAATATAGAAGAAGAGTATTAATTCCAAGAATAAGAAAATGTTGCACAATAATGGAAATATAATTACACCTCCCTATATAGCACAGGTTGAAGTAATACTTAGGTCATGAAAATGAAAAAGCAAATTTTTATTTTACAAATAATGATGCTATAAAAATTCAATGGTTTGCAAAATGTGTCCCACCTGAGAAACTGTTAGAAATGCAAATCTTAGGTTGCCCAGCCTCAGAACTGCTGAGTCAGAAACTCTGAGGATGAGGCCCAGCAATCTGTTTCATAAGCTCCCAGCTGGTTCTGACCCATGTGAACATGTAGAAATCACTGCTCTAAATATACTAGAAGGGTATGACTGCAGGAACACTAGAATATAAAGAGTTTCCAAGAGGACATGATTATGAAAGCTAAACTCCATCTTCCAGAGTGGAGTATTAATGAAAAACAGAATAATCAGAATAGTAATATAAGACTATTCCTAAGAAATATAAAATAAGTACCAGATGAAAGAGGTAAGGGGGACCAAGAAATAGGAGCAGGAAGTATAGGATGGGGAACTATTACTTTTCTTGATAACACTTTTAATGGTATTTGACTTTTTATTTTATTTTTTTAAACTACGTTTTATTTATTTATTTTAAATTTTTTTCAGAAAGAGAGAGCTAGAGTGGGGGAGAGGGGCAGAAGGAGGGAGAGTGAGAGAAAATCTTAAGCAGGCTCCACATTCAGCTCAGTGCAGAGCCTGATGTGGGGCTCAATCCCATGACCCTGGGATAATGACCTGAGCTGAAATCAAGAGTCAGATGTTCAACTGACTGAGCCACCCAGGTTCCCCGGTATTTGACTTTTTAAGCTAAGTAAATGTAATTTAGTGAGAACAAACAAAAAAAGTGGTAAGTGATATGTGAACACTGACAAAAGCATAGATTTTTAGGAAAAATAGAAGAGACCAGTAGATTTGTGCAAGTGAATAATATCCTCTCCTATTCTATGCAAACTGTGCTTGTATCCATAATTGGCACGAGTCTTTATATTATTTGCCTGGCCCTAGAGGCATTTGAGTTTGCTACTCAAATACATATTTTCTGAAAATAAGGTGTCACAGCTAGAGATTAAATGGACATTTCAGAATAACCATGTTAACGAATAAAGACCAAGGAAGCTGATAGAAGCAATAAAGTAGTGTGATCAGTGTTTAGAAGAAAGAACTACTGAGGTGCAATTGTATGGGGGAAAAGAAAACTGGAGTCAAAAATATCCATAAAACAAGTTTAGGAACTGGAGGAAGCACAGCCCTGGAATTGAAAGCAGAAGTTTAAGATCATTCCTAGAGCTTCCATATACAGATGCCCTAAAAGCAAATGGACACTCAGATCTGCAGTGTGGGAACAATGAAAAAACCGGGGTATCGAGTTGTCCACTGTCCATCTCTGTAGGAGTAGAGGTTAAAACTATGGCCCTGATAAATTGAGAAAGAAGGACAGAACTTTTTTGAGGAGCTTGACATTATTGGCATTGTGGGTTCTTTATTTTCCTACTCAGACTATGACAGTTCAATAAATATTGTTGGTGATGATCTATTGTTTTCACAGTGCCAGGGCTGTGTAATGTCTGATCATATGAAGCTAACATGAAACAGTGATTTATATTTTCCATGATTATTTGATGGATAACTAAACAGAATGTCCAAATATACACACAAATGAATTGATTAAGCAGCCTCACTTTTCAAATAACCTCTGTTTTGTATTCAGCTTTCACATAGACTTTTTTGATTTATCAGAAGATTTAACTGTGTACAGTTTTTGGGTTTACATAGAGTAGGGTGAATTTTAATGAAAATCATTTATCATCTTCAGGACTTAGCCAATACATGTACAAGTCAAGCCTCTTACTCTCTTGTAAGGTTCAGCATATTGCAATGGAATTACATCAACTCCTAGAATAAGGACTTTAGGTTTTGAACTCAGCCTCTAAAAATTAATAATAATTTTTTAATAATGATAATGACTCGATCTTTAAAATAATTATTTATTCTGGGCTTTTGTAGCTCAACCCCAATAACAGTTATAACGATAATAAAAATCATTTGTTGAGCACCTATTATACACCAGGTTTTCTATTAGTAATTTTTACACATTAACATTAATTATATTTAAAATCAATGCAAGTTTCTCTGCTTCATAAATAGAAACATCGAAGTTAGAAGACCATATGAAAATGTGGTCATATGGCTGTTAGGAGAACATAAAACTAAGTTTTCTCCCTCCAGTTATTATTTTCCCCCATTACAACAGAAGAGAGATGAGCAAAGAATATAAATTGATCTCATGTTTATCTGTGTTTAAAGCTCACATTTCTTGTGGCAATGCCACAGTGTACCACAAAAGAATTAAAGACAGTAAACAACTTCGTCCAGTTACTGCATCAAACTCTCAAGATGTTGAATAACTGATAAATGAATGAACAACTCCATGAGTATTTATTGGCGTGAACTAAAATCTTGACATATATTAATGCAAACAGAAGAGCTAAACATGATAGCTCTCTGTCATTTACTAGTATTTTATACGTGATGGAACAGGTTAAGAGAAATTAAATCCAGAGAATAAATAGTTGTGGGAGTGAGGGATGCAGGGGTGAACCCTGGTATAGCAAACTTCAAAGCCCATTCTTTTAATACTATGTCATGCTACCTCAAAAATAGAAGCCAATGTTCCCTGTCAAATATTCCCTGTCAAGACTAGCATCCCAGTATAAACTTACATTGTGCAGTGCAAAATAGAGTACTGGAGGAATTAAGAAATAAAAGACTGTGTATCTATTATTTATTTTTAAATTATTTTTAAATCCCATGTGCTATGTATATTATTTTACACACTATTTTACTTAATCTCGTCATAACTTTAAGCATGAGATATTACTTTGAGTAAAGTAACTGTTACATGAATAGATTCCAGAAGTTACAAGGGCTCAAAAAAGGCTGGGAGTTTACTTCTTGTTCACACAATATTTTTAGGTCAGTAAACAGTTATGCAAAGCAGTTGTCTTCCATGCTCATTCAGGGACACAAGAAAAGAGGGTTTCCATCTTCAACATGTGGAATTCAAGATCACTCTTGAGATCACCTCCATTACATCCATCCAGAAGAGGAAAAACCCCAGAGGAGAGTCATGTGGAAAGTTTATATGGAACAAGAAAGGAAACTGTGTTCGTTACTTCAGCTCACATCCCTGTGGCCAAATCCAATTACAGGGAAAGTGTGAAGCACAGTTTTGGCAAGACAACTATTTCCTAGGTACAATTTCCATTCTGGAAAGGGAAACATGAACTTTTAGATCATCTCTGACACATATGAGTATAATAAGCAACTCCATTGTTCATATAGGGGAACTAAGTCTTAAAGACATTCAATAACTTGCCCAAGGAGTCAAGGTTCTGGATGTGTTAGTTCATAGGCAAGCCTCACTGGCATTCAGCAAACTGTAGCCTATAAGCCAAATCTGGCTGGTCACCTGTTTTTACTGATAAAGTTCTACTAGAACCTAGCCATGTCCATTTATTTATGCATTGTCTGTGACTGCTTTCACACTACACTGGCAGAGTTGAGCAGGTGTGACAAAAGACCATGTGGCCTATGAAGCCTCAAATATTTTCTATATGGCCCCTTGCAGAAGAAGTTTGCTGAATGTATTGATTCCTATTGCTTCTGTAACAAATTACCACAAACTTGGGGGCTTAAAATAACACAAATTTATTATCTTATGTCTTTTATAGTTCTAGAGGTCAGCTGTCACAAATAGCTCTTCCTGGGCTAAAGTCAAGATGTTAGCAAGGCTACAATCCTTAGTGGAATCTCTAGAGGAGAATCAATTTCCTTGCATTTTCAGCTTCTAGAAGTCACCTGCCTTCCTTAGCTTGTGACTGCTTTCCATCTTCAAAAGCAGCAAGTCTCTCTTGGCAAGCTGAGTCTTTCTCATGATGCATTATTCTGACACTGGCTTTTTTTTGCCTTGTTATTCATTTAACAACTTTTATTATTATATTTGGCCCACCTAGATAAACCAGGATAATCTCCCTACCCTAAAGTCAGCTGATTAACAACCTTAACTTTTATCTGAAATCTTAATTTCCCTTTGCCATTTGCCATGTAATATTCACTGTCTCCGTGGGTTAGGATATGAACATCTTTGGAAGGTGATTACTCTGCCTATCAAGCTGACTCCTTCTTTCTACCACCTTTTTTCCCTAAAGGAGAAGTAAGGCTACAGTCTGAAAAACTGATCATAGCTTCAAAGGATGCTTAAAGTATGGATGAATAGAAGGGATGGAGAAAAGTACTCAGGTAAGAAAATATTTGGAGGAACTGTAAGGAAAAAGTCATTGAGTCAGAAATATGTAGGGTATGGAATGGATGGGAATTCAGGGATTTGCATAAAAGGAATGCACAAAGGCTCTGGAAGTTGGATCTAACTAGGTAGAATAAGATTATGTAGGATTTTAAAAAGACAAAGAAAAATACCATTCTTCATTACAAAGTCACAAAAAAGAATCCTTATCTAGTTTAGGAAAAGCATAGAGATATAAAGTATGAAATAATATGGTGTTTAGTTTTTCAAATTTGGAAGTGCTCATACTAGCTACTGTCTATTGAATATCTATTCTGTATAGAGCCCATTATAGATATCAGTCTGTACAGAAGTCATTAGTGTTCCCAAGTTATAGATAAAGAAATTGAGACCCAAAGCAGTTGTTTTTAAGTTTGAAGAAACAAAGCCAACAAACACTGAACCTTGGCTTTCTACCCCAAAATGTCAGAAACCATGTATTTGTTATATTGTGGAGTTGGGATAAATATTGGGAACTTCCATCTGTTTTCTCAATCTCTACAGCCTAAAATCTAGATTTATTGTGGGTCACACCAAACCTAGGTGGAAATAGTTAGGTATAGTTGATACCTATGATTTGATTTCTCTCTTACTTTTTTGATTAACAAGATTAATAATAAATAACCTATGTGATTAAATATATGGGCATTTAACAAATGCATTCTAATCCATTTGCAAAGCACCATTCAAGGATTGATTCTATGGTTCTACAATGCTCTCTTTTGTATTTTGAATTGCAAATGCCCTACCACCATTTCTGCAGGTCAATGTGAAATTCCTCCAACTGTCCTAAATACAGAAAGGAATAAATTGCATTTTCAGTACCATGGAAATAATTATATTTTCAAGGTCACAATCAATCATCATAAACTCACTACCTTCCTCTTGGGAAAAGAATGATTCAAATCCCTGATGTATTGCTTTTGTCATTCTGAAAAGAATGTGCCCACTGATACAGCAAGTTATGAAACAATCTGCATGATAGAAATTAATTATGCTTTTCAGTCTCTACTTCAATTTATGTTTCACAAAATAATAGCAATGATGATAATACTAGTATATATAATTATTATTTTTGTGTACTTCATTATTTAGGAAATGTCTTTATATTCAGTGTCTTGTTTAGTTCTGATAATAGTTCTCGGAGTCAAGACACTGATGACGATCATTGTTATCTTGTGGATCAGATGGCCTGGGAGGTTTTAGAACATTTTTCAAGGTCATGCAATTAGTAGGTAGAGTTGACAATCAAACCCAGGGTTCTTAAGAAAGGAAAAAACAGATGGCCTTTGTGTATGTTTTTAGAAGTTACATAAATCAAACAAAGCAGATCTTTTTTTCTCACTAATCTGTAAACAGAGCTGACCAAAATACAGTAGTTAATTTGACAGATTCTGATTTCAGTGCTCCTAGCTTCTGGACTTATCTGCCCTTTCAAGTACTCCTGCCCCTTTGATGTGGATACTGGCTGTATTTTCTTCTATCTTTGTTATAATAGAATCCTGTAGGGTAAATTTTTCAACCAATCTTCAGTGAGGCACTGAACTCTCTCACCATCTTGATTCCCATTTCACTTAGCACCAGTTGTTTCTTTTCACTGATACTGGTTTTTATTTTAATATTTCTTCATGCTTCCCCTTTCCCTTGAGTCCATTTGAGTCTCTTTGGGAGCCAAAACCCATCTTTTGATGTCCCAGTTGAAGTTGAGATAAAACATCTCCCTGACCTGAGAAACACTGGGATGGAGGATGGAGAAGCCAGGAGGAGCTAGAATGGATCATGAAAAATGGGTACAAATGCACAGATGGTATGGATTTGTTTTCCTGAAATGGGGAGGGGAAAAAAAAAGTAGAGAGTCTGAAATAACCCATAAAAACAAAAGGGCCCAGGATGTGAGTAAAACCAGGACCAAAGGACCTCTGGTAGGCTGCAAATGTTCTGAGTCATTGGGTCCATGAACCCAATCTGACTTGAGAACCAAAAGGGGTTCCATTTGTGAGGGAATATGAAATATATACAGTAGTAGTAACTATGCTTAACAGTGCTCTCCTGGGTTAATTGTGATACTCAGAACATTCATCCCTCCTTGAGCAGCTTGCAAATTGGAGAGTGTTTAAGTGAAATCAGTGGGTTAGAGCTCTTTGGACAGAAGCCATTTTGCTCAAACTGATAAAAACTCAAATACAGGTGTTTTTTTTTTGTTTTGTTTTTGTTTTGTTTTTTACTAAGTTAAGGAAAAATGTAAATAAGATGTTTGCTTAAAACATAGCTGAATCTCAAAAAAGAGTGTCAGGGACCTGTTGGTCTCCATCCTTCAGGTGTGCTTTGTTCTGTGTTGGCTTCACTCTCAGGAAGGAAATCCCATATTATGAGCATTCTAGATTGATATTCCATTCCACCTAGTAATGCCCATGTAAAAAGAGATTCTCTTTCCTAGTATTTCTGGCAAAAAGCCATGGGATTGAGTGTCATTGACTTGGAGTGGGTCATAATCTACTCATGACTGAAACACTGTGATTGTGAATGGCCAGGTCTAGGATATGTGCCCATACCTGTACTGGGGTATAAGGCCAGGTCATGAACTTAAAGTGGGGAGAAGCAATTATACAAAATAAATGTTGGTGCCATTATTAGAAGAAGTGAGACTGGGCTCTGAACAAGCACAAAACAATGCATATGTTCCACAGATAACTAGAGATAAGACTTATTAATTGCTTATTATGTGTTAGCAATTTGGAATTGCTTTACACAAAATAATTCAGTTAGTCTTTACAACAACCATACATGAAAGGATAACTGTTATTGCTTTTTTTTTTTTTTTTTTTTTTTACAGAGCACTGTGTGGCTGAGAAACTTCTCCCAAGCACACAGGGACTGCCAGAGAGAGTCATCAGGTAAGAACACAAACCTATTATTCAGGGACACACACTCTGTTGGGCAGACAGAGATCAGTCCAGGGATGAGAAGAGAAGCAGATACCTGAAAGCTGACTTGCACAGGAAAACGGGGGATCTGAGGAAAAATACTCTTTCTGGATAAAATGCAAAGTGAGAATGAACACTTCTTCTCTTGCCCAAAAGGTACTCATATTTGGAGTGGACCAACCACGCTGGCCACTGAGTCCACATCCATTAACATGGTTCAGCCCCATTCCACAGCAACCCCCCCTCATTCCTTATGCATTGGAGTTTCTTTCTGTTCTTCCACGCAAAGATCCTCTTACTTCCTGTCCATCACATAGACTGTGTGCACCCTCAAGCTTCTTTCCCATCCTTGATGCCCTAGTGAGTCTACCCATTCTTCAGATCTCAGCAGGAATGTCCCTTGTGGGCCCTAAATTAAGTCCCCTTGCTCTAAGTTCCTGGAGCCTCTGGTATTTTCCCATCAAAGCACTAATCATATGTCACTCTAAAAACCTGGTTAATGTTTACCTTTGCAGATACACAATAAGCCCTCTGAGAAGCGTCTTCCAGCATTTGGCTGCAGGATCCTAGGTTTTAGTCCTAAAATTTCACATCCACTCCCTTTCCCTTCTACTTATAATATAATAGTTCCATTAGTGGCTAAACAAATACAAATAATCCCTCTTCCCCCTACACATACACACACACACACCTCACCTGCTAACAGTGCTTCTCAGTTAAAACAGAGCAGTAGCTTGGGCTCAAGGGCAAGTGGAGCCTTTTGCTCTTTCTTCCTGTTTGTTCCCTCAGTTTGGAAGGTGTGACTTGACCACAGCAGTCTTGGCAAAGGTCCTTTTCAACTGCACACAGCAGTCTGGGCTGATTAATACTCAGGCTAAGCAAGTGCTTACGGAAAAAACTGACTATGGACAAAAATTAACAGAATTAGCAATGTTTTAAGAGCTCTCCACATCTAAAGATCTTAGTCTGGCCTTACCACCAAAGACAGACAAAAGTGAGTAAGGCTGATGGACTGAAACTGCCAATCCTTATGGTTCGAGATAATGTTTCGTTCCTGAATATTACCCACATTTTTTCCTGATCAACTTCCTGACTGTGGAAGGTATAGCATGAAGCATAATATTCCCATAGAAAAGTAGATATAATTCTAATTTGTAGCTAGGCAAGGACTAAAAATCCCCTAATACAAAGCTACTATAATGTTGGGAGAATGTGGTGTGATTTGGACGACATGGTGTGAAAGCCCACTTCTAAAGGTCACCAGAAACACACCTCTAGTCAAAAGAATGTTTAGGCTCTTTAGCTTGCTACAGAAAGGAATGATTTACCTCAGGGGAACCTAGGCAGGAAGAAGTAATTGGAAGTAGCTTCTTATAGGATTTTTGTTTTCATCATGTTAAGGGTACTGTTTAATGCCCATCACCCATTTTAGCTATGCCCCTACCCACCTCCTCTCAACCATCAGTTTGTTCTCTAGAGTTAAGAGTCTGTTTCTTGGTTTGTCTCTCTCTCTTTTTAACTTTACTTGTTTGTTTTGTTTCTTAAATTCCACATATGAATGAGATCTTATGGTATTTGTCTTTACCTGACTTATTTTACTTCACATTATACTCTCTAGCTCCAACCATGTTGTCACAAATGGCAAGATTTCATTCTTTTTATAGCTGAATAATATTCTATTGTGTGTGTGTGGATATACATATTATGTATATATATCCACACACACACAGTATATATTTTAAGTTTTATTTATTTATTGATTTGTTTATTTATTTATTTTGAAAGAAAGAGCATGCATGAGTGGGAGAGGGGCAAAGAGACAGGGGGAGAGAGAGAATCCCAAGTAGGCTCCACACTTTCATCACAGAGCCCAACACAGCTCTCAGTCTCACAAAGTGTGAGATAATGACTTGAACTGAAATCAAGAGTCAGATGCTTAACCAACTGAGCCACCCAGGTGCTCCTACATGTATGTATACATCACATCTTCTTTATCCACCCATCAGTCGATGGACACTTGGGCCGCTTCCACAGTTTGTCTATTGTGGACTCGGGTATTTTTGTGTATTTCCTTATTTATAAAATGTCTTTCTATTCAGTGTCTGTTCAGTTCTGATAATTGTCCTTTTATCGGATAAGAATAACAGAGGGTTCTAAACAGGGCTTAGAGAAGCAGGGGCCAGTTGGAATTCAGATATTATCAAAAAGTGAATGCTATTTAATGACTGCGTATAATAACAAATCTGAACTAGGAGGCAGGCAGAACAAAGTGGAGTTAGAATTGCCATACTAAAGAAGGAGCAGTCACTCAAAGAAGGCAGTGCATATCAGATGAGGATGGTTAGCCACTTTTGTGGTCATAAGGAGTCTTGTCTATAGCTTATCCAAACTTGGTCAGAGTGGCTATAGTGTTTGCCTTGCTTGGCCATTAGTTATGTTCCATTTGGAACATTGCACTCTGGTGTTAACCACCTTCTCAGTGGTTCAGATTGGAATAACTAAGTGAAGTTCCTTCCTTGTGATCTATAATCTTGTTCTCTCTCCCCTCTCAGACCTCAGGGTGCAATCTCACCATTGTCATGCGATAAGAACACACCCCACTCACCAGTACCAGAGGGAATGGAATAAGATGGAGCCAGCCCAGGAAAAGCATCACTCTTGACAGACTACTAAGCCCTGAGTATGTCTCAAGAAAAAGAAGAGGGGAGATGTGGCACTTCCTTCCATACAGAAATGAATCTAGTCCTCTCACTGATCTCCGACCACAAAGAAGGAGAGTGGAAGAAACCTCACTGTTATACTACTGCCTTTGAGACACGGGAATCCAGCCCACTTATCTAGTATGTCCCAGGAAATGTTTCGGATTCCTAATCACAGTTCAGTTATACTACTTCCCTTAGGAAGAGTTGGTAAGAGAGTAGAGACAAATCCAGCTTAGGAATGGCAAAAAGCATCTTGCAAGGACACTCGAAGGCAGAAGAGTATCATATTTAAGGACTTGATACTGGGCTTTAGAGCCAGAAAACATAGTATCAATTTCTAATCCCACCATACCATTAGTTTTCATGTCATAGAAGGCAAGTACTAAGACTGTTCTGAAAATCTGTTCAGTAAGGTTGTTGTTAGAATTAAATGAAAAAAAAAATATATATATTTATATATACACATAATAATATATAATATAACATAACACAACATATAATATAATATATAATATATAATATATAATATATAATATATAATATATAATATATAATATATAATATATAATATATTTTGTACAGTCTCTGGAACATATTGTGCACGCACTAGCCATCGGGAGAGTTATGGAAGAAACCACTAGGTCATGATAGTCCAGAAAAAGCAAGCCAATGCTGGCATAAAAAAAGAGATTTCTTAATAGTGACAGTGTGAGAAAAACCGGGAACTAGAGATGAAAAGATGTCCCTTGTCCTTATGAAGTTCTCAGGCATTATTGAAATTGATATTTAATGTTGACAATGTAACATTTACATTCCTATTTATAATACAAATGTAGATGTTTTAGGAAGTGTCTGAGGTCTATAACACAGTCAGGAGGTGTGGTGTATTGACAAAGCTGTCCCTGGAAAATAGCACTGGACAAGGTCTCTGAGTTTCTGTTCCTCCATATTCAGAATAAGAAATTTGGGGAAAATGGATAAGGAAGTGTTTTCTGGATTCAAGAGCAGATGTTTTATCATCTGCATAAGAAATGGCATTAGGAGAAATTTTTTTGCTAGCAATTTTAGAAGAAAAAGGTCCATTCTTGCTGCGCTGAAGTGTATTTGGGTCTTGGCTTAGGTAGGGGAGATTGCATTAACTGACCCCTGGATACCTTTGCCAGATTTGAAGTCATAATAGAAACTACAATACTGGAAATTCATTTTGCCATACATCTCAAAACAAATCATCTTCAGGGGTCAGTGATTCTGATTTTACTCAGAACTGTCATCAGTATACACTCTTGCCCTTTGTTTACCCAAGGTTTTTACTTGCTTCTCTAATTGAAAGATAACACTTTGATGGCCAAAGTAGAATGATCCCTTGCATAGCAGTCTTTTCTTTACTTTTGGTAACATCTGGTAGGGAGCCAGTACAGCAGTTTGCACTTGTTAGTAACAAGGTCACAAACCCACAGAGACACAAGCGCAATCCTCTCTGGGAGAATAATTGTGTGGAATGGATTTGGTCAAGCAACTTAATCTCTCAGGCATAGGCTTCCTAAAAAATAAAGGAAGATGGATTAGGAATATTTTGGATAGGTTTGGATGTTCTTGATACACAAGGCATTTTCATTAGTTAGAAAAAGGCATTTAATTTAATGACATAAAGGCCAAGTATTTTGGTACACTATGTTATCAAAAATTCATCTGGATAAAGGATATTTGCAAGTTTCTGGCTACACACTATTGTTGGTAAATTGAAATCAATAGAGCATTTAAATGTTATTGATTTCTTTTCAGATTTAAGGGCCACCTGTATATAAAATATATTGAAACTGAGTTTAAAATGTATAATCTTACATTGTTTAATGACATTCAGAATGGGGGCTGATTTAAAGATTTTTTTGAGAGGGAAAAATACCATAAATCTTATACTTTATCTCTTTGTCATGTTAAATATTTAATTCTTAAATTATGAAAATAATATTAACAATAGCTAACATTTACCAAGCACCCACTTTATAGCAGAAGCTGTGCCAATATTCTCTTTCATTTGCACAGTAACCTTACAACGTAGGTATGGTATTGTTAGCTCCCGTATATGTATCAGGTGCCTGGTACATGGTGGAGTCAGATGTAGCACATCTAAAAGTGTTCATGATGACGTAATTCTCCATAATTTGAGGAGGCAGAAAAACACAAGGGAGAGTATGGTGGGTTGTCTTGAAAGATCTTCCTCCTCCCCACTGATGAGTCAAGTGCCCCATATTGATACATGCTCTTGTTAGTTCCCTTCCCTTAAATCGGGACTGGCACTGATATCAGCCCATGATTGAAAGAATGTAAGGGAAGTGTGACTGAATGACTTTTGAGGCTAGCTTAGAAGAATCCTTACAGTGTCTTTCAGGGTATGTTTGGGATGTTCCTCTGAAGGAATGTTCTTTAGCCTGATCACTCTTTCTCACTTACCAGTCTGGCCCATAGCAGGTCCAATGTCATGTTTGTACTGAGATAATAATACCCTAGATGGATGTCTATGCAGATGATTATGAGGAGAACTCAAACAAATTGAAGAATCCTAGGCTGCCGTTCCCTTATTTCTTTCCTTTCTTGAATTGAAATGTTAGGAATGCCCTTTGCCAGGCCTTGGCGATACAGGGATAAAGGAGACAAGGTTCCCACCACAAGATGCTCATCAGAAAAAGACACAGATCCATTTAGAACAGATGTGGGGAAGATTCCAAGAAAACTTTCCAGGTAGATAGTGCAGCAGGTGTGGGAACCCTTGACTAAGAGAGTTTGTGGCCCTTGGTGGAAAGTGGAAAGTGTATGCCCAGATCTGGAGCTCAGCACGGGATAAGGCTAGGAGGCAAGCAGGAACAGGACTAGGTTCCTTCTATGAAAAAGGAGGGAGAAAAAAACCCCAACAACATAGAGAAATGTAAGACTGTATTTTATAGGGCAGATTTTGATAAAGTCCAGAAACTTACTGTTTGAAGAACCCACACATTTTTCTCAATCTTAAAAAACTAAGGTTAATTTTCTCTGAGTCAGAAAACTGTTGACTATTAATCCTTTGCCAGTGGTTCTGATAGGGAAACAGAAAGCAGAATTAAATTAAATCAAATTTTTTAAACTATTCACAGTACAATATCCCGGGCACTGTGCAAAAGCAAAAGCAAATCAGCACAATCCTTACCCTCCTCGAGCTTGGAAATCAAAATAAAGGAAATACTATGAAGCAATGGGGGAGATCTGGAGAAGCTATTTAAGGAGAATTCCCTCATCTGGGACCATCTCTAAAATAACATTAACTGAAACTTATTTAGAGCTTAGCACTTCTATAAGATGCTCTGACTATTAACTTGTTTAAATTTCACAATATATGTGTAATTTGGGTATTATTGTATAATGTGTTATCTGTGCCTCTTTTAAAGACAAGGAAACTAAGGTATAAGAAAATTAAGTAACTTAATGTTTCACAGCTTATAACTAACTGGTGGGACCTGAACTGAAAGCCAGGCAATTCAGTCTGAATATTTTCTCTTAATTGTAGCATGATAATAGGTCGTGTTGTTTCTGGTCAAATTGTAAATTTCCTACTGTGGGTTTCTCCAGTGCCCCCACAAGAAATGACAGGGGCTTAGTGTGAGACTCAGGAATCACATTCTTTTAAGCTTTATTTATTTATTTTGAGAGAAAGAGAGAGAGAGAGTTAGAGAGAAAGGAAATGAGAATCCCAACCAGGCTGGGCACTGTCAGCACAGAGCCTGACGGGGGCTCCAACTCACAACTGTTGGATCATGACCTGAGCCCAAATCAAGAGTCACATGCTCAACCGACTGAGCTACCCAGGCGCTCCAGGAATCACAATTTTTTTTTTTAATTTTTTTTTCAACGTTTATTTATTTTTGGGACAAAGAGAGACAGAGCATGAATGGGGGAGGGGCAGAGAGAGAGGGAGACACAGAATCGGAAACAGGCTCCAGGCTCTGAGCCATCAGCACAGAGCCCGACGCGGGGCTCGAACACACGGACCGCGAGATCGTGACCTGGCTGAAGTCAGACGCTTAACCGACTGCGCCACCCAGGCGCCCCTTTTTAAATTTTTAATGTTTATTTATTTTTGAGACAGAGAGAGAGCATGAGCAGGGGAGGGGCAGAGAGAGAGGGAGACACAGAATCTGAAGCAGCTCCAGGCTCTGAGTTGTCAGCACAGAGCCTGACGCGGGGCTCGAACCCACGAGCTGTGAGATCATGACCTGAGCTGAAGTCGGATGCTCAACCGACTGAGCCACCTGGGCGCCCCTAGGAATCACAATTTAAACAAGCACTCTGAGACCATGAAGGGTACTGTCCCCAGACCATACCTGAAGAAACACCCCCCTAAAACATAGAGTCACCACATGTGGGAATGCAAAGTCATTGTGATGGGTTTTAGGGACACTAACTGGTATTGCAAGGAGCATTATATAGACACAAACACAGGGCAACTGGGGTCCTGCAAAGCCTCCTGGCTGCCTCCCTACTCTCCATGAGGCATTTACATGTATATATACCTACATTAACTTCCAGAAGGCCAAGGAATGAATAAATACTTGGCCAGCCACTTCAGGGAGGAAGTTCCTTGGTCTTTCTCTATGTCAATTATAAAGAATG
Organism: Acinonyx jubatus; assembly: GCF_027475565.1. Classification (NCBI taxonomy): domain Eukaryota; kingdom Metazoa; phylum Chordata; class Mammalia; order Carnivora; family Felidae; genus Acinonyx; species Acinonyx jubatus. Next base: position 186,860,130 of record NC_069382.1, read on the forward strand.
AACTATGGCCAATTCTTGTCTATCCCAATCTGCTGGTTAAAATCTTCTAAATTAACTTCACTCTATTAAAATCCTAGTTTTATTTTTAGTCATATACTTCCAATTCCAAAACTAGTCATTTGAAAAGCACAAAATGAGACATCTCAACTATGCAATATTACAAGTGTTCTGTTAAAAGTAATTCAAAAGCATGGGTTTCAAACAGAAAGCGATTAGGCTGTTGCAGACATTTTCACACAAAGCAACTCCCATATGCATTATTTTCTATAAACATTTCACAAAAGAGTGTGTGTGTGTGTGTGTGTGTGTGTGTGTGTGTGTGTATAGTAATTAGAGTGACATTTCATTTGACACCTGTAGTAACTCTTTCCATGATGGCATCTTCCTTTTGATCTTGTCAGTCTGTAGACTGTATAATTTGCTGTGCAGCAAAGCAAATGCTGCCTCATAATTGACCCCTGGAGATTGGTGGTGGTGCATACAGATGACTTTTCGAAACAAAATATCATATCAACTTCCCTTAGGCAAAGGATCTGAATCTTACTCCTATATAATACTTTGGTTTCTACTTTGAATCCCACCTATAAAAACTGATGCCCAGATGTAGGCAGTGAGTGACTCAGGGTAAAATAGGTAGGAAGGATAGGAGGTATTTCTAGAAGGCTGTAAACACACCCTCAAGATCATATGAAAACCTCATTCCAGAAAGTCTGAGTTTAGTTATATTGTAATGGACTTGCCTCTTTCTGTCTTCCTTTCTTTCCTCCTTTTTTCCTCCAATCTTCTCCTTCCCTGTCTTTCTTTCCTGTTCTTTGAGGTCCCGCTGGATGTATTAATTTTCACTCGATTTCATCACTATGAAATAGGGAAGGCAAGCTACTGTTAATTGTGTACTATGTTCAGGAACTTAACATTCAGATTAAAATGCAACATTATAGGGACACCTGGGTGGCTCAGTCAAACGACTGACTCTTGATTTCGGCTCAGGTCATAATCTCATGGTTCTATGTGATTTCGAGCCCTGTGTTGGGCTCCATGCTGTCAGCTTGGAGCCTGCTTAGGATTCTCTCTCTCTCTTTCGGCCCCTCCTCTGCTTGATCTCGATCTCTCTTTCTCTCTCAAAATAAATAAATAAACATTACAAAAATAAAATGCAACATTATACTCATATAATGTTTCTCCCTTCCTTCCTTTCCTTCCCTCCCCTCCCCTCGTCCCTCCTCTCCTCTCCTCACTTCTGCTTTCCTGTGGGTTGCTTACAGTTCTTGGAGTTCTCCTCCCAGAAACTCCTTCAACTTACCTTCAAATTTAGAAGTAGAGTTTTCTACCTCAATGGAAAAAAATCATAAAATTGAACCTAACCTGGCCAACTTGGATTTCATATGTATTTCTTTTGAAAACAAACACAATATCACCAGGATAGTTTTTTATCAGCTAGACTTGGGTCACTAGCATCTCCTTGGAAGCAGGAAATGAAACTCCCCACCCACTGTCGAGCTATATTATTCAACAAATATCCAACAAATATGTATTAGACACCTATCATATGCCGGGCACATATCACATGTTGGAGGTACATTAGTGTCTGCAGTTATGACACTTCTATTATAATAAACAGAAAACAGGGTATCATCAAATTCTCAAACTAAATCTAAATACTATTAACTGAAGAAAGGGAAATAGATGCTGGCCAGGCAAAGACACACACACACACACACACCAATGGTCACTACAAGATGGGAGCTGCATTCTTACGAAGAGTGGTATAATGTTATAGTAGAAAGGAATTACGCACAGTTCAGCCTATCTTATGGATAGAACAACTGAGTCCCAGAAAGGGTAATTAATTCAACAAGTAATTAAGAACACTAACATTTTTGGTACCATACTTTTAACCAAGGGTTTCTCATCCCAAATGAATATGGTGTTTTTCTTTGGTTTCCTCAGTCAATACTTTAACATCTGACATCTATTTGCTAACACACGTGGTAAAGGATAATGTACTTGGTGTAGGGAAGACACTAGGTTGGGGTCAAATTTTTCCCATTTCTTGGAAGCAAGGTAAATTTTAGTCCTTTCTTGCCTGCACTACAGTTAAGAATTTCTAAGAACCCATCCCCCCAAAAAAAAATCCTTTGGAAAGATCCTGTGGGTTCTATCCATTCTCTGAAATTTACAGGGATTTGAATAGGTCTTGAACTAAAATTATCATCATCTTCAACATCAACCAATTCCCTGTTCTGTATTTTCACTCAAACCAAAATCCAGCAAAATCCTCCCTTTAAATGCCCCTTTACCTGAATTTTCCTCTACTAGGTTCATTTTTAAGGAGAAAATTCCAAACACAGCCTTCTTATTATCCCAACCACTAATCCCTCCTATTTCTCATGTACTTCCTGTTTAATGATTGTTTGCCTAATAAAACTACATAGGGAAATTATTCCAAACTGTTAACTCTCATTTTTCGCCCTAGAGAAATCCTCCTATATACTTTAATGATAACAGCCGTTTCCCTTATCCATGCTTATTGTAGAGATCCCACTATTTTCTGTACCTCAGACCTTCATTATTCTAAACTCTATTACAATTTTTATAATAAGTTCTCATGCATGCAAAAGTTTGCTAACTTAATAGACCTACACTAAGCTTCAAGAGGGAATAACCTCCAGACCCTGACCCATCTCCCCAAGAATGTTCCAGAGGAAACCTACCTTGGAGGTTCAGTGTGTTTCAGTAATGGCAACAACATACAACAGGATGTCCAAAGGCATCTGTTACTTCTTTTAACAGGAGCCCTGGTATCCTCTTTGGCCAAACTCAAGGCCATCAAGTGGCCAGTTGTCTTGTGGACAAAGGATATCATAAGATAGATGAAATACCAGGCTCCTTAGCATGCTTTCTGAACTTGCCTCTGTTTACCCACTATCTACTTCTGTCATTCCCCCACCAAAGCTTTATATTTAGTAGCATGGATCTGCTGCTATTTCCTTGCATATACCAAAGCTTTAAAATGCCCTCAAGTTTTCCCATTTGTTGATCCTTTTGTCTATTACTCCCTTCCCTATTTACCTGCCTTGTGTTTTTTATTATTTAATAACTCAGCTGGGGTGCTTGGGTGGCTCAGTCAGTTAAACATCTGACTCTTGGTTGCAGCTCAGGTCATGATCTCATGGTTCATAAGATTAAGCCCCGTGTCAGGCTTTGTGCTGATGGTGCAGAGCCTGCTTGGGATTCTCTCTCTCCTTTCTCTCTACCCCTCCTTCACTCATGCACACACTCTCTCTCTCTCTCTCAAAATAAACATAAAAAATAAAAAAATAAACATAAAAACTCATGTTACATATTGGTACATGTTGGCAACTCTAAGAAGACTTACTTGATGATACCTCATCTTCAGACGTATAGGGTGATTAAAAATAATTTAATACATTCAAAAACTTATTATTATTCCATTGTGTATAAACAACAGTTAAATAAGGTAGAGGGTAATTTGTATCTCAAAGAAAAATTCAGTTCCTGATGACTTTCAGGTGACTTTTGCAAAATCATTGTGCAACAGATTATTACATTTGTTTAAAAGTCTCTCCAGTATGCAATTGGTTCTATGAAACTAGTGCAACCTTATTTCCGAAGACAGACAACCATGATATAAAAAGGAAACTCAGGGGCACCTGGCTGGCTCAGTCGGTAGAGCATATGACTCTTGATCTAAGGGTTGTGAGTTCAAGCCTATGTTGGGTATAGAGATTACTTAAAAAAAAAAAAGGAGGGGCGACTGGGTGGCTCAGTCGGTTAAGCCTCCGACTTCAGCTCAGGTCACGATCTCGCGGTCCGTGAGTTCGAGCCCCGCGTCGGGCTCTGGGCTGATGGCTCAGAGCCTGGAGCCTGCTTCTGATTCTGTGTCTCCCTCTCTCTTTGCCCCTCCCCTGTTCATGCTCTGTCTCTCTCTGTCTCAAAAATAAATAAAACGTTAAAAAAAAAAAGGAAAACCATAGGCCAATATCACTTATTATAATAAATGCAAGAATCTAAATCAAACATTTTCAAACAAAATTCAATAGTGTTAAAAGTTACAATTAAAAAAAGATAATTTATCATAACTAATTTGGATTTATCATAGGAATAGAAGGGTGGTTTAATATACAAAATATATATTTCATCTATCTAGTTATATATTAGGAGAGAAAGTAATTTCATGAAACTTAGCATTATTTGTAATAAAATCTCTCACCAAACTAGGACTATAATGGAACTCCCTTAATCTTACGAAGGTATATGCACTCCACCGCTCCCACAAAAAAATTTAGAAGCCTCTTTCCAACCCCCTCTCCCAGCATCACGAACAAGACAAGTGTGTCACCACCACTGCAACCACTTAACATTATCCTCAAGACATAATAGAAAGATATAGATAGATAGATAGATAGATAGATAGATAGATAATAGATCAATAGAGAAGAAAACAAAGCACTTATTATCTGTAGAAGATATAACTATTCACATTTTTAAAAATAACTTTAAAACCTATAAATAAGCCAAAATAGACAGCAATAAAATCAAAAAATAATATATACAATAGCAACAAAAATTAAAGTACCTAGGAATAAACAAAATATGCACAATATATTTATGGGAAAATTATGACTTTGATGACTAACATAAAAGAACATCAAAATAAATTGAATGGTACAGCATATGAATGGATTGGAAAGTTCAATATCATACAGGTGCTATCTATTTCCAAACTGATCACTAGGTTCAATGCAATTCTGATGAAAATCTCATTGTTCCTTTCTTCAGGAATTTAATTGGCTGACCCTTGAATACATGTGAAAGAGATAAAGGCCAAAAAAGTTAGAGGAAACAAAATAAAAGCATGTGTAAACATGTTATTCCAAATATTAATATTATTATGAAGCTACATTACATAAAGAATGGGTGGTATTTGTACAGAGTTGGACAAATTGAACAAATTTATTCTGTTTGGAATAAAACATGTTCCAAAAACAAAATCACTAATATATGGAAATTTGTTATATATGAGCTGACACTGAAGACCACAGAGAAAAGGAGAGCCTATTCAATTTATAATGTTGACGTGTTTATTATTTAGAAAAATAAATATAGATAGATCCCTACTATTATGCCATATATGACAGATTCAAATGGGTAACAACTAAAATGAGAAAGAAACTTAAAAAGTATAGAAGACTATCTTTATAACTAAATTTTTCCTAAAACTTGTTCAGCATAAAAGTAAATACTGGTAAATTCAATTATATTAAAATTTAAAACTTCAGTTCATCAAAAGACAATATTAAGAAATCTGTAATGCATATAACTGCACAGATTTGTATCTGGAGGATATAATGAATTCTGAAAACTAAAGCTTTAAAGTAAGAATAATTCTCATCTGGTACTACAAGAAATGCAAAGTGGTACAACCACTTTGGAAAGCAATCTAGAATATGTCATAAAATTGATCATACATATATCCTATAATCTGGCAGTTCCATTCAGCTATACAGTTAAAGTCAGCCCTCGAGGAGCACTTGCTTATGGAACAAGGATACATGTCGAGGATGGTCCCAGAAGTATTTGTAATAGTAGACATATCAAGTTAGAAGGTAAGTTAATGGGCTTCTGTTCTATTGATATGTGCCCTGCCTTATGTTTATGTTGCATATATTCTACTGAACTATTAAATACTGCATAATTTAAAACATTACAACATTTTAAAAATTCATGACATGCAAGGGGCATAAATAATATTCTAAGAAAATTCAGAAGAGAACATCGTTATCTTAAGATTACTTTAAGATTGTGAAAGCAGACATTCTTGTGTGTGACAGCATTTTAACAGGCCCTGAAGGGTATATTATTCATTATTTATACCTTGCCCTGTTTTTCAAAAGATTTTAAATTGCTTATAAAAATGTTATGAAACAAAATTAAAAAGTAACAAGGTGCAAAAACCAAGATTTAGGGAAAATAATGAGTAAAAAACAAAAAGGGAACAAGAAAGGCATAACATTAGCAGATTGGAATTCATAGCATTCAGTTAATTATTTTTAGGAGGTGGGATGTCAATTTGTCTCTAGCTGAATGAAAACAAAAATATTATCAGTTATTGTATCACCAGTTAATAAGTCCATTAAAAGAGAATGGCAGGGATTTTTGGTTCTTTGCTTGTTGGTTTGTGTTTTGTTTTTGGCACTATCTTCTTAAAAGGAGATGGTATGAAATATGGCAACAGGCCATTTTGAGCAAAAGAACAAAATTAAGATACCAATATAAAACTAACTAAATACACAAATAAGTAAACAGATGAGGTAAACAGGAGTCAAACAGGAATTCTACCTGCCTTTGCTATAGATGCTTGATGATGATTAATATGTTTCCAAGGACAGACTGGGGCCAGAGAGACGGAGAGTAACACTCAGTGGTACTCAAAGTGTTGACCCTGGACCAGAAGTTAGCAGCATATCCAGGGAATTTGTAAAAAATACAAATTCTTGGCAACACTCCAGACCTACTGAACTGGAAATCCCAGGTATCAGCCCAGAAATCAGTGTTTTTAACTCCAGGCAGTTCTGATGTATTCTAATGATTAAGAACTCCAAGGCTAAGGAGTTTGGATTATAAGCTGTATGTAATAAAGGACCACTGACATTATTGGCATCCAATCTCAAACCCCTTTGGGTTCCTGTGCTCCTATATCCCAGGATCCAGGATAATTTCTGTCATTCAGATATGGCACTATGAGCCAAAGAAGATAGTCCTAGCGTCTAGTGCTTTTCAATCTTGTAAGAAAAATTTAAAGCAGGATTTCTCAGGCTTAATAACTTTGACATTTGGGGCTGGGCAATTCTTTGCTCTGAAGGGGTTTCCTGTGCATTTTAGGATGCTTAGCAGCATTCCCATAGGGTGTTTAATAGCATCCCTGGCCTCTCTACCCACAAAATGCCAGTAACATCACTTCCCTAATGTCAGTCAGTCAAAAATACCTCCAGATACTTCCAAATGGTTTCTGGGGAACAAAACTGCTCCAGTTGAGAACAACTGTACTGAAGTATTCCCAAATTAAAATGAATAGCCTGGGTGTCATTCAACCCCTGAGACTACTCCTACCTTTATCCTTGGTTCTACCAGCATTGTATCAAGGATCAGATTAGATGAGAAATTTTTCTGAAGGACTGCATATGCCAACTCAGAGTATATCCAAATTAAGCTGATAATGAAAATGATATGATAGTCATGCAAATAAAACTATAATAATTTAGCTAAAAGATCTTGAAATGGTCTTCCTCCAGAAAGAGAACCCAGAAATGTAGGAAGTTAATTCCAGGGCCTTTCAAAGATAACAGACTTCCCATTAAAGCCAATGCTAGCCCAGAAGAATTAATTTTAAAATGATTTTGGATGACGAAAGTCTTTAAATTTGAATATACAATTATCTTAGGAATTTATTAAACATTCATATTCCTGGGCTTTATTTTCAATTATCTTGATTTAGCAGGCCTGGCTGGGGCCCAGGAAATAGCATTTTAATAAGCTCTCCAGGTATTTTTGATGCAGGTGTGGGCTGGAACTACACCTTGGGAAATACTGCTTTTAAAAATGAATAAAGGAAAGTTGAGTTACTTTGCTAACAAAGACACACTTCCTTTTCAAATACAGGTTTTAGTCTGGACTATTCACTGTCACCTTTTATCAAAAGGAGCAGACAAATGGGTATTGGTGAAAATAAGTGAAACAGCCCTGATATAAAACAGTAGGCACTGATGGGTGCCATGGCTAATTAGAATACAACAGTAGCTACTAAGCTACAGGTGATCATTGCTAATCAAAACTGATGTTCATGAGCACCAGATCTCCTGATATCTAAACATAAGCTGGACATCTCTGATTTTTATGGCAGTTTTTCTGATCTTAAAAAGATAATTATCAGTAATTCGACTTCTGTTTAGGATCTTAATTTTTCAGACCAGATTTGGACCACAAACCGCAGGTGGTGACATCTGTCATAAAGGAACCAGTCCATCCAAGGACTAGTGGAATGAAAGTCAGAGTGGCAGGATCCATGTCTAAGCTGAAGGTTTCTTTGAATTGCATCTCTACTATACACAAAATCCTCACTTGTGTGTGTGTGTGTGTGTGTGTGTGTGTGTGTGTGTGTGTGTTTCAGCACTGTAGCCCAAACTTCCAGTATGTAAAGCTGTCTATACTTGTACAGCCAATGTGTTGGCTTGGAGAGAAGAAAGGGAAAAGATGCAAAGGGGAAGGCAGACATTTCTAGCCCTGCCTCTTGATGGTTCCAGTGGAGATGGCCACCATTGCATGCACTAGATATATCCATCTGAGTTCCCTTTGGAGATGAACTGTCCAAGAGGCTAGATAAAGCCAGAACTGGAAGATGAGCAGAAAGACACAGCACTGGGAGCTCACCAGAGTGTCACTCAGTCTAAACCACCTGCCTACATACAGAAATATGCTTTGCAAAAGGAAAGTGAGAGGTCAGAGCCTAATTAAAGGTAATAATAATAGTTATCCAGTTAGTTAGAGAGCTAACCCCTAGACAGACATACACACACATATACACACTTGCAAATCAGATATCTGGTGACACACAATTGGTAAATCTTAAAGCTGGAAATTAGGACCTATGTCTAATTCATGCTTATAATTTTCACATAGGGTTTCCATTCATAAATGATTTAAACAGAAAACTATGCAAATACCAAGTGCACAGTTTTGAATCATACCTGCTCTTAGATGAACATTCAAGGTACTACATGAAGTTAAAAGGAATGTTCTTAGAGCAGCACTCAGTCTTGATGTAATGCAGTTGTCTAATTCTCAAACTCAACTTGTTTTATGACAAACATAAACCTAATGATAGCTTTTAAAAAAAATTTTGGCATGAAAGAAACACTATCTTATAGGGGAAATATAAAGTCCTAAAAGTCTCTCTCTCTCTCTCTCTCTCTCTCTCTCTCTCTCTCTCTCTCTCTCTATATATATATATATATATATATATATATATCTTAAAATGAAGAAAATTCAGTAGTTCTCTTTCTTTCCAGAATGTCTAGAGCTCTATAAAACCCTTAACATTGCTGCAGCCTGTAAGGAAGAAATACACAGAAATTTCTAGATAGCATATTCACAGAATTGGAAAACTTGGGTTATTCTAGCATCTTCACAAGTTTCTGAAATAACAAAGAAATACAGAAATAGCTTCAGAAAAGGAATACTAATGAGTAAGACTACACCCTCAAGACTGAACTTTTTGAATTTGCATACAGAAAGCTTAAAAACTTTCTGAATTTAATACAAAATTATTGACACAAGAAAGTGCTCAGTACATGAGCCTCTGAGATAGGGATTTACATGGAGCCCAGAATTAGGACCAACAGAATTAGGACCAAGATACTTTGTAAGAATTGTGTGCTAATTAACCCTCTCTCCCCCAATTTAATACCAATGTTTCACAGTGGAACTGCTACTAACACTTAGTACAGGGAAATTCTTCTTTGCAGAAACTGTTCCAAGCACTATAAACAATGACAGTAATTCCTCATCCTCTAACTAAATGTTAACACCTCCAGGCAAGAAAAATGTCCTTGACCATTAAATGCTCCCTAGCAATGCAGAACCATCCCCTAGTTGAGAACCATTAATTATGCCTGTATTCTGTTAAGTAAACGTGTGGCGGAATCTTTCTTTAAATAACTATAGTATTTATTCCATGATATTTCCCCAAATAATCCTGTTTGAGCTAATAACATCTAAAGAAAAGAACCTCTTCACATTTAATTAAGAGCAATATTTGGGTCCCTTCAATCCTCCAGTATTTATTAATCATAATTCCAGAGGATACTGGTCTGCCAGATGTGAGTGGACAGGCTCCAACTGCATCATACCGTCTTGAGAATGGTCCTGCTGAGAGCCACCATTTGTTTGGTTATTACCCTCACTAAAAGTCATCTTTACTGTCTTTATCTAATTCTAGGGGTTAAAAAGAGAAGTTCCAACATTTCAATTCCATTCCAAATCCATTAAAATCACAATGCAAGTTCAGCAAAATTATATTTATGCCAATTATAGTTCTGACCCTATACTAAGTGTTGGATATAAAATGGTGGATAACCAAGACATGGTGTGAATCTTGAGAAACTCATATTCTAGTAGAAGATAAACAAATAATTAGTATAGAATATGATTAATGCTAAATGAGTGCATAGTATAATAGTACAATCCTGAAGCAACACGGAGTGGAAAGTGAATACCCTTATCACAGATACAGAAGGCATTTTAGCAGATACTCAAATTCTGAGCTCCTAATGGTAAATAGGCATTCATTACATGAATGTTTTTTTCTAAGCATTGTGATTAGCCTATGGAATGATAAAAGGCATTTAACCAAAATAGCTAATGGAATATAAAAATTTATAATATTTCTATAAAGAAGAGCAGAGAGTGGTAGGAAAGTAGCCTAAAGATAGAATTAGATTCAGTTCATTTAGGACCTAGTGCATGTAAGATGACAGTTTCATCCAATTGCTTAAAACCCTCAAATGGGTCTCCATTATTACAGAACACTACTCAGCAATTAAAAAGAATAGATGGGCACCACCAGGGATGAAAACTCAAAATAATTATGCTGAGTGAAAGAAGTCAGACAAAACAATAGTATATGTAGTACTATTCCATTTATCTAAAACTCTGGGACATGGAAATTGGTCTATAGGGAAAGCAGATCAGCAGTTGCCTGGGGATGGAGATGAGGGCAGTAGTGATGGGGAGAGGGAGAGATTACAAGTACATTCTCCATACCAAACACTCCTGCTGACATTGAAGACACATTACTAAACAATATAGGAAAATCATTATCATTGAGATGAATATGGTGTGATCATATGTACCATATCATTTAATTTAAAATATTAAATATAAAAAAGTTAATTTTTTTTGTAAAATGCTGATTTCTAAAATCACTGTCTTTGCATTCATACATATGTATATGTAATATGTGTGTGTGTGTTGGGGGGTTATTCATTTTATTTCTCCTTCCTATAATTATTTTCCTGGACTCTTCTTCACCTTTTATTTTATTTCATTTTTAATTTTTTTAATTTACATCCAAGTTAGGTAGCATATAGTGCAACAATTAATTCAGGAGTAGATTCCTTAATGCCCCTTACCCATTTAGCCTATTCCCCCTCCCACAACCCCTCCACTAACCCTCTGTTTGTTCTCCATATTTAAGAGTCTCTTATGTTTGGTCTCCTCCCTGTTTTTATATTATTTTTGCTTCCCTTCCCTTGTGTTCATCTGTTCTGTGTCATAAACTCCTCATATGAATAAAGTCATAAGATATTTGTCTTTGCGTGACTAATTTTGCTTACCATAATAATGTCTAGTTCCATTCACATAGTTGCAAATAGCAAGATTTCATTCTTTTTGATTGCTGACTAATACTCCATTGTGTGTGTGTGTATATAAATACATATATGTACATATATATAATATATAATATAAAATATTATATATTATAATACTCTCTCTCTCTATATATATATATATGATGTCCATTGATGGACATTTGGGCTCTTTCCATACTTTGGCTATTGTTGATAGTGTTGCTATAAACATTGGGGTACATGTGTCCCTTCAAAACAGCATACCTGTATCCCTTGGATAAATACCTAGTAGTGTAATTGCTGGGTTGTAGGGCAGTTCTATTTTTAGTTTTTTGAGGAACCTCCATAATGTTTTCCAGAGTGGCTACACCACTTTGCACTCCCATCAGCAGAGCAAAAGAGATCCTCTTTCTCCATATCCTTGCCAACATCTGTTGTTGCCTGAGTTGTTAATGTTAGCCATTCTGAGGTGTGAGGTGGTATCTCATTGTGGTTTTGATTTGTATTTCCCTGATGATGAGTGATGTTGAACATGTTTTCATGTGTGGGTTGGCCATCTGGATGTCTTCTTTGGAGAAGTGTCTATTCATGTCTTTTGCCCATTTCTTCATTGGATTATTTTTTTTTTTGGGGTGTTAAGTTTAGTAAGTTCTTTATAGATTATGGATACTAACCCTTTATCTGATATTTCATTTGCAAATATCTTCTCACATTCCATAGGTTGCCTTTTAGTTTTGCTGATTGTTTCCTTCGCTGTGCAGAAGCTTTTTATTTTGATGAGGTCCCAATAGTTCATTTTTGCTTGTGTTTTCCTTGCCTATAGAGACGTGTTGAGTAAGAAGTTGCTGCAACCAAGATCAAAGAGGTTTTTGTCTGCTTTCTCCTCCAGGATTCCCATGGCTTCCTGTCTTACGTTTAGGTCTTTCATCCATTTTGAGTTTATTTTTGTGTATGGTGTAAGAAAGTGGTCCAGGTTCATTCTTCTGCATGTTGCTGTCCAGTTTTCCCAGCACCACCTGCTGAAGAGACTGTCTTTATTCCATTGGATATGCTTTCCTGCTTTGTCAAAGATTAGTTGGCCATATATTTGTGGGTCCAATTCTGGGTTCTCTATTCTCTTCCACTGATCTGAGTGTCTATTTTTGCGCCAGGACCATAGTTTCTTGATGATTACAGCTTTCTAACAAATCTTGAAGTCTGGGATTGTGATGCCTCCTACTTTAGTTTTCTTTTTCAAGATTGCTTTGGCTATTCAGTGTCTTTTCTGGTTCCATACAAATTTGGGGATGGTTTGTTTTAGCTCTGTGAAGAATGCTGGTGTTATTTTGATAGGGATTGCACTGAATATGTAGATTGCCTTGGGTAGTATTGACATTTTAACAATATCTGTTCATCCTATCCAGTAGCATGGAATATTTTTCCATTTTTTTGTGTCTTCTTCAATTTTTTTCATAAGCTTTCTATAGCTTTCAGTGTATATATTTTTCACCTCTTTGGTTAGATTTATTCCGAGGTATTTTATGGTTTTTGGTGCAATTGTAAATGGGATCAACCCCTCGATTTCTCTTTTTGTTGCTTCGTTGTTGGTTATAGGAATGCAAGTGATTTCTGTGCATTGATTTTATATACTGCAACTTGCTGAATTCATGAATCAGTTCTAGCAGTTTTTTGGTGGAATCTTTTGGGTTTATATATAGAGTATCATGTCATCTGTGAAGAGTGAAAATTTGATCTCCTCCTGGCCAATCTGGATGCTTTTTATTTCTTTGTGTTGTCTGATTGCTGAAGTTAAGACTTCCAATACTATACTGAGTAACAGAGGTGAGAGTAGACATCCCTGTCTTGTTCCTGACCTTAGGGGGAAAGCTCTCAGTTTTTCCCCTTTGAGGATGATATTAGTGTTGGGTCATTCATATATGGCTTTTATGGTCTTGAGGTATGCTCCTCCTATCCCTACTTTCTTGAGGGTTTTTATCAGGAAAGGATGCTGTATTTTGTCAAATGCTTTCTCTGCATCTATTGAGAGGATCATGTGGTTCTTGTCCTTTCTTTTATTGATGTGATGAATCACATGGATTGTTTTTCAGATATTGAACCAGCCCTGCATCCCAGGTATAAATTCCACTTGGTCGTGGTGAATATTTTCTTTAATGTATTTTTGGATCTCGTTGGCTAATATCTTGAGGATTTTTGCATCCATGTTCATCAGGGAAATTGGTCTATTGTTCTCCTTTTTAGTGGAGTCTTTGTCTGGTTTTGGAATCAAGGTAATTCTGGCTTCATAGAAAGAGTTTGGAAGTTTTCCTTCCATTTCTATTTTTTGGGACAGCTTCAAGAGAATAGGTGTTAACTCTTCCTTAAATGTTCAGTAGAATTCCCCTAGAAAGCCATCTGGCCCCGAACTCGGTTTTGGGGAGATTTTTGATTGCTAATTCGATTTCTTTACTAGTTATGAGTATGTTGCAATTTTCCATTTCTTCCTGTATCAGTTTTGGTAGTTTATATGTTTCTAGGAATGTGTCCATTTCTTCCAGATTACCCATTTTATTGGCATATGATTGCTCATAATATTCTCTTATTATTGTTTGTATTTATGCTGTGTTGGTTGTGATCTCTCCTCTTTCAGTCCTGATTTTATTTATTTGGATTCTTTCTTTTTTCTTTTTGACCAAACTGGCTAGTGGTTTATCAATTTTGTTAATTCTTTCAAAGAACCAGCTTCTGGTTTCATTCATCTGTTCTACTGTTTTTTTGGTTTCAATAGCATTAATTTCTGCTCTAATCTTTCTTGTTTCTTGTCTTCTGCTGGTTTTGGGTTTATTTGCTGTTCTTTCTCCAGCTCTTTAGGGTGTATGTTTAGGTTGTGTGTCTGAGACCTTTATTCCTTCTTTAGGAAGGCCTGGATTGCTATATACTTTCCTCTTATGACCACCTTTGCTTTGTCCCAGAGGTTTGGGGCTGTGGTGTTATCATTTTCATTGGCTTCCATGTACTTTTTAATTTCCTCTTTAACTTCTTGGTTAGCCCATTCATTCTTTAGTAGGGTGTTCTTTAGTCTCCAAGTATTTGTTACCTTTCCAAATTTTTTATTGTGGTTGATTTTGAGTTTCATAGCATTGTGGTCTAAAAATATGTACGGTATAATCTTGATCTTTTTGTACTTGCTGAGAGCTTATTTGTGTCCCCGTATGTGGTATATTCTGGAGAACATTCTATATGCACTGGAGAAGAATGTCTATTCCACTGCCTTAGGATGAAATGTTCTGAATATATCTATTAAGTCCATCTGGTCCAGTGTGTCATTCAAAGTCATTGATTCCTTGTTGATTTTCTGATAAGATGATCTGTCCATTGTCATAAGTGGGTGCTGAAGTCCCCTATTATAATGGTATTACTATCAATGAGTTTCTTCATGTTTATGATTAATTGATTGATATATTTGGTTGCTTTCACATTTGGACCATAAATGTTTACAATTGTTACGTCTTCATGGTGGATAGACTCCTAAATTATGATATAATACCCTTCTTCATCTCTTGACACAGTGTTTATTTTAAAGTCTAGATTGTCTATACGTATATTGCTACTCTGGCTTTGTTTTGTTGACTGTTAGCATAATAGATGTTTCCCCATCCCCTTACTTTCAATCTGAAGGTATCTTTAGGTCTAAAATGGGTCTCCTGTAAACAGCGTAACGATGGATTTGTTTTCTTAGCCATTTTGTTATCCTATGTCTTTTGATTGGAGATTTAGTCCATTAAGAGTGAGTACTGAAAGATATGAATTTATTGCCATTATGTTGCTTATAGATTGGAGTCTCTGGTGGTATTCTCTGGTCCTTTCTAGTCTTTGTTGCTTTTGGTATTATTTATTTATTTATTCATCTTTTCTCCCCTGAGAGAGTCCCCCTTAAAATTTCTTGCAGGGCTGGTTTATTTTTTTTATTTTTTTTAAATATATGAACTTAATTGTCAAAATGGTTTCCATACAACAACCAGTGCTCATCCCAAAAGGTGCCCTCTTCAATACCCATCACCCACCCTCCCCTCCCTCCCACCCCCCATCAACCCCCACTTAGTTCTCAGTTTTTAAGAGTCTCTTATGCTTTGGCTCTCTCCCACTCTAACCTCTTTTTTTTTTCCTTCCCCTCCCCCATGGGTTTCTGTTAAGTTTCTCAGGATCCACATAAGAGTGAAAACATATGGTATCTGTCTTTCTCTGTATGGCTTATTTCACTTAGCATCACACTCTCCAGTTCCATCCACGTTGCTACAAAGGGCCATATTTTGTTCTTTCTCATTGCCATGTAGTACTCCATTGTGTATATAAACCACAATTTCTTTATCCATTCATCAGTTGATGGACATTTAGGCTCTTTCCATAATTTGGCTACTGTTGAGAGTGCTGCTATAAACATTGGGGTACAAGTGCCCCTATGCATCAGTACTCCTGTATCCCTTGGGTCAATTCCTAGCAGTGCTATTGCTGGCTCATAGGGTAGGTCTATTTTTAATTTTCTGAGGAACGTCCATGCTGTTTTCCAGAGTGGCTGCACCAATTTACATTCCCACCAATAGTAAAAGAGGGTTCCTGTTTCCCCACATCCTCTCCAGCATCTATAGTCTCCGGATTTGTTCATTTTCGCCACTCTGACTGGCGTGAGGTGATATCTGAGTGTGGTTTTGATTAGTATTTCCCTGATAAGAAGCGACGTTGAGCATCTTTTCATGTGCCTGTTGGCTATCCGGATGTCTTCTTTAGAGAAGTGTCTATTCATGTTTTCTGCCCATTTCTTCACTGGGCTATTTGTTTTTCAGGTGTGGAGTTAGGTGAGCTCTTTATAGATTTTGGATACTAGCCCTTTGTCCAATATGTCATTTGCAAATATCTTTTCCCATTCTGTTGGTTGCCTTTTAGTTTTGTTGGTTGTTTCCTTTGCTGTGCAGAAGCTTTTTATCTTCATAAGGTCCCAGTAATTCATTTTTGCTTTTAATTCCCTTGCGTTTGGGGATGTGTCGAGAAAGACATTGCTATGGCTGAGGTCAGAGAGGTCTTTTCCTGCTTTCTCCTCTAGGGGTTTGATGGTTTCCTGTCTCACATTCAGGTCCTTGATCCATTTTGAGTTTATTTTTGTGGATGGTGTGAGAAACTGGTCTAGTTTCAACCTTCTGCAGGTTGCTGTAAAGTTCTCCCAGCACCATTTGTTAAAGAGACTGTCTTTTTTCCATTGGATGTTCTTTCCTGCTTTGTCAAAGATTAGCTGGCCATACATTTGTGGGTCTAGTTCTGGGGTTTCTATTCTATTCCATTGGTCTATGTGTCTGTTTTTGTGCCAATACCATGCTGTCTTGATGATGACAGCTTTGTAGTAGAGGCTAAAGTCTGGGATTGTGATGCCTCCTGCTTTGGTCTTCTTCTTCAAAATTACTTTGGCTATTCAGGACCTTTTGTGGTTCCATATGAATTTTAGGATTGCTTGTTCTAGTTTCGAGAAGAATGCTGGTGCAATTTTGATTGGGATTGCATTGAATGTGTAGATAGCTTTGGGTAGTATTGACATTTTGACAATATTTATTCTTCCAATCCATGAGCAGGGAATGTCTTCCCATTTCTTTATATCTTCTTCAACTACCTTCATAAGCTTTCTAGAGTTTTCAGCATACAGATCTTTTACATCTTTGGTTAGATTTATTCCTAGGTATTTTATGCTTCTTGGTGCAATTGTGAATGGGATCAGTTTTTTTATTCGTCTTTCTGTTGCTTCATTGTTAGTGTATAAGAATGCAACTGATTTCTGTACATTGATTTTGTATCCTTCAACTTTGCTGAATTCATGTATCAGTTCTAGCAGACTTTTGGTGGAGTCTATCGGATTTTCCATGTATAGTACCATGTCATCTGCAAAAAATGAAAGCTTGACTTCATCTTTGCCAATTTTGATGCCTTTGATTTCCTTTTGTTGTCTGATTGCTGATTCTAGGACTTCCAACACTATGTTAGACAACAGCAGTGAGAGTGGGCATCCCTGTCGTGTTCCTGATCTCAGGGAAAAAGCTCTCAGTTTTTCCCCATTGAGGAGGATGTTAGCTGTGGGCTTTTCATAAATGGCTTTTATGATGTTTATGTATGTTCCTTCTATCCCAACTTTCTCAAGGGTTTTTATTAAGAAAGGGTGCTGAATTTTGTCAAAGGCCTTTTCTGCATCGATTGACAGGATCATATGGTTCTTATCTTTTCTTATATTAATGTGATGCATCACGTTGATTGATTTGCAAATATTGAACCAGCCCTGCATCCCAGGAATGAATCCCAATTGATCATGGTGAATAATTCTTTTTATATGCTGTTGAATTTGATTTGCTAGTATCTTATTGAGAATTTTTGCATCCATATTCATCAGGGATATTGGCCTGTAGTTCTCTTTTTTTACTGGGTCTCTGTCTGGTTTGGGAATCAAAGTAATACTGGCTTCATAGAATGAGTCTGGAAGTTTTCCTTCCCTTTCTATTTCTTGAAATAGCTTGAGAAGGATAGGTATTATTTCTGCTTTAAACGTCTGGTAGAACTCCCCTGGGAAGCCATCTGGTCCTGGACTCTTATTTGTTGGGAGATATTTGATAACCGATTCAATTTCTTCGCTGTTTATGGGTCTGTTCAAGCTTTCTATTTCCTCCTGATTGAGTTTTGGAAGAGTGTGGGTGTTTAGGAATTTGTCCATTTCTTCCAGGTTGTCCAATTTGTTGGCATATAATTTTTCATAGTATTCCCTGATAATTGTTTGTATCTCTGAGGGATTGGTTGTAAAAATTCCATTTTGATTCATGATTTTATCTGTTTGGGTCATCTCTCTTTTCTTTTTGAGAAGCCTGGCTAGCGGTTTGTCAATTTTGTTTATTTTTTCAAAAAACCAACTCTTGGTTTCATTGATCTGCTCTACAGTTTTTTTTAGATTCTATATTGTTTATTTCTGCTCTGATCTTTATTAATTCTCTTCTTCTGCTGGGTGTGGGGTGTCTTTGCTGCTCTGCTTCTATTTCCTTTAGGTGTGCTGTTAGATTATGTATTTGGGATTTTTCCTGTTTCTTGAGATAGGCCTGGATTGCGATGTATTTTCCTCTCAGGACTGCCTTCGCTGCATCCCAACGCGTTTGGATTGTTGAATTTTCATTTTCGTTTGTTTCCATATATTTTTTAATTTCTTCTCTAATTGTCTGGTTGACCCATTCATTCTTTAGTAGGGTGTTCTTTAACCTCCATGCTTTTGGAGGTTTTCCAGACTTTTTCCTGTGGTTGATTTCAAGCTTCATAGCATTGTGGTCTGAAAGTATGCATGGTATAATTTCAATTCTTGTATACTTAGGAAGGGCTGTTTTGTGACCCAGTATATGATCTATCTTGGAGAATGTTCCATGTGCACTCGAGAAGAAAGTATATTCTGTTGCTTTGGGATGCAGAGTTCTAAATATATCTGTCAAGTCCATCTGATCCAATGTATCATTCAGGGCCCTTGTTTCTTTATTGGCCGTGTGTCTAGATGATCTATCCATTTCTGTAAGTGGAGTGTTAAAGTCCCCTGTAATTACCACATTCGTATCAATAAGGTTGCTTAGGTTTATGAGTAATTGTTTTATATACTTGGGGGCTCCGGTATTCGGCGCAAAGATATTTATAATTGTTAGCTCTTCCTGGTGGATAGACCCTGTAATTATTATATAATGCCCTTCTTCATCTCTTGTTACAGCCTTTAATTTAAAGTCTAGTTTGTCTGATAGAAGTATGGCTACTCCAGCTTTCTTTTGACTTCCAGTAGCATGATAAATAGTTCTCCATCCCCTCACTCTCAATCTAAAGGTGTCCTCAGGTCTAAAATGAGTCTCTTGTAGACAGCAAATAGATGGGTCTTGTTTTTTTATCCATTCTGATACCCTATGTCTTTTGGTTGGCGCATTTAATCCATTTACATTCAGTGTTATTATAGAAAGATACGGGTTTAGAGTCATTGTGATGTCAGTATGTTTTATGCTTGTAGCGATGTCTCTGGTACTTTGTCTCACAGGCTCCCCCTTAGGATCTCTTGTAGGGCTGGTTTAGTGGTGACGAATTCCTTCAGTTTTTGTTTGTTTATCTCTCCTTCTATTCTAAATGACAGACTTGCTGGATAAAGGATTCTTGGCTGCATATTTTTTCTGTTCATCACATTGAAGATTTCCTGCCAATCCTTTGTGGCCTGCCAAGTTTCAAAAGAGAAATCAGTCACGAGTCTTATAGGTCTCCCTTTATATGCTGGGGCACGTTTATCCCTCGCTGCTTTCAGAATTTTCTCTTTATCCTTGTATTTTGCCAGTTTCAGTATGATATGTCGTGCAGAAGATCGATTCAAGTTACGTCTGAAGGGAGTTCTCTGTGCCTCTTGGATTTCAATGCCTTTTTCCTCTCCCAGTTCAGGGAAGTTCTCAGCTATTATTTCTTCAAGTACACCTTCACCACCTCTCCCTCTCTCTTCCTCCTCTGGGATACCAATTATGCGTATATTATTTCTTTTTAGTGTATCACTTAGTTCTCTAATTTTCCCCTCATACTCCTGGATTTTTTTATCTCTCTTTTTCTCAGCTCCTCTTTTTCCATAATTTTATCTTCTAGTTCACCTATTATCTCCTCTGCCTCTTCAATCTGAGCTGTGGTCATTTCCATTTTATTTTGCATCTTGTTTAAAGTGTTTTTCAGCTCCTCCTGACTGTTCCTTAGTCCCTTGATCTCTGTAGCAAGAGATTCTCTGCTGTCCTCTATACTGTTTTCAAGCCCAGCGATTAATTTTATGACTATTATTCTAAATTCACTTTCTGTTATGTTATTTAAATCCTTTTTGATCAGTTCATTAGCTGTTGTCATTTCCTGGAGATTCTTTTGAGTGGAATTCTTCCGTTTGGTCATTTTGGATAGTCCCTGGAGTGGTGCGGACCTGCAGGGCACTTCCCCTGTGCTGTGGTGTATAACTGGAGTTGGTGGGCAGGGCCGCAGTCAGACCTGATGTCTGCCCCCAGCCCACTGCTGGGGCCACAGTCAGACTGGTGTGTGCCTTCTCTTCCCCTCTCCTAGGGGCAGGATTCAGTGTGGGGTGGTGTGGCTCGTCTGGGCTACTTGCACACTGCCAGGCTTGTGGTGCTGGGGATCTGGCGTATTAGCTGGGGTGGGTAGGCAAGGTGCATGGGGGCAGGAGGGACAGGCTTAGCTCGCTTCTCCTTAGGTGATCCACTTCAGGAGGGGCCCTGTGGCAGCGGGAGGGAGTCAGACCCGCTGCTCTGCAGAAGCACAGCATTGGGTGTTTGCGCGGAGCCAGCAAGTTCCCTGGCAGGAACTGGTTCCCTTTGGGATTTTGGCTGGCGGATGGGAGAGGGAGATGGCGCTGGCGAGCGCCTTTGTTCCCCACCAAACTGAGCTTGTCGTCCCGGGGCTCAGCAACTCTCCCTCCCTTTGTCCTCCAGCCTTCCTGCTTTCAGAACAGAGCTGTTATCTTATGACCTCCCAGATGGGAAGTCCCGCTTGCTGTCGGAACACACTCCGTCTGGCCCCACCGCTTTTGCAAGCCAGACTCGGGGCTCTGCTTGGCCGGCGGGCCGCCCCTCCAACCCGGCTCCCTCCCGCCAGTCCGTGGAGCGTGTACCGCCTCGTCGCCCTTCCTACCCTCTTCCGTGGGCCTGTTGTCTGCACTTGGCTCTGGAGACTCCGTTCTGCTAATCCTCTGGCGGTTTTCTGGGTTATTTAGGCAGGTGTAGGTGGAATCTAAGTGATCAGCAGGACGCGCAGTGAGCCCAGCATCCTTCTGTACCGCCATCTTCCTAGTACCTCCGCAGGGCTGGTTTAGTAGTCATGAACGCCTTTAATTTTTGTCTGGGAAACTTTTAATTTCTCCTATTTTGAGTGACAGCCTTGTTGTATAAAGAATTCTTGGCTGCATATTTTTTCAGTTCAGCACATTGAGTATAGCCTGCCATTGCTTTCTGGACTGCCAAGTTTCTGTGGATAGGTCTGCTGGAAACCTGATCTGTCTTCACTTATAGGTTAAGGACTTTTCCTTTGCTGCTTTCATGATTCCTTCCTTGCTCGAGTATTTTGTGAATTTGACTATGATATGCCTTGTTGATAGGTGGTTTTTTTGAATCTAATGGGAGTCCTCTGTGCTTCCTAGATTTTGATGCCTTTCCCCAGGTTAGGAAAGTTTTCTGCTATGATTTGCCCACATGACCCTTCTACCCCATTTCTCTCTCTTCCTTTTCTGGGACCCCTATGATTCTGATGTTTTTCCTTTTAAATGAGTCACTGATTTCTTTAATTCTTAAATTGTACTCTTTTGCCTTAGTCTCCCTCTTTTTTTTCTATTTCATTATTCTCCATAAGTTTGCTCTCTATATCACTGATTCGCTGCTCTGCCTCATCCATCCTTGTTCCTGTGCATCCATTCTAGATAGCATCTCAGTTGTAGCCTTTTTTATTTCATCCTGACTAGCTTTTACTTCTTTTATCTCTACAGAGAGGCATTCTAATCTATTTTTGACTCCAGCTAGTATTCTTATTATCGTGATTCTAAATTCTGGTTCAGACATCTTGCTTGTATCTGTGTTGGTTAAGTCCCTGGCTGTCGTTTCTTCCTGCTCTTTCTTTTGGAGAGAATTCCTTCATTTTGTCATTTTGAAGGAAGAAAAGGAATTGAGATTTAAAAAAATTAAAATTAAAAAATAAAATTTAATAAGATTAAAATTAAAAAATTAAAAACAACACAAACACACACACACACGCACACACACACAAATCAAATAAATGATGCTAGATCTTAGGTGTGTTTTGGTCTGGGTGTTGAAAGGGACTTGACTGATTAGAGAAAAAAGGGAAAAAAAAGGAAACTGTTTGAAAATTTGTAAAAATGAATACGCTGAAATAAAATAAAATGAAATGATGGAAGTAAAATAGAATTTGAAAAATTTACAGAACAGTAAAAAATATAGTTGAAAAAATTTTTAAAAATATTTTTAATAAAAATTCAAAATAAAAATAGAATTTTTTTTCTCTTTCTGTTTTCAAAAAAAGAAAAGGAGAGAAAGAAAAAAGAAAATTGAATAGATGCACCAGGAAACAAACTGAAATACGATTGAAATTACATCCTTTTCTCCTAACATTCAAACTATGAAGCACTTTATAGCTCATAAACTATGCAGGCAGAGCGACTTGTATTCCTGAAGGTTTGAAGTTGGCCCAGTTGTTCAGGGCTTAGTGTTGGCTCCATTATCCACTATATGGCGCTGCTTAGCTTAATGGCGTGGATTGTTGGGGCATTTGTCAGTGGGTATGCACATGCACGGGATTAGTAAAAATGGCGTCACTCAGCTACCCAGTCTCTAGTAACAGAATTCTATTCTCCTCAATCAGCAATCTTGCACCCATCCTTTGTCTCTGGCTTCCATCTGCTCCCCGCTTTTACACTGTCTGTGACCAAGCCCCAGTCAGCACCTCTCTCCTGAGTTTTATCTCAGGTGTGGCTCTTTTTCCCGACCCCTTACTTCTGAGAGACTGCGGCTTTGACCTGTTCTGCCCCTCTGCATGAAGGTCTCACTGAGCAATGACCAGGTTCCAGCCACACCCAGGAATATTCATGGAACCGTTTTGCTGCCAATGCCCAGAGACTGTGGCTGGGTGCCAGCCTGCCCCAGAAAAAGTTCATGCAATCATGTAGCGGCAGTGTTTCAGGGATTATGGAAAATCACAACACACATCTGGCATCAGGCCTCACCCTTAATGACCTTGTTCCAGCACCAGCATCTTATTCACCTTTTAAACTTCTACTTTTTTCTAAAGGCAAATCTAAAGTGCTCCTTCATTTGCGAGGTTTTTCCTCATCTCAATTGTACACTGGGCACCCCTTCGTGTACGTCCTCACAAAGATTCAATCATACTTCAATCATATAACCCATTAATCTTCTTTCACTTATTTACTGGCATGAGTGTCTCCACTACAGTATCATCTTTATGAAAGTCATTGTCTGTATATTCTGAGCAATTATTAATGTGCACAACATATGAGTATATACTTATAGAAAGAATTGATGTGATGCTTCTCAGTCTTATCTTAGTTCATATGTTCTAAGGCAGGAATGGAAAAGAGATACAATCTGCTGTGGCAAATTCAGTCTACCAGTGTTAGTAGGCCTCTACTGACAAAAATCCTAGTGTCATTTCTGAATTCTACACAGAGGGTCTTGTTTGTTTAGAAACACCTGTCATGGGTTTAGTAGGGGGATATGAGGATATAAGCACCACATGCTTGCAATTTCTAGAATTCGAAGTATGTAATTAAAACATTATACAAAACAGTACTTTAAACCAGTTTTCTGTCCAAAATGGAGTGCTACCATTTTTTCCTAGAATGCATATCCTTTTTTCCTATTTGCCATTTTGGATGCTAAAATTGAGATGCCCTTCATCTTCTCACATACCCTTAATTAGATGAGAAAAAAAACAGTGACAGATATTTGGCTCTATAAAAAATTAATATTAAATTGTGGGTGATTGAGAGATGATGAGAAAGAAAAGGGGGATGGTGGTTAAAGATGACTTGGTAGAAGTGGACAAAGTGTGAGAATTTCCTTGACAGGGAAGGCTCAATGATGTATATGTGCTATGGCAAACCCATCCTGTGTGACTGGTGTTTCTAAATGTCAGGGGATTTCAACCAAAACCTCAACCAGATCAGAAAAAAAATAATGGCTACAAGATGCAGACACCAATAGGTTATAGAGTTAAGTGTAAGCGTGAGGACCATGGAGCTTAAAGTGTTTATAAAAATGTAAACATGGGGCTTCTGGGTGGCTCATTTAGTTAAGCACCTGATTCTTGATTTTTGCTCAGGTCATGATCTCACAGTTCTTGAGTATGAGGCCTGCATCAGGCTCTGTGCTGGTGGTGCAGAGCCTGCTTGGGATTCTCCCTCACTCTATGTCCCTCCTCTTCTCTCATGACCTCTCTCTCTCTCTCAAAATAAATAAACTTTAAAAAAATGTAAACATTACACAAATCTTGAGGAGGCAATTAATATCTTATGAAATATTATAGGAGAGTAAAGATTTTATGAAAATATCAAAGTACAGGACTGTCTGGATTGCAAAGATCATAATATGATCATACCCTTCTTCACAGATTATAATAGATCTTTGATTATTATTTTATTGAATTCTTATGACTATTCTCAAAGATCAGCAGGTCAGGAATCATTATCTTTTTGGAATGATCTGAACCTTCCAGAAGTTAAAAACCTAGAACCAGTGAGTCAGGGAAGGAGAATGATCCAACATTTCCTCCCCCTTTCCATTCAAGGTCTCTCCTCCTCTTCCTCCTTTCCTTTCTTCCTCTCTCCCTTCTTCCCTCCCTCTGCCCTTTTCTCTCTTCCTCTCTCCTTCTCTCTTTCTTTCATAGATTGAGCATATGTGAACCTTCATTTAACACTTAAAAGCTTGTACATTGGGGTTTATGGTTTGAAATATAGGCAACAAACATACACAGCTATAGATGAAGCTATAGGAAATAGTGAAGTTGAAGGATCACTATAATAATGAAGTTGAAGGTGACTTACTTTTTGAAATAAACATGTAATATGAACTTATATATTGTCATTGACTTTTCCCCAGGAATTAAATGTAAAAGATTCTGATCATGTAGATCTGGCATATTTGGCCTTAATCATTTCAACTTTTACTAAAATGTGACTTCTTGGGGTTTTGTATGTATGTACCAGTATACTACATGTGTATAATATACTGCATATGTATATATGTATACATGCACACACACACACACACACACACACACACACACACACACACAAATAATTTTAGACCAAAACCAAGGAATTCTCTCTTTATGTCTGTGGTTGGTTGTTTGACTGGGTTAGGAAATTGCATTTATAAAAGGCCTTTTGGCCAGAAACAATGTTATGCTCTGGAAAAGAAACTTCTTTCTTCTTTGATGAAGACAATTTTTTTTTTCTTTTCATGGGAACTAAACCATTCTCCAATTCCCCTGGTGGGATATGAATTAATATAGTAGAACAGAGTCTACTCTCAACAGCTGCGACTTGCACCTGTGGTGTATTTTTTAATCCTTTTTCACTGCAGTATGATAGAGAAAAAAGCAGGGGGAAAGGCTTTATGGGACCTTCCAACTGAGATCCTTAATGCATTATTAGGAACAGAAATTCTCAGTGGAATGTACCCATTCCTATTAGGAATTAGGCTTAGAGAATCAAATATGAAAAGTATATAACATTTCCCCAACCTGAGCTGAGATTGGCAGTGGGATCCACACCCGTCATTTTCTGGTTTTTCTCCAATCTGTCATATCAGGGTTCCCCAGATAATTTCATCTCCTGCCTTCTTTGATCCATAGCCTATAGTGCAGAGGTATTTATAGCTCCACACTGGCATTATGTGAGCATCACTGGCCAAGACAGAACACACAATCAGCTTTGCTGTATGCTTGTTCCACATCATTAAGCATTAATGAAGTGATCTCTAATTGTTTCTCATTCCTGAACTCCAGGCTCTTTATTGCTCAGTACTCCTGTATAGCTTTCCTTAGAAGTCAAGTTAACCCTCCCAACTGTCGAGATGGCAGGCTGATGCTTCCCTATGGAGGCAATATCATTAACCTGCTATGAGTTGGAAGGCAAAGGAAGGGGGAAGGATGTTCTTAATCATGGGTATCTAAAAAACATCCTCAGTGTAGCTTTCAGCTGCCAATTCTTTCACCTCTGAATCCCATGTGTTGCCATCCACTTGCAGCTTCGTGTGAAGATCTCCGCCAACTATCAAAACTATCTTAGCATCATTCATTGCTATATGGAGAATTTTTCAGCAATGGATGTGCATAAATGTGTACAATTTCTGGGGAAATGTCTCTAGGAAATAATGTCTATTAAGAGAAAGTTGTTTAGAAACTACAATTATAATGAAAGCAGTCAATTTACACCATCACACACAGATAAGGGTTTTTCATATGCTTTGTGTGCATATTTTGAAAAAAAAATGCTTTAGATGCGTCTCAGCAAAACAAATCCTTCCCATCAGAAATAGAAATAATGGTCAACTTATACGTGTGTTTTGAGAGAAGAGGAAGGTTTTATTGCTGACTGTTGAAAAAGAAAAGTGAAAGGAGCAAATGCTAATGAAGACTCTCACCACACTTGACAATTTAATAAGTGGAGATTATGAGAATATTATTATCTTAGCAGAGTATTTCATTTCACCCAGAATCTCCCCATAAAGCCCATGTGGCAAATCTAGCTTAGAATTCAGTGCTAACTTTCAAACTGGACAAATATGACCTGAAATCTCCAAACACAGCAAACAGTTCCTGTTGATCAAGTAGTAAAATAAAATTCAGGAAGGGGGAGTGGTGAGTTTGTGAAATTCAACAACCTCAGGAGTTATTAGACAGAAGACTGTTCATTTTTAACGAGGACTGTAGGGTATTTAGGGTACACAAATGAATGTGGTTCTGATTTAAAATATCAGCCACATATTGCATACAAATATTTAAAGGAAGGCCAAGTTGTAGTAAACTTTCTATGCGGTCAGGTTACATCAAAATGCATTCTAAAGGGTTTGATTAATATGACTGCACTGAATCAGAAAAGGAATCGATACTAATTATTTTCCACTTATTTTGAAATATTAGTGTCCTGTATTGAAGCCAAAAGTACCTAAAGAACATATGCTCCTTTAGGTATCCATTCTCATCATTTTGCATCTCTGAGTTTCTGTCTTCCCTTCAGGACCTCCCATAAAAGTGTCAGCCAGCCATATTTTTGCTTAAGCAGATGCATGTGCCTCTTTGACTCAGTTTTCGGCCCTTGTGGCTCCAGGGGTTCAGTGCTTATGGCATTCCCTACAAGAACACGTGTTGGTGGCTGAGATTTCTGCATGCCTGTCACTTCTTTTTGGATTGTACTGAACAGTTGAGTGGGTCTGTCCTTTGAGTGACTGCAGGGACAGGGGCTGGGAGACAGTCAGAAATCAGAGTGACAACTTAGCTCAAACAGATCCTCTTATCACATCCACTTCAGAGGGCAAGTGCCTGCAGCTGCATTTCCACCACATCTGTGGGCTTAAAAGTACATATTTACTTAAAGCCATAGGATTTTCAAATCTGAATAGGAGCTTAGGGCCCCCCTTATTTTTTTTTTTACAGTTGAAGAAAGTGGCACCTACAGAAATGAAGGGGCACTTTTTCCTGGTGAATGTCAGCACTTGGACTTGAACTTATGCCTACTGATGCCTGGTACCCCTAGAAACAAGGCTCTTTTTATATTCCCTTAAGATTACATTATTATACCATTGGACCAGGGCTGTGAGGGACTTGGGTACATCTGTGGTGTGAGTAGAGTTTTCCTCTCTTTTTTGATATAGTCTTCCTACCTCCCACACCACTGAAACTGCCTTACAAATATGAGCAGTTGATTTAGAAAGAAAACTTTAAATGAAAATATAGTTTACTAGTCTAACTCCATTATCCTTTCTGGGAAAGCCATTCAAAGTCTATATCCTGCTTATATTTAATCTCTCAGTGTATGTGGTTAATATAGGATCTCTCAGTATATCTATAAAAAAGGCACTCAATCAATGTATTTCATTTGAATTAATTGTTTCCTTGAATTATTTGGGGATGTGTGTACAAAGGGAAAAGTGGGCCGTCAATTAAACAGATGAGACTGTCCACATCAACAGAATTCAAGTGTATTCATAGTATGGAATAATTCCTCCCATGAAGAAGGTTATGTATACAGTAGACAAGTACTTCCAGCTGTACTGTCTTAGCTATCCACCAATTTACCCTTCCCTGGCCTAGGCAGTATAAAAAGAAAGGTGTTAAGAGGGTGTTAACAATAGGGCTGGAAGGAAGGTTCAATCCATTCCAGATGTGGTAGTTGACACCTTGTCTTAACTTTGTTCTCAGTCTAACACCTCATATATCATTGACAATGGGCCAATCAGGAAACACACCCAAAGATTGAGGTATCATGATTAGGTGCTAATAATTAGGGCTGGAATTCCTTTGACTGAAACAAACATTTTGGTAGTCTGTTTCTCAGAGTTTCACACTAGATCTTTTTTACCTGACTTTGCAATTATACTTTTTAAACCCAATTTTGCAATTACATTCCTTTTATTCTATTGCTCACTCTATTTAGAAAACATGAGTGTGCTTTGTTTTCCTTTTTTCTACCCTATTTGGAAACCACAGGATATGATATTCTGAGCTGTATTGCAGAACCTAATTTATCACTAGGTATGGGTTTAATGCTGCCTTTTTGAAGAACAAGAGAGTAAAAAAGGCAAGTAAGTTTTTAGTTTTATTTTGAAAAGTATTTTAACCCAAAAGACTTCTTGAAAGAGCTTCAGAAACCACCAGGGACCACCCTTTAAGAACCACTGAATTAAAAGATATTCTCATTAAACTGATTAATCTCCAAGAGTTTGGAGCATGAATAGAAATAGAAATAGAAATAGAAATAGAAATAGAAATAGAAATAGCTTCTATCCTTCTCAGGGATAGAAGCTGAGATTTGAAAATGGGTAACATACTGAAAAGGGTGGAGGACATTTCTTATACTGAGAAGAGAAAGACTGAATCAGTGGAAGGAAGAAAGCATTTGACTAATGTAGAATAGGTTGTTCTAGAAGACCCAAGCCTCTTCAGGTGTGGCAATGTTACAGCACTTCAATGAGAGAATAGCCTAAGACAGGTACAGATGCTTGAGGTTACATTTGAGTTATACACACATTTACTTACAGATAGTAAATGTCCAAAATCTATGACAAAACTATTGTTCTCCAAAACTCACCTCCAGTGTATCTGAGAGGAGCAAGAGTGCACCAGACCATTTAACAAATCAAGATCCCTATCAAAAGAGAAATTAATGAAATCACTTACCTTAGTTAGATGGAGGAACCCTAAACTGAGGTGAGGTTGTAGCTCTACAATCCAATATTCATTTTAGACCTCACTGAGAAGCTGACATTTAAACAAAGACAACACATGAGGAATGCAACTATGCAGCTAGCTGAGTGAAGAAGAGCCAGTGCAAATGTCCCAGAGTCAGGAAAATGCCGGAAATGTTTTAAAAAACTAGGAGGAAACCAGTGTGTCTAAACCAGAGTGGCAGTGGAAAAGAAGTTTAGAGAGTAACAAGATGTCAAATTGTGTAGGGTTTTGTAGAATTTCGGCTTTTACTCTAAGTGAAATGGGGAGCCATTGCAGGGTTTTGAGCAGAGAACTAACACAATCTGATTTATATTTAGAAATAACTACTCTTGACGATTCAGAAATAACAGTGAAGGGAGGGGACAAGAAGGAAACAAAGACAAAAGTGAAGGGCTACTGTTGAGTCCCCAAAGTGATCTCTCCCAGTTCCTTCCTTCCCTGTGTCAGGCACTGCAATATGCTCCTCTTCAAACTTCACAGGGGGAAACTCATTCATCCCCCTCCTTTCAAATCTGGGGAGTGCTTAGTGACTTACCTGAATAATAAAATGAGATGGAAGTAGCAGAAGGACCTCATAAAAAGTTTCAAACAATTTCTTTTTAAGTTCACTCTTGAGAAATTCCAACTAGCAACCTAACTGCCATGCTCTGAGAAACCCAAGCTACATGGAAAATCCATATGCAGATGGTCCAGTTGACAAGTCCACCTGAGCTTCAGTAAACAGCAGTATCAATAGCCAGCCAAGCGAGTAAACCATCCTGGACATCTAGTCTCATGTATCATCTGACTATAAATGCATGAAAGACCTCAAGTAAGAACCATTCAGTGGAGACTTCTCAAACCCGAACATAATGGAGAAAAATTAAATATTGGTTTAAACCATAAAGTTTTGGAGTAACTTGAAATAATTTATGCAGCTATACACTATTTCTTAGCCCATAAAGAGGTAGCAGAAGAAGAGTGAGAATAGAGTCTCAAAACAATTGCTGTAGAGCAAAATGATCATCTGATTGATTGATGTGTAAGTGGATGGGAAGAAAGCCCAAGAATTAAGGATGACTGCACGATGTTTTACCTGAACACCAGATAGGTAGAAACTGACATCAAGTAAGCTGTTGGATCACTACAGGTGGAGAAAACATAGGTAAGGAACAGGCTTTTGAGCAGAGAAGTCATAAATAAGTGATTTATGAATTTGTTTGGTAAAGTAGGATGGGCAAACAGGAAACATTAAAAACAGAAGATTACAGGAAGACTATTATTAAAATCTATTCATAAGGTAAATCTCTGACCTTCTTAAGAGTCATTTCAGAATGGACGGCAAACAAGAAGAAAATGCGTAAATCGAAGAATATGTCAAAGGAGACGAGGACAAAGTCAAATGTCAAAGAAAGAGTCATATTACTTGGAAAATATGGTCATAGTTTATGAAGTCACACACCAAAGATGATGTCAAGAGTTCTACAGTCAGGGACAGATAAATGGACATTCCCTTAGCAATGATAAATTTGTGAAAGTATATAAAAAATTCTGAATAAACTGTTCTAGTCATAAATGGATACATGAGAAGGGAACACATGTACATATCCGTTTGTGGGAAAAAAACGCCATGGATTATGATTTTCCTGTTTCAAGTGTATGTCAGTGCATTTTTGTGTGTATTTATTTTCTTCCTATGTGGCAATGAGATGGAAAGATAGTTTTGATTTTGTTTATTTTCAGAAAGAGGGTAAACATGTTATTTTCTGTCTTATTCCAAACTGTTCAGGTTAAATGTTGTGGCTTTATTTGTAACCCAGAGGAGCTTGAACTTTCAAGGAAAATCCGTATCTCAACAGATTTTCAGTATAATTATATTAGTGATCCAAATAGATTTATATAAGCTTCGATTAAATATCAAAAGTGAATATTCTGCATGCACAAACCCCAAGCCCACCTTTGCCCTTCTGACTTAGGAAGAAAATAAATATAAACACTTTTAAAAGATCAATGCCCAAAAGCATTTTTTAAACAAGGAACAGAGAAAAGGGGTGATTCTTTGTCTTTGCTTTTATAATCTCATCTCTTTGTTATGCTCCCTTGAGAAAAGAACGAACGGATGGGCGTAATATAAGAAGTAGAAGTAGAGTCAATCCATTTTGTCAAACTGCAAGAAGAATCAACACATTTATCTCGCTGCTTGAGATTCAAATGTAGTTAGAAACATAATCCCATTTTTATCATATAAAACTTGATTCACTTCTCACTGCCAGTGTTCAGAGCAGTTATCCAACAGACATGAATGGTGTTGATTTATTTTCCTATACTCTATCTACCCTGAAAGCATAAAATATGGTACTCGCCACTAATTTTTCAGCCCCGTCATCAGTATTTGATACTGGAAATTCAACTTAAGCCTATTAATGCATACACATATAAAAAATGTGCTTTAAAATTTTGGGGGTATATGATTTCATTATATTTATGGAGATGCCTAACATTTTACAGTAGTAACTATGTGGCAGGCAGCTTTCAAAAAATTGTGTGTGTGCATCATTTCTTTTCATCCTAACAGGAAACTTACAAGGTAGGCACTATTATCCCTATTTTACAGATAAAGAAACTGAGGCCCATTGAGATTAAATAACTTGTCAGTGTTACACAGCAAGTAAATTGCAGAGCAAATACTTAAACCTAAGAAGTCTGGCTATAGAATATATACTCCTAATCACTAGACTGCTTACTTAGGTACATAAGAAGAAGAAAAAGAGTGCTATCAAAGAAACTAAGACTGAGAAAAAACAACATTATGAATTATTGGTGAGATAGAAGAATTTTCTAAGGGCTTATAGAAAAATTTCTTAGCTTGGTGATAGGAAATATCAAATGAATCTGGATTCATGCACATCAGTGGGTGGTGAATAAACAAACTGTGGTATATCCATGCTTTGGAACACTATTCAGTAATAAAAAGGGACAAACTACTGATATATGCAACAACCCATATGAGCCTCAAAGGCATTATACTTAGTGGAAGAAGCCAGTCTCAAGCATATATGCACTGTATGATTCTGTACGGAGGTTAGGAGTAGAAGTAGGGGTTGACTATAAAGATATAGAACATGTAGGATTTGGGGCACCTGGGTGGCTGAGTCAGTTAAGTGACTCTTGATTTCGGCTCAGGTCATGATCACACGGTTCATGAGATCGAGACCCACATTGGTTTCTGTGCTGACAGCATGAAGCCTGCTCTCTCTCCCCCTCTCTCTCTCTCTGCCCTTCTGCTTCCTCAAAATAAATAAGTAAACTTAAAAATATAACATGTGGAATTTTGGGGATGATGGGACTGTTCTAAATCTTGATTATAGTTGTAGTGACATAAATCTACATGCTTAAAAATTTAGTCAATTAATTTTATCAATGTGAACAAGTCGATTTTACTGTATGATAACTTAAAAAATAAGATTTTATTAATCTTCAGGGGGGGGAAGAAAGGAATCTTGATACAAGACTTGGCCATTCTTAGGGCACCTGGCTGGCTCAGTTGGAATAGAATAAGACTCTTGATCTCAAGGTTGTGAATTTGAGCCCCATATTGGGGGGGGGGGGAATATATATATATATATATATATATATATATATATATATATATATATATATATAAAACAAAAAGACTTGGCTATTCTACTTAAAATTGTGGATGCTTGATCAAGTTGCTTAAACTCTTATAGTTTCAGTTTTTTTTCCCTTTAATTAGTAAGTAACTAAAAATGCCTGGCAGCATGTTACCAATTGTAAATTTTGTGAGGTGCTCAGTACCATGGCTGAATATTAGAAACACTCAATCCATGATTATAAATACTGTT